>NC_045448.1:77087134-77213882 GCF_002776525.5 Piliocolobus tephrosceles | reverse complement strand
GAAGGAAGGAAGGAAGGAAGGAAGGAAGGAAGGAAGGAAGGAAGGAAGGAAGGAAGGAAGGAAGGAAAATGAAAGCCATGCAAGGTCCGTATAAAAAGAGAGAAGAATCAAATAGACACAATAAAAAATGATAAAGGGGATATCACTGCTAATCCCACAGAAATACAAACTACCATCAAAGAATACTATAAACACCTCTACGCAAATAAACATATAAAAAAAACCTTCAAAGTAAGTGAAAGGGAAAACACATTGTGAAGAATAATAAGAAAGTGTACCACTGAAAATAATGCAGAATCTAGAAGAAAATGTCAGGAAGTTGCATGAAATCCCACATACCATGTGAAAAGACATGGCTTCAGTTGGGGGGGGTGGGGGGTGGGGAAGAAAAAGCAGAACTCCAAATAGAATAACAGATTGAGATGAAAAAGAAACAAACTAAAAAATTTTAAGTGCCTGATATAAAAAGAAAAATGATGGTTATATGAAAGTTGGAAATTTTAAAATGCAATGATAATCTAGATGAGACTCAAAAACGTAACATGTGATATGAATAATTGAATATAGATGGTTCTATACAAGAAAATCTCCTAAGCTTCAAATATAGGCACAAAAAAACTTGAATAATGAAGAAAATGACAGTATATGGCACAAAAATCAGAGTCAAAATAAAAATTATTAGTGTTCGTTGAAGAAGAACAAAACACAAAAGCAAAAATGGAGCATAAAAGAGAGGAAAACTTTTGCTAACTCTATATAGCCAGATAAAAAAGAAATCACTGCACTTCAGAAAAAATATATAAACAATAAAATGGATACGAAGGTATGTTTGCTTTAAAAAAAAGCTATTAACAACAAGCATAAGAAAAAACAAAACTAGCCTACAAATAGCTAAGTTAAAAAATAAATTGATTACAATGAATAAACATTAAATTGGCCCTTAACTTTTCTTCTAAACCTCAAATATCAAACAAAATTAAAGTAATGCACTGTAACATTTAAAAAAAAAACATGATACTAATCCAGTTTCGCTGTATTCAGTCAAGGTGCCTTTCATTTACAGAGATAAACTTATATATGCAAGAGTTCATGAAAAACAGCACCTATACAGTGTTTCTGAAAAATAATCTCTTAAACATTAAAATTGGTTAAATTAGAGATAATTGTAAATATTACCATCAAGTGATACTAAATAAGCAATAAAGTACTAATATAATTAAATGGTGTATTTTCTTTTAAACACAGTCATAAATATTGTTTTATTTATTTACTTATTTTTATTTTTTGAGACGGAGTCTCGCTCTGTCACCCAGGCTGGAGTGCAGTGGCCAGATCTCAGCTCACTGTAAGCTCCGCCTCCCGGGTTCATGCCATTCTCCTGCCTCAGCCTCCCCAGTAGCTGGGACTACAGGCGCCCGCCACCTCGCCCAGCTAGTTTTTTGTATTTTTTAGTAGAGATGGGGTTTCACCGTGTTAGCCAGGATGGTCTCAATCTCCTGACCTTGTGATCCACCCGTCTCGGCCTCCCAAAGTGCTGGGATTACAGGCTTGAGACACCGCGCCCGGCCATAAATATTGTTTTAATATAATAAACCCAACAATTCAACTACTGAGAAATCAGCATTCAATTGTTTATCATTTAAATACAAGTTTCATTACGTATGTGAAATTGATTTTCTGACAAATGTGAAGATTCATAAAAAGTCAATTTAATATCACACTTAATAAAATTTCTGAAGAAAATTTAAAATAATGAAATGAACAGAAAGTAATAATTCAGTTAATAATTATATGCTGTTTTTCAACATAAACATTTATAAACATACATAGATATCATGAATACAGCACAGGAGACTTTCAAGCTTTTTAGTTGGAGTTATCACATGAAAACGCAAGCCAGTCAAATTTTTCTTAAAAAGGACAAATTTTACTTAAAAAAAGTAAGAAATTCTTAAAGAAAAAAAAATGTGCTCAAATAATTGATACAGATCCATTAGACACAACTTGGTGACAGGGTTTCCGGAAAATCTCTAGGCGGCCCTCCCCCTGTTCTGGATGAGGAAGGCTGGGCATGTTTCCAGAATCTACAAAGAACTCAAACAAATATACAAGAAAAAAACAAACAACCCCATCAAAAAGTGGGCAAAGGATATGAACAGACATTTCTCAAAAGAAGACATTCATACAGCCAACAGACACATGAAAAAATGCTCATCATCACTGGCCATCAGAGAAATGCAAATCAAAACCACAATGAGATACCATCTCACACCAGTTAGAATGGCAATCATTAAAAAATCAGGAAACAACAGGTGTTGGAGAGGATGTGGAGGAATAGGAACACTTTTACACTGTTGGTGGGATTGTAAACTAGTTCAACCATTATGGAAAACAGTATGGCAATTCCTCAAGGATCTAGAACTAGATGTACCATATGACTCAGCCATCCCACTACTGGGTATATACCCAAAGGATTATAAATTATTCTACTACAAAGACACATGCACACGTATGTTTATTGCGGCACTATTCACAACAGCAAAGACTTGGAATCAACCCAAATGTCCATCAGTGACAGACTGGATTAAGAAAATGTGGCACATATACACCATGGAATACTATGCAGCCATAAAAAAGGATGAGTTTGCGTCCTTTGTAGGGACATGGATGCAGCTGGAAACCATCATTCTTAGCAAACTATCACAAGAAGAGAAAACCAAACACCGCATGTTCTCACTCATAGGTGGGAACTGAACAATGAGCTCACTTGGACTCGGGAAGGGGAACATCACACAATGGGACCTATCATGGGGAGGGGGAGGGGGGAGGGATTGCATTGGGGAGGTATATCTGATATAAATGATGAATTGATGGGTGCTGACGAGTTGATGGGTGCAGCACACCAACATGGCACAGATATACATATGTAACAAACCTGCACGTTATGCATATGTACCCTAGAACTTAAAGTATAATAAAAAAAAAAAAAAAAAAAAGAAAGCTTCAACAGGTCTCTCTGGGTCACTCGCTTGCTGGGAAGGTCAGTTAAGGTGTCCAGTTTTTTCCATGTGTTTTTTATGGCTCAGACTCTCTATACAAGCTAGGCTATTTAAAATTGAGTCAAACTGGCTAGAGAGTGAGAGAGACGATTCCCTCGGCCAATGGAGCTACCGTCTCCCCTGAGCACCGTTTGTGCCTCTTCAGAGGCTTCCTGAAGTTTTGCTCCTAAACTTAGGAAAGAGGACCAAGGACAGTTATGGTCTAAGGTGAAGAAAGAGTCCCTGTTTAACACTCAGAGTCCACTCACCCCAGCAATGTCTTTTACACGCAGACCCTTAAGGAAGCTGAACCCGGCCAGGTGCGGTGGCTCACGCCTGTAATCCCAACACTTTGGGAGGCCAAGGCGGGCGGATCACCTGAGATCGGGACTTCAAGACCAGCCTGGCCAATGTGGTGAAACCCCGTCTCTATTAAAAATACAAAAATTAGCTGGAAGTTGTGGTGGGCTCCAGTAATCCCAGGTACTCGGGAGGCTAAGGTAGGAGAATCGTTTGAACCCGGCAGGTGGAGGTTGCAGTGAGCTGAGAGGTGCCATTGCACTCCAGGCTGGGCGAAAAAAAAAAAAAAAAAGCTGAACCCAGTCTTGAGGAATAAACCTTCCTTGACTTGGCTGTTCTTCAGTCAAGAATAGGAGATGGGGAGGGGCTAGCTATTGAGTGACCATCCCCATACAGCTGATTTGAGCTTTAAGGGCTCCCCTACCCTTAGAAAGAAAAGGGGTACTTTTTTTCCATGAACTTCTTAGTCCAACAGTTAAGTGGTTCCCAGAGTCTGTCTTTTCCAGCTTCATTCTTGACATAGAGAAAAATCTTTATGGGATAGCACTGACAACAGTGTTGAGTTCCAAACTCAAACAGCTCAGAGTCTATATTTCCTCATCTGCTTAAGTGGAGGTTACAGTATATTTTAATTACAACAATTAAATGAGTTTGCAATTAGTTTTCTATTGTTTTAATACCCAGGGGAAGTTCCTTTTCTTTAAGACACACACACACACACACAAAAACACGCACTATTTTTAAGCCAGAAGCACAGAGACCCATATTGCTATTTCAATCATATCATGTCACCAGTGGAATACGATGAAAAGGATGCATGGCTATGGTGATGGATTTTGCTCATCAGGGGAAATGGGGTGTCCAGTATTCGATGGGTATTTGGAAGAGCATATATAGGCACAGGCACCAGCATGCCTGATCAACTTTGTGGAAAACCGCCATAACACTGTATAGGCAGGAAACCTTCATGTTAAATACAGATTGAGAGGTTTGATTACTGAATCAATTACAAAACCTTCTATTGTAAATAATAGGAAATCAATCAATTAGGAAAACTATTGGAGAGATAACAGGAGCTAACAGATTTGAGGGAAGACTGAAGGGCAAGATTGGAAAATAGGCATGAATCAATGAAGCATCTGAAGGACAAGAAAGAAATACATCTGTTCTATACCATTGCTCCCTTGATTGACAATAAGGAACTTCATCCTTAGTGAACTTCCGATTGGCCATATGACTAGAAGAGTGACAGCTTCACTCGTGCGAGGTGAAGCTCTGTTTCCCATCCAAACCATAAAAAGTTGGAAATTATCCAGAATTAGAAATTATGCAATAAATTAGGGACCCTTCAAAATGACAAATGTCTACTAGAGTCATTTTATCAGGTAAGGAACAGCAGCTAGCCAAGGAGTTACCTCAAGAGGAACACTGGGAGTGGAGTGTGGTGATGCAGCATCATCAGTAGTTATATGACTTCCATAAGTCGGTATTTTTGCATTGTCTCATTTTCTAGACTATTTTTAATTACTTTTTTCTAAAATACAGTAACTAAAGATGTATAAAAAGTTCCTTTTTAAAAAATAGAAATTGTCTATTATTTTAATGAGTCTGATCATCTGATTATCCTTACTGAGTCTGACTTACTACTGAGGGCAGGATGTTTTTGGCTTACTTCTGATTTTCACCCAGGTTGGTGATCCAGTGTCAACCTGAGTGTCTTCTATGAGGTCTCCAGTCAACTAGCACCAAATCAGAGTCAACAATAAGACTGTGGTTTACTTGTCAGCCCATTTTCTTCCTGCTACCAGTTATACAGAAGTAATTAGCTTTTATTTTGTGTAGGTTAGAGCTGGTAGGCTCTGGAATCCAATTGCCTGAGTTCAAATCCCCTCTCTAAATTCAAAACCTCTTATTTGTTACATAACTTTGGACAATCATTTTCTGACTTTGGCCAGAAAATAGGTTACATTATCTGTGAAATAAAGATCATGATGACACCCACTTAAACAGTAGGTTTGACATTTGAGTTGGTCTTTATGTGAAGACCTTCAAACTGTGTTCAGCACAAAGTGCCCACTCAGTATTACTCATGTTTACTATAAAGACTTGTTTGCAGCTTTTGCTACCTCAGTTTACTATTTGATTTATTATGCTCTATTGTGATTTAATTACAATTAGTAGAGCCCATCAGAGGCTCCATTTTTCTGGAGACATGCAATTGAGCTATGGGATTCAAATCTCTTTTTGGGACCCTGTATTAATTTCTCTCTGCAAAACGCTGATGATCTTTTCTTCTACTTTGTCACTACTGATTATTTCCTCTTGCTTTTGGTACAGATTTTCTATTTTCTATATCTATTTGGCTTACTCAAAATTCTCTTTACTTTCCTCTGTACTTACGCCCAGAAGAAATATGTGTACATACAGTTGATAGACATAATGTATAATGAAGAGGAACTATTTAACACTTTTAAATATTGACGGGAAAATGCATATTCAAATTTCTTGGATTATAATTAATACAGGAAAGACAAGATTATATATGCCCAAGCATTTTGTTTGGTGGTGTTCCTGGTTACTGACATCAATAAAATGCACTTGATTTGTGCTGTGATTTGTTGAGGTTTACAATCACTAGACTGTGGCGCTATGACCAGACTTTGTGTAAGAAACTTGAAAATGAAAGAGGTCAGGCACAAAGGTGTGCCACTTTATAGATATGATCGTTATCAACAGGTATCAAGTCAAAGGCAAACTAGTATAAACAAATTTGCTCAAATTCTTTTGAAGTATATTGAGTCTTAAATTTCTTGATTAAGCACTTGGAACTAATGAAGAATTCAGAGAAGACAATATAACACATGCTATTTGTGTCATCAAAAAATTTTCGGTTCTATTTTACCATTATTTGTTCCGCTGAAAGTATGCATTGATGACAGACAAAAGAAAATTGTTTTCACCTGAAATGAGTGTGTATAATATGGTATTGGATCTTTCTTTAAGATTTGAATGCACTATTGGGATGCAATGGTTTGAGATTCAACGTCCTTATAGATGTGGAAAAATACTGACTATCTCTTGAATGCTTGGTAAACCTGATTCTTAAAAAATTCTTTAATGTCTGCATGATTCAATGTCTGCCATAGATTTATTTTTGAGAGGCTCTCTCACTATTCAGTTCAGGCAGGCATCCCCTCCCCACTTTGCTAAAATTAGATCCCTTCTCTGCAGTACTTTTCAAAACATAGACTTGTTTGTTAAGCACGGGAATAATAAAGAGAATCTAAATGCTGGTTCACACATACGCACACACATACATACTCCAAATCCATGTTCACTGCACTTCTCATTATCCACTTCACCAGGCTAGAACTATTTGGTAATTACACTCCTCCTACAAGTCCTTTGATAGTGCTAACTGACAAATAGGAGTGGCTGCTACAACAGAACTCCTCTATGAAATGTTCAATAAAGAAAATGATACTGATATAATAAAAAGAAGGAGGAAAGCTTCTTTTGAAGCACATCTAACCACTCTCTCTTTGAAGCTGGTTTAAAAATACATTGACTGTAAGATATGGCATGCTTTCTTCTTCATTTGTATCTGATAAGAGGATTGATGGAACAGTTTAATGAAAGTAAAACATTTCAAAGAGAGTAGACCAAGTGTTTTGAAAACAATGAGAGTCAGGCCTGGTTCAAAATAGTATTTGATTAGTAACTCTTCATGAAATAATTAATTAAAACAGTCCACAAACTCAGATATGCAGGAGTTTTTTTGTTTTGTTTTGCTTGTTTGTTCACCTAAAACTTTGCCTAATTTCAAACATCCATTCTTAGGGAATGAAAAGATTTCCTTTCACTTAGTTTGGTTTCTAGCTCCCATTTTCCCTCTGCAATGTCAGATTTCCAAGGGGCCTTATATAGTACCCACAAATTGAGAGGATGGGATAAGGGCAAGATATTAGAAGAGGATATACAATTGTTGATATCATTTTGCTTTTTGGCAACTGTTGATATAGCTACTGCCCCACCTCCTATTTCGTTTGGATCTACCCAGGTGGGTGATGGATTTTTCCATATTCTGGCAAATAACAGCCCTTCAAGTTCAGTGACTATAAATTCTATGCCACTGTTAGGCACACAAAAAAATCATTCTTCTATTCCTATACTGTGCAATATTAAAGGAAACGTGATGCTCTCCAAGCCCTACTTTTCTATAAATTCTTCTATAAGTACTATTTATTTTCTGGGTACTTTCTTTTTAGGGGTCAACCTGAGATAAAAGCCCAGAGTCCCTGTGTTCCATTCTCATAAACGTATGCTTGTCATCTCCACAAGGAATGACCAAGAAGGGAGAGTTTAGAGGTCCCTTCAAAGGACCCAAACACTCCTCATCTCTTTGATGTCTCCTTTCTCCATAGCCTTGAGAGTCATTTCTATTTTGATGGTAATCAAAGGTGGTTGATGATGCCATCTTTGCTTTCGCTCATCCCGAATGTAGTCTGCCATGAGTTCTTTCCATTCTACTCTGTGTTGTGGCCTCTAAAACTCAAAATGCAAGAAGTTACCCCTTTTTCTATTATTTTTTCAACTTATAATGCTTTCCTGAGATATTATCCATTTTCTGCGTGATGGAATACTAGGCTCAGATACAGATAAAAGAAAAAATAGCTGGAGAGATAGATAGCTATAGCTATAATGTAGATATAGTAAAGGTGTACAGAAAGACACAGGTTTGAATATATATATATATGTATGTGTGTGTGACTTCTCAATTAAATCTGTATTAATCTGTAAATTTGTATTATCATCTTGATTCTTATCGATGAGGAAACTGTGGTTGACTGAAGTGGAACATCTGTAAAAATTAGAGTATGACTGAAGTTAAATTGCTAGACTTCAAAACCCACATCTATATGACTCCAGATCCCATGTTTCTAACTTCTAAGTGTATAATCCCAGAGACGCTTTGACATTAGGTTTGTGTGTGAGTGTGTATGTGTATGTGTATATACATGTATCTCAGAATAATTTATATTAACCTATGTATTAGAATATCTATATTAAGTGACTCTTTAGATTAGATTAATATTTTCATGTAATGAATTTATAATATCAAGCATTACATCTATTATTTATGTACACTTGATCTGGAATCTAATGAACTCTAATAACATTCCAAATAATTCTATACATTAACTGGGAGATAAATATCAACATTGTTTGGATAAGCCCAGTGCCTCTTCCTGGCTACCTTGAATGGAGTTGTGAAATGTAGGTACTCACTTGTCCATTTGGATAGGCCTCCAGGACTGCTCCTGATAATCATTTGTTAGTTTCAAAATATTGCCCTCACGCCATTTACTAAGCTTTCTTATTTCAATTGACAAAAAGTTTTGCTTCATCTTTCAAATAACAAAACTACAAAGTATTATCAACTATTTATGAATGATGCTTTTAGTTTATAAAGCTGGACACAGCCACAGAATCTGAATAGGAATGCTTTATCCGTAGGCAACTTGACACGGAAATAAACATTTTTTCTGTGTGTTGATTAAAAAGCATTTATAATTCGTTTTCAACATAATCGAGCATTTTTAACAAAGCAGATTACTTAGATCTGCATTTTGTTTTCTTCTTGTAAGACGCAGAATTTTAAATTAGTACATTAATTCATAACAATAAATTAGTTAATATTTTTAAAAGAAACAATAGCCTAAAAATATATTTTGGTGAATTTCTCATGAAACTTTAATTTTATTAAAGCAACTTGAATCTTAGCCTGACATTAAATATTCCTGCTGAGAATTTCTCCTCACGGTTTTGCCTTTTTCATTCTCAAAGTAAGGTTACATTTTTGTGACCAGCAGGGCATGTCCCATAGTCATTGGTTCTATGAGTAAGTAATAAGATATTTTAATTTAACAAAATAACTTTATGAGAAAACATAAATGGAAATCTGATTAGTTTGTGTTTAAAATTAAAGCTCTCTGGACTCCGTGTTTATTTGCTAATGATTTTCTTTATACACAAAAAAAAATGTGACCTGGAATGTACAATTTCTAGAGAAGGATACTATCCATATGCCAGAAAATTAGAGAAATAATCACGTATGTCTTTGTCCTGCATACAGTCCATAGCAAAGCAGAAAGGCATAATCCAGCATAGAAAAGGAATCAGAGAGAGAAGGAGATTTCAAAATCAGATTGTTTTACGTCTTTCTAGCTGCTTTTCTCATCAATTTGCTTTAGATTTCTGGGTCACTGAGCCTGCACCAAACACACAGTTTAAGATCCAACAGTTCTAATAACATCAGAGTAGAAAGTGTAGCATCACCTAAGAGATGTAATATCTAAAGTTTTGGAGACAAAGAGTGTGAAAAAGATAATTAATGACTCAAAGATAGAAGACATGCACATACACATGATTTATGGCAAAGATAAATAAACATAACCCTCAGGAGGTAGAGTAAGAGTACAATTTTGAAAACAAATTATTGCAGGAAGCAAATATATTTTAGATTCCATCTGTTTTAATTCCATATAGAAATTAAAACTAGGACTAAAAATGATTTAAAATATTTTTATGTATCAATCTGCATATTTATTATTTGAAATATTAAATACATAAGATGTTGAATCACATAGAAACAGAAAAATAAAATTTGAATATTATAAAGAATTAAACTAACAAAATCTGTAGGTTTGAAAATAAAAGATGTGGAAAAATTTAATTGAGTTCATTTCTTTATTTTAAATATAAACAGGTCAATGAATACTATTTTTAAGCAATTAATAATTTCAGAAATATAAGGTCAATTCACTTTTTTTATGTTGAATTTTCAACCATGACTTTATTAGAATAAAAATAATAATTAAAAAATCTGTATCTTCCAAAGTTGAATAAAAAGAAAGTGTAAGAAACATAAAATGAGATAACAATAAAATAGCATATAAAAGTTCCATGTCTGATATTCAGCTAGTACTCATGATACAATGAACATCTTCAGACCGTCCTGAGGTGTTGCTATCTGTGTCACATAGGTTGTTAAATATTTTAAATAGTATCTCAGTTACTACAGTTAGTGAAATGAACTAAAAATTTCCAAAATAAATAAAAATGAAAACGAAACGAAAATGAAACAAAACAAAAACAGCAAACATTAAAACAGGTCTGACGCGGTGGCTCACACCTGTAATCCCAGCACTTTGGGAGGCCTTGGTGGGCGGATCACGAGGTCAGGAGATCGAGACCATCCTGGCTAACACGGTGAAACCCCAACTCTACTAAAAATACAAAAAATTAGCCGGGCGAGGTGGCAGGCGCCTGTAGTCCCAGCTACTCAGGAGGCTGAGGCAGGAGAATGGCATGAACCCGGCAGGCGGAGCTTGCAGTGAGCCGAAATCTGCCACTGAACTCCATCCTGGGCAACAGAGCAACACACCGTCTCACAAAAAAAAATTAAAACAAAACAAGGACTCAGCATTTCCAATTAAATATTCCAAAGTAAAAACATACATCAAAGTAAGTTCCCAAATCAGTAACTTTTCCAGATATAAGTACAAAATAAAATGAATAAATAAAGATAGAAGAAAACATGAGAAATTCAGACAACAATCCTGGCTGATTAGTGATTTATTAATAGCTGTTTCAAAGGCAGAGAACAAAGAAGACTTGGGAGAAAAATTATAAAAAACTAAACTGCAAGAAATTTTGCCAGACTCGAAGAGCATGAATCCTTCTAGATTGCAAGACCCTCCTGTGACCCATTAAATGAAAAAAAAAAAAAAAAAAAAGACTCTACACAATAAACACAGTAAACATACTATAAAATTTTCATAACAGTAGAAATAGTAACTAAAGGTTTCTAAAGAAAGAAAAGCAACAATATCATGGGATGGATGTAGCAAGATGTCAATAGAAGAATCCCTTCAGATTTTGAGGAAAAACAATTTCCTACCCAGATGTCTGTACAAACTCAAATAATAATGACATACATGTAGAACCAAGTGACTCTCCAACATATAAGATTTCATCCTATCCTGACCTTTTCTGTGGAAGCTACTAAGGTCATAAATTAGAAAACAAAAACATGGCATTCACAACAGAGAAGATTCACAGAGAAAAGAATTAAAGAAAATATTTAGGATGCTAATTAAGGAACGATGTAGTACTATAGCTGGGCAACAGACTTAGAAATTTCCCTGAATTAGTCAAATATGAAGTTAACAGCACAGTCATTCAGACTGCCAAGTTGGCCCGACTTCTGCCACCAAGAGTTTGGCTAAAGTGCAAAATCTGAGGGAACAGTCCCCACAAGACTGACCTCACTTCAAATACCAGCTACAAATTCACTGGTTTTCAGACCTCGTCTCACTTCTGAACAACTGGATATAAACTTGGGGGTCCTTATGGGCCCCCTTAGGTTCAGTAATTTGTTAGAAAGACATACAATTCAGGGAAGTGCTATCTTACTAATACTGCTTTTTAACTGCTAATTAATATCACTATTAACTACCAATTAATATTAATACTTCTAATAAATATTACTTACTAATATTACTAACATTACTTTTAATGGCAAAAACCACAATTGCTTTTGCACCAAGCTAATAGTTTATTACAGCAAAAGGATATAAAGTAGAACAAGGCAAAGGAAGAGATATATAGAGCAGATTCTGAGAAGGTTCTAAACGTGAAACTTCCAACAACCTCAGGGATATGTTACCCTCTCAGCCTCAATATGTGGCAATGCTGAGTATCGCCAATCAGAGAAATTGTCCTGAACCTGTTTTCCAGAGGTGTTATTGGGATCTCATTATTTAGGCAAGACTGAGTCATTGTCCGTAATGTTGGATTTAACTTCTAGTGCCTTTCCTTCCTTAGAGGCCAGATTGATATCATGTGGGTCGTGCCTCAAACCTCTAATGACATATTTGGTCTTTCTAGCAAGGTTACCCTTTACCTAAGAACTATCAGTACGTCTGGGCTCATCCTATCTTCTTAGGATAAACTAAAAGGGCCTACCATAACTATCAAAGACATTCCTATCACTTAGAAAATTCCAGGGGTTTAGAAGTTACCCTCTGTCCCCAGGAGCCTGGACAAAAGCAGAGCTCTCTTTAGATAAAGCCAGATTTCTACTAGACAGATGTTAATTATTTTGAAGTGGAAGTAAGGAAGGGTCTAGGAAGGATGTCTTTGGGAGTATGGAGTGAGGGGTTAATAGGAAGGACTACCTGGTGTCTTTAGTCATTGTAAAAGATTTTTATTGATTTTTGTTTTGTTTTGCCTTTTTTGTTGTTATTTTGGAAAGTTGTGGACAGAACTAATGATAATTGCATAGAAACTAAAGCAAAAAGCAAACAAAAAGTTAAGACATTTATTAACTCCAGGGGCAGAAAAACGAAACTGTACAAGAAAAGCAGTGTATGCATAGCACCCTTAGTGACTCAGTTATACTTATACAGTAATAATAATAGTTGTATGTTCGTAATAATATAAGCATCAAACACTAATTTACCAAATTGCATTATGAATAAACACACTGAAGGAGCAGAAGAGTGTTTAGTGATGAGCATGGCGAGAGCTCAAGGCAGGGTAGGTTGGTGTAAGAAAGGTAGTAGAATGGCAGTATAAAATCTATAATCTATAACATTGAAGAACAAGCAGAAATGGTTGTAAAGCTCAATAAAGAAATCTGGAAATATCAAAAGGAGTATCTATGAATGTTTAGAGAAGTTACCTCTAATGTGAAGATTTGAGTGGGGTTGGTTCAGGGTATTTTTTTTCCTTATGTCTTTGTACTTTTTGATTTTTCGTACTACATGTTTATAACCTTAACCAAAATTTTTAAAATGAAAAAATATGAAGTATAATTAAGAAGAAGGATCACAAGTAAAGGCAAAGTTTTAAAAATATACATAGTTTACCCTGGGAAAATAAAAAAGAGAATAATTTGTTCTTTGTTCTCTTAGAGATATTACAAAACATGATTTCCCGAAACAAACAAAATTTGTAAAACAACTCACAAACTAGAGCACAGTTCAAAGGAGAGATTTTGGTTAAAAAAAGGAAATAAAAATAAAAGTAAGTTGGCAAAGTTCAATAAATGAAAGAGAAAAATCAACACTACAGAGAAGAACATAACTTCCAAAGCAACATTAACAACAAAATGCAAAAAAAAAAAAAAAAAAAAAAAAAATGCTTAGACTCAATAGCCAGGATTAAATAATTGAAATTAAAAAGATAAAGAAAGCAAAAATTTTTTAAAATGATTGTAGTTAATGGTTGATATAAGTCACAAAGAATACTAGCTTTAAATTCGTTTGCAAATAAACCTAGCATAGAAATACATTTAAAAATTAGAAAATAATTGAAAGAACATAGTAATGGGAGACTTTAGTGGACATTTAACTTATTTGTCATGGCAAAGTATGAAAAGCAAATAAGGATGTATAGATTTTTAACAATGAAATTAATAGGCCAAGTGTGTGTGTGTTATACAAGTAGAGAAAATTGTTTTATTCTTGTCCAATAATGGTGACAACAACAAGAAGTTATGTGTGCATATACATATACACACATATATAACTGTAAATATATAAACCATATTTACAGCAGTCCTAGGAAACATATATATATGTTATATATATATGTTTATGTGCATATATATGTTATATGTTTCCCAGGATTGCTGTAAAAAATGGTTGCCTTAAAACAACAGAAATATATTTTCTCACAGTTCTGAAGGCTAGAAGTCTGAAATCAAGGTGTCGGCAAAGCTGTTTCTTTCCGGGTCTCTCCTAGCTTCTGGCAGTTATCAGCAATCCTTGACATCCCTTGGCTTTTGGCAGCATAATTCCAATGTCTGCCTCAGTCTTTGTATGCCCTTCTCCTCTCTATGCCCTTCAACCTGAACTGGCAGTGTTTTTGATGTATAGTTAATTGGATCAGTAAGGAACACACCGAATTTCTCCAGCAATAGGTCATCCAGCCACACACTTGCACTTCTCTTCAGAGCATGCTATCTGGATCAGTCAAGGATTTTTCAAATCATCAAGTGCTGGTTCCTTTTTGCTTTGGCAGTTTCTTCCTAAATGTATTTCCTCCTCTTACATTTTACAATAGACAGCAAGGAGAAATCAGAAAGCATCTTCTGTACTTTCTTTGGAATCTCATCAGATAAATATATAAGATCACTGGCTTACAGATCCTGCTTTCCATCCTACAGCAGAACAATTCAGCCAAATCCTCTAACACTTTATAACAAGGATGGTGTTTCCTCCAGCATCCTTTCTCCTTTCTCCCTGAGACCTCATCTTAACAAAGACCCTATTTTTAAATAAGGTTTCATTCACAGGCATCAGGGTATTCTGGTCAACACCTATACATCCTGTTGCTGAATAACACCCTGGATAATACAAAATGGCCAGACACACAACAGTCTCCACTGGACAGGCAAGATTGGCAGCAGTTCATTAGTCACACTCATAATCTCAGCGAGAGAAACACTGCATACCATTCACGGCCACATGGAGTCTGCACTTGGGGGCAGAGAGAACCAGCAAGAGTTGTGGGAGGAAGGCTTTATAGTAACTGGGGAGTGGGGTGCCTGTGTTTCCCATAAGACCATGTGATTAGTTTCTTTAAATAATTTTACAGGCTGGCAGGCAGCTGAAGACTGTTAGGTTAATCGCCAAGTGGAGTACATGTAGACCTGCTGATGGGCACTAGCAGAGAAGGAAGCCCCTCTCACTAAGGGGTATATCTGGTGAGAGCATGGGAGTTCTTGGTTAGATCTTTGGGGCCCCAGGAGGCTCAAAGACATCAAGGCAGCATATGAATTTTTAGGTATACAAGAAGTTAGGACTTGAACATACCTTTTTGAATGACACAATTCAACCCATAATATAAGCCATAAAATGAATCTCAAGCAACTACTTGTAAAAATTATTGTCTGAGCTAAATTAGAGAGCAAAAAGATTAATTTGTAAGAAATTTATAAATTATCACTCTTACAAAATAAACTATGATATACTCTCTTATATAACTAAGTAATCAAAACAATATGGTATTAATGAAAGAACAGACAAATATATCAACATAAAACAGAATAGAGAAAACAGAAATGGATTAAAAAATACAAACAGATACAATGTCAACAGATCTTTGACAAAGGAGAAAGGCAATTCAACAGAAAAAGGATTGTCTTTTCAACAAAGAGTGCTGGAATAACTGGATATTTACAAACACAAAAATGAATGTAGACATCGACTTTACATATTTCACAAAAACTAACTTAAAATGGACCATTGACCTAAATGTTAAATGTAAAACGTTAAAACTTCCAGAAAATAACATAGGAGAAAATATAGATGATCTTGGATTTAGCGATGAGGTTTTAGATACACCAAAAGCATGATCCATGAAAGAATAAACGGATGAGTTACACTCATTAAAATTTTAAAAAACAATAACGACAACAGAAAACTGCTCTATGAAAGACACTGTTAAGAGAAAGGAAAGCCACAGACTGGGGACAAATATTTGCAAAACACATATTTGATAAAGACTTTGTATTTAAAACATAGAACCCTTGAACCTCAACAATAAGAAAGCAATTAAAAATGGGAAAAGATCTGAACAGACACCCTACCAAAGAAGATATACAGATGACAAACATAGGTAAAGATGTTCAATATCAGATGGCATTAGAAAATTGCTAATTGAAACCACAATAAGAGAGCGTTACACACCTACTAGAACAGCTAAAATCAAAAGCATTAACGATATTAACTGCTGGCAAAAATGGGCAGCAATGGGAACTTTCATTCATTGCTGGTGGAAATGCAAAATGACACAACCACTTCATAAAACAGTTGAGCAATTTCTTACAAAGCTAAATATAGTCCCACTGTAAGATCTAGCAGCTATGCTTCTAGGTATTTACTCAAATGAATGGGAAACTTATGTCCCCACAAAAATTTGCACATGAATAGTTACAGTAGCTTTATTCATCACTGTTAAAAACGTGAAGCAACCAGGGTATCCTTTAATAGGTAAATGGACAAGCAAACTGTGGTCCCTCCATACAGTAGAATATTATTCCATGATAAAAACAAATGAGCTACCAAACCACAAAAAGACACAAAGATATTTTAAATGCCTATTACCAAGTGAAAGAAGCCCAGTCTGACAAGGCTACATAATGAATGATTTCAATTATATAACATTCTGGAAAAGGCAAAACTATAGAGATAGTAAAAAGATCAGTGGTTGCTAGGGGAGAGGGAAGCAGGAGGAAGGATGAACAGATGGGATACAGGGGGTTTTTAGGACAGTGAAACTATTCTGTGTGTATGTCAAGAGTAGATATATGACATTATGCATTTGTTAAAATGCATATAACTGCATAATATAATGAGCAAACCCTAAAATAAACTATGAGTTTTAGTTATTAAAATTGTATCAATATTGATTCCTCGATTGTAACGATTATATCATACTAATGCGATATGTTAGTAATCTTGGAGAAAAATGAACTCTGTACTATCTTCATTTTTCTGCAAACTTAAAACTGCTCTGGAAAATAAATATTAATTTTTATAAAGAAGACATTGTATCAGATTATTATAACTTTGGAGTAAAAAAAAGCAAATCTTAATCTTTATTCTCTAATAGGCAAGCTCATAGACTTTGCTTTTATTAAAGAATAAATGAATAAGCATTCAACTTAAAAGGATCCATGACAACAAAGCAAAAACAAAGTAGGGTAAATATATTAATATATGAAAATTATATAGACAAAAACAAACTGGTGACTAAAAATGAAAAATAACTCATAATAAATTCAAGAAGTTTTTCTTTCAAAAATTAGATAAAAAGGGGAATTACTAGACAATATAATCAAGTATAAAGAATAAGAGTGTTAAATACATAGTAGGAATGATAAATGTGATTAAATCACAGATATGGAGATGAGAAAATTATGAGATATGTTACTATGCACAATGAAACATTAAATTGATAATCAGTTTAATGCTTGTCAAAATAAAAAACCAAAATCTCTGAAGCTAAACTTAATCTGTTGGAGGTTTTAGAATAAAAAGATGAAGCAAAAATTTCAGGAAACCAAGAGACAAAAAACAATCCAAGGTAATTTTGCAATCTATCCTTTGCTACATTCTTTTTTTAAATTGACAAATAGTAATTCTCTATATTTATGGTGAACAACATGATGTTTTCATAGATGTATACATTGTAGAATGATTAAGTCAAGCTAGTTAAAATATCCATTACCTCACATACTTCTCTTTCCTGATAAAAGCAATCAAAATCTACTCTCTCAGCAATTTTCAAAATATGATACATTTTTATTAACTGTAGTCACAATGTTTTTCAAGATCTCCAGAATGTATTCCTCCTGTAAAACTGCAATTTTGTATTTCTTGACAAATGTTTCCTCAGTCCCCACCTACTCTTGAGACTTCTTTAACCATCATTCTATTCTCTGCTCCAATGAGTTCACCCTTTTTCATTCCCACTTGTAAGGAAAACTGTGCAGTATTGGCCTTTCAGTACCTGAATTATTTAATTTAACTAACATCCTCCAGGTTCATCCATGTTGTCACAAATGATAGGATTTCCTTCTTTTTAAGACTGCATACTATTTTGGCGTGTATGTATACCACATGTTATTTATCAATTCATCTGTTGATAGACACTTAGGTTCTTTCGATATATTGATTATTATAAACAATGCCATAATGAGTACGGGAATCTAAATATCTCTTCAACAGACTGATTTCATTTCATTTGGATATATACCCAGTAGTGAGATTGCTGGATCAAATTGTAGGCCTATTTTTAATTTTTAAAGTAAACTTCCATACAGTTTTCCATTACTGTTGTAACAATTTACATTCCCACCAACAATGTAAAATTGTTTCCATTTCTCTATACCTTTACTAAACCTTGGTATCTCTTATTTTTGTGATAATAGCCACCCTATTAGGTGTGAGGTGATTGCTTATTCTAGTTTTAACTTGCATTTCCTTGATGATTAGTGATGTTGAATATCTGTTGGCTATTTGTGTGTATTCTTTTCAGGTTCCTTGACCAATTTTTACAGTTAGGCTATTTGTTGTCTTGCTATTGAGTTGTTTGAATTCCTTACATATTTTGAATAGTAACACCCTATCAGATGTAAGGTTTGCAACTATTTCCCCCTATTTTGTAGGTTGTCTCTTCAGTCTGTTATTTCCTTCTCTGTACAGAAGCTTTTTAGTTTGATGAAGTCCTATTTGTCTAATTTTGCTTTTGGTTCCTGTGCTTTTGGGTAATAACCAAAAATTCCTTGTCCAGGCCAATATCAAGAAGCTTTTCTCCTGTGTTTTCTTCTAGTAGTATTATAATTTCAGCCCTTATTTTTAAGTCTTTCATTCATTTGTCATTATATTCTTTATTTAAAAATCATTCTAGTTATTATTGCTATATAACAAATTATCCCAAAACTTAGTCACTTGAAATAACCATTTTACTTTAATCATGACATTGGAGTAATAGCAAGAATTTAAAGAGTGCTTGGTAGGACAGTCTTTATTTACAAGTTTTTGTAAAGTTGCTGTCAGACGTCCACTAGGCTACAATCATCAGCAAGCTTTGTGGAATGGGCATCCAAGATAGCTCCCTTACAAGACTGGCAGGTACTATTGGCTTCCCACCTGATGCTCAGCTTGGGATTCTACCAGATCCCCTGTTTGAGACATGAAGGCCTCTTGGTAGCTACACTTCTTACATAGCAATTGGATACTCCAGAGGTAGCATGCCCAGGGAACCAGTCAGAAGCTGCTTGATGTTTTCTGAACCAGCCTCAGAAGTAATGCATTGTTGCATCTGCTGCATGCTATTCCCTGTGAACCAGTCACAAAGATTGTACAGAATCAAGGGGAGGAGACACAGACAGCAGCAAGATTATTATGAAACATTCAGAGACATCCTCAGAAGCTTAGACCTCACCTGTGAAATTAGTTCTGTTCTAATATTCTGAGCAAATAATACACATGCACACAATGCTTGGACCCAGAGACTTTTGCCTGCAAATGGGCCTCTCTTTCTCAAAATAGAAAAGTTCCTCTGAATTATTTATATACTCTCCTGAGGAATAAAACAGGCCATGCTAACATCAGTCACAACACTATTACCTCTGTAAAGGCAGATTTGATGGGCAAGCATCAAATTTATTAGTAAATTTATTAGCAATAATAACAGCCAGCTGGCACAATTTTTGTATGAAAGAAGTGTATAGGAATTCTTGCATTATGAATTCAATTTTTGGCAATAATATGGGACATATCTTTCTGAGAAATATACACAGAGATTTATTTGGGAAAAAAAGTGAACAGTTACAATTTGTTGTATATATCTATCTTTCACTGAAGAAAAGAAAAAAAAAGTGGCAAGCGATCAAATATTTTAAAGGAGGTTTGGACTATATAAAGCCTGAAGAATTTGAACAAAGATCAGATAATGCACTTAATTATTTTTAGGGAAAGTAAATTACTGCATTGACTAAAATGAAGTTAAAATATTACACATAAATAAAAATAGGAGAAAAATCAAAGAAGGTATTGGAAAGCTATTTCTGAAAAGATAATAATAAAGAGTATTTTGTGAGTTATTTCCTTTGACCCTTCAGAAAGAGATACTATCATATTGCACTCCAGAGATTATAAAAGGTTGAAAGTCTTGAATTGAGCTACAACACAACTTTTATACCAACAGTTGAACAACAGCTATCAAAAAATGACAAATATAATTCAAACTTCTGAAATAAAATCATATAAAGGTAAGATAAAATCTATACCCCCACTACTTATGTTTGATTCCTAGCTCCAACCAAGACTTATTCTCTGTGTGAACATAGAAAAGTCATTTAACCACCCTGTGCCCCAGTTCTCCCATCTGGAAAATGAGAGTCCTAACAAAACCTATCATGTGTAGTAACTGAATAATACATGTAAAGTACTTTTGATATTCTGCTACTTATTCATATTAGAATGCATAGTAAATAGTTTTCCTTGTCAGTTTAACTTTTAGTTAAATAGACTAGTCCATCTTTTTGAACAGATAATTCCATTTTTGATGTATCCTCATTCATTTAACCAATTCCTTAATATTGGATATTTAAATTATCTTTGATTTTTTATTTTCTTAGGTCACTGATACAAAAAATTGCCTTCATCTTGCTCATTATGTACTCCTGTACATAAACCAATAAATGAATTATTTAGAAAAAAGGGAATGTAAGCTTCTCAGTTATTGCTAGATATTTCTCAATTGTTGATTTATAAGTTTTGATTTAATATATCTCTGATTCCTATCTAACAATTAATGTTTTCATTTTCCTTTCTGTTATAAATCTCTGTTGATTTGATAAGATATGCAGATACATCATTCTTGCATCAATTTTCACTTTTTAGAGTGAGGCTAAGTAATTTTTAAATGTTCATGAATATTTAATCTTTTGTCATTTATTTATGTGCTATTTCATTTTCTAATGAAATGTTTGACTTTTTCTTTTAGATATGAGATCTCATCAAATATAACATAAAATCTTCAATTCACTGTCATGTGTATTGCAAATAATGTTTCCACTTATTTAACATTTTCAGTGTTTAAGATTTATTTTTAATAGATATCTTTTGACTTGTACTCCATTTGTATCTATCAATTTTGACTTTAGCCTCATGTTTAGGAAAACTTCACAATTGAAAAATTATATAAAATATAATTTGTATTTCCTAAAACATTTAATTTGTTTTATATCGGTATAGTTAATTTATGTAACGCATTTTGGTATATGATGTGAGGTAAAGTCTATTATTTTTTCCAAAACAATAATACCTATTTCTTACTGATTTGGGGTTTTACCTTTATTAAATGCGTATTTATCTATTTAGGTATGTTTCTAGATTTATTAGTCTGGTACATTTACTCAATTGTTTGCTCATGCCTGGAACACGATAGCATTTATTATTTTGTACTACCTAATTGAATCAAATCTTCATTGTTTCCATTCTCATAAAATGTTCTTGTGTCATTTTTAATTTATAAAAATGTATCATTTCTATTTTTCCTAATGACCTGTAGCATCATTATCTTGGTTTGTACTTTTATAGAAATGTACTATAAAATGCTAGAATTTTAAATTTGTTAACCAACAATTAAAATTGTTGCAGTATTTTTTTTTTTCTGTTTATGAACTACATCATTTCTCTTTAATTTAGTCTAGTCCTTGTTTATGTCTCACAGAAAAGGCTTAACTTTTCTTTTTCTAGGTGCTCACCCATTTCTCATTTCATTTGTTCCTATGTGATTTATGGCTTTGTTCATTTTGTGAGTGGGGTCATTGTTTTGTTTCCCAGTTTTTTCTTTTGCCTATCAGGAAATAAAATACCTATTGTCCCTTAATGGTTTCCTTGAGACTAGTCACCTCCTACAACTGTCTATATAACTTCAAAAGAATTTTTCATTGATTCTCTTAAGTTTTCTTGTTAGACAGTATATCATTAGGTTCCAATCAGAGACGTGACAAAACATATACACATAGAGTGATTTAACCTTACACAGTTGGAGCTGGTTAAGCAATCTCTGTGAAGCTGTTGTCCTCAGATTTTATGCTGGAGCTTGATATCCACAGGGCAGGCAGATGGGAAGGGAAAATGGATGTAAAGTGGGGAAGAGCAAAAAGAAGCTGAACCCCATAAATGAGCTGAGGCCTGCAACCAGAGACAGAAATCCTTGTCAGTTCTTGTTGCCTCTAACCTTGATGATAATGGTATCCTGCAGAAGCCAAAACTCTTCTTGATTACTTCTGGCCCACGTATCCTAGAAGCTAATATAGTGTTCAGGAGATGGTAGAGCAAGCAATTACAGATCCAACAAGATGGGTCAGCAGATAGTGACGTGTGTAGGTAACAAAATGTCTGATGTTTTATTTCTGCCCTCTAAATCTGTCACAGAAATTTTTCTGGTGGATTCCTCTAACTCGAAACCTACAGGCAAGGGATTCTGGGAAATGTAATTTGGCCTGGCCAAGGTGACATATTAAAATGTCACTATAGACAGATATATTAACCGTTAAAAACGTTAACATAGTTAACATAGTATCTTTTTGTCGGTTTTTTCTTACATTTCTCTTCTTTTTCTACTCATTTTTTTGTCTAGAAAGTATTCAAAAATAATACCAAATTATTTTATCCTGCTTAAGTTGAATGCCTACTTATTATCAGGATTCCATCTGATAATAGCACGTATCGGTTTAACATAGATATGGTTAAATCATAGTATTATTAATACTATTCCTCTCTTATCAAAAAGGTTGCAAAAGTTTATGATTTTTTCAGCGTTTCTTGTGCTGATGTTTGCATTAATGCCTTTATTTGTTACTTTGATTAATGATTACTTTCACTGATGAAGTTTCAGATTTTTAGTCACCCCCTTCTTTCTGTAATAGCCCTGCTTGTTAACTTTTTTTAAGATTGAAGTTAAATTCCTTTCACTGTTATTTTGTTTTTCACACAGTGAGATCTGAATGGCTTCATACTTTTCTTTTTGTGTTCTATTTTTTCCAGATTTTGGTATCAAGGTTATTCTAGAGTTAACAAATGAATTGAGACAACTAATATGAAATAGGTTAAAGGGCATGGGGCTTACTTTTAAAGAACAATTAGCTAAATCTAAGTTTTAAAAATATACCAGCACATTTTCACTGGTAGTTTTGTTTAAACTTTATTTTTAGCCTTTTTAACAAAAGACCTCTTTTTATTTTAAACATAAAAAATAGTTTGAGCAAATATATTCTCCTGGCATTTTGAGCTCTCAAGATTTTCCAATGAATTGAATAATAGAGTGTTACATAATTACATATTTAGAAGTAGGAGGGCCTAAAAATCATCACAAATGACACCACAATGCTTCTAGAGAAGACAAGAAAAATTGTTCCACATTTTGTACATGAGCTCATAAACAATCAAGGATGAAAGGTTTCACCCAAGGTCATAGAGAAACTTCAAGGAGGTAGAAAATGATAACCCTGGCACCTCGTTTCTCTGGCCAGTCCTCATTTTGCCAGACCATGGTGAAGCTCTGATCTACAGGGTTGACAGGCCATTGATTGCTGTGGTCAGTGCATGGATTCTGGAGTCCATCTGCCTCATTTAGAACACCAGTGAGATAATACTTCCCTCTGTACTCCACTGTCCTCATTTGTAAAATAATTTACACTTCTTTGGGAACTGTGAAAATTAAATGAAATTTTACATGCAATGCACTTAGAACAGCACCTGACACATCAGAAACCCTAAACACATCTTTGTCATTATGTGATGGGTTGAAAGGAAAAAACCCTGAATGGACTCCTCATTTCTTTTCAATTTTCCCCTAAATAAGGTAATGGGGACTTTTTGAAACATGACTTTTCTAGTTCATTCCTTTTCCAGTTTATACTGGCATTTAGAGGTCACAAGATCATTGATTACCTCAATAAAAAATTAAGACCTTATTGCCAATCTAAAACTCACTAGATGTCAAATAACACCAGACATAAGAAAATGGGCAACAAAATAGCCTTTAAGCAGTTATACGTAAATTAATCCTCCCTGGAAGATCTTGGAGAAATAATAAAAATGGCTATTAAACTAGATAATAGTCTATGCAGTTTCCACATTACATAGAGAAGAATTGCAATGAATTTTAATTGTAGATATTATCCAAATGATTATAATAATTTGCACATATTGAAGAAAATATGATTTTTTCATTTTTATTCTACATATGATTTTATTAATATTTATATTCTTACTAGCATTACTTTTATCCAATTTTAAAATTAATAATTGCATAAGACAGAAAAATTCCAAATTTAGGAAAAATATATAAAAAATAAAGTTACAATTTCACATCCAATGATTAAATCAACATTTTTAGGGTGTTTTGCAGTGAGTGTGTGGATGCATACATGCACACACACACACATATATATATGTTTCTACATATACATTAACGAATACAGTCATATATTTATGCATATACATAAATTACATATATATTACTGATATATTTGACAGAAATATTTGTGCCAGATTCTGCTCTAGGCACTAAGAATACAGAATTTATAAAGCACACACAGGAGAACCCATTGTCACATAACTTTCATTCTAGTACACGTGAAAATATAGCCTTAGCCGGGTGCGGTGACTCATGCCTGTAATCCCAGCACTTGGGGAGGCTGAGGTGGGTGGATTACCTGAGGTCAGGAGTTCGAGATCAGCCTGGCCAACATGGTGAAACCCCATTTCTACTAAAAACACAAAAATCAGCTGGCCATGGTGGTGGGCACCTATAATCCCTGCTACTCAGGAGACTGAGGCAGGAGAATTGCTTGACCCTGGGAGGCGGAGGTTGCAGTGAGCCGAGATTGCACCACTGCATTCCAGACTGGGCGACAGAGTGAGACTCCACCTAAGAAAAAAAGAAAAAAGAAAAAGAAAATAGAACCATACAATTTTAACAAGTTTGCATCATACTTTTAAGATTTGCTTTTTCACATCCATATGTGAATCACTAACCCAGTTTATATACTGATACTTTTAACTACTGTCCAATTTTAGATTCAGCTTTTTACAAATGTAAAGCCATGTATATCTTTTCGGAGTAATCCATGCATATGAACACAATTAGCATTTCATAGCTGCAACTATTTAACTAAAAATGTGTTTCTATCCAATAGCTCTAAGAATGTGATAGCTTTACCAGAGTAGCAGAAGAAAAAAAAAAAGGACAATATTCTATTGGAAGTATATTAGATCATTTAAAATTAAAGTATAATGGAATATTTTCAGTTAGCACTTATAGATGATTTAATTACTGAGATATTTATAAATATGTTCAGAGCTATATAATTTTCAATACCTCTAATGGGGTTTTGCAGAGCAGATTAAGTTATTTAAATTGACACAAAGTCCAGATGTATAATTGTAATATTTTATTCCCAAATCAATATATTGTGAGTCATTTTCCCCCATACAACTCTTTGTCTAAATACATATCAGATGAGAAAGAACATTTTAATGTATATTCTCTATCAGTATCTCTATAAAAGAACCAAATACAGTAACACATTTAGATGTTTGTTCCTAGGAATTATGTGCTGCACACTGAAAGGAAAGGAGTTGGTGTTATCAAAGTCCTCTTCTGGCTGCCCATCAAAATTTTAGAATACTCACCTTTACTCTGTTTAGTATATGAAAATTTTAAAGACAAAACTTCTCACTTTCTTCTTGCTTCTTCTTCCTCCTACCCCTTAAATCCAGGTGATTCTTCTGTAATATTGTTTTCTGAGACTACCCCCATTTTGTTTACTGCCACCACCAACTAACAATGTCAGCCCACGTTGAAAACTTCCCAAGTGGTAAGCAACTCTCTCCTTTTCATTCCACTTTTACTAAACCTTCTGGAAGATAACTTTCACCACATATTGAAACAAAACAACAATTCTCAATATTTGGCTTGTAGGTCATATAAATTTTTTTGCAGGAATCCAATGTTATTAATTTAAATGTAGAAGTGTCTTTAAATTAAAACATCTAAGAGTGATAGGTTTTAATGTATTTTCTTCTTTCACCAATGTGGAAAGAGTAATTACCATTGATTCTCAGTTGGCTTCAGAAAAAAATCCAGAGTAGGGGATGATATCTCAGGCTTCTGAATGGATGAATACCATTGCCAAGAACCACAAGTACTTCTTACCAGAGGGTACTTGTCTCACTGGAACTGCCTCAGTGTCTACAAAGCTGAGTACTTGGGTAAGAGAAACTTGGGATGTTTGGGGAGAGAAGGGGAAAGGCCCAGAGTCGGGAGAGTTTAAGTTGTTCCCAGTCCCGTCTCCAGAGGGTCCTAATCAAATGCCATAAAACTCTTGCCTGACAGGCTCAGGATGGACAGGTCGGAGGTGGGGTTGCCTAGCCCCCCTCTCTGA
This sequence comes from Piliocolobus tephrosceles, assembly GCF_002776525.5. Lineage (NCBI taxonomy): Eukaryota > Metazoa > Chordata > Mammalia > Primates > Cercopithecidae > Piliocolobus > Piliocolobus tephrosceles. Next base: position 77,187,500 of record NC_045448.1, on the reverse strand, counting down.
CAGGTCGGCAACAAATGTCTTCAGAAACTTTTCCCCCCAAAACTAGGCTTCTCCCTGGCTGCACCAGAGGCTGTAGGTCCAAGAAAATGGAAAACAGAAACACCAACTTAAAGTTTATTGTGGGCACATCATAAATATTTAATAATTTCAAAACAGAATTTTAAACCTTTAGGAAAATTTCCCAAAGACCTGGTAATATTCTCTGAAATCTGAGTACCAAAAGACACCTCTTTAAGACATAACAGTTGCAAGAAAGGTGTTATGACACAAAATATGATCTGCAGTTTTAAGGAGAAAAAATATTCTCCTGAGCTTATTACTTTTTTAATCAAGTAGTTTGTAGAACTTTCAGTTTTTAAGGCTAAGTACTAGAATTACAATTACAAGTAGGCTTGAAAAGGGCAAATTTATAATATGAAACTATCATAAAATTATTAACAAATGTAATATAAGAACGGCTATATTTGATAAAGAGAAAATTTCCTTTATCTGACTCCAACCTGTATATTCAGTATGATTTTCATTATTCTTTAGAGGTTGACAAATACTAGGTGTCCAACAACAACAAAAAAGTTGAATAAATGGATGAACCCTTAATTGTAATCATATTAATCTGCTCACTGTTCTCTCCACACAAGCCATGAACTTTCCCACATTCATGCCTTTGCTTGGATCATTTCACCCATAATTTTACAAGACCTGTATTGCATTCAACCTATTTTATCAGTCTTTAATTATCATTTTGTCTCTTGGATTATCTACCTGCTTTCTGAACTATTGTGTCTCATGTGACTCATTTATGCTCTTTTAACTCAATTGCCCGCTAACCTGATACTCCCTGGTCCTTTCTCCTATTGTAAAACAAGTATTCTACTACCCAAATAATGATCCTGGAACTATTTGTTTAACCTTGCTCTGAAAATTTGTCTTACCCATAAAATAAGGCTAATAATAATATTGATTTTATAGATGATGGATAAAATATTACAAGTAAAGTGATTAAAATAGGGTCAGGTACATAGCAAACATGCAGTCAATTTTAGTTATTAAATCACACACACACACAAACACACACAACAAAACATGAAGCATGCTTTCTCTCTTTTTTTTTTTTTTTTTTTTTCATCTCTTCTGGCTGCCACTGTGAAATAGCTTGAAGAATCCTTACTACTCAAATGTTCATTGTCGGAAGAATAGCATGTGCTGCAAGGATGCTGCCTGTAGATGCCTCCATGGGGTCCAAATAACAGGCTGTGAAAGTGAAGCTGGATTCCGTTTATTGGGTAGACTGTGACCAGAACTCGGAGTGGAAGGAGACATGGGAGTTTGTTTATTACACCTATCATTCCTCTCGTTCTCTTGACCCATTTCTTAACTTCCCCACAACATTATATACTGTCCAAATTATGAAACCAACCCTCTTATGTATATTTGTAATTTCTTTGTAAGCTAATGTTGCCGTGGATACATGTGCAGTATAAGTCCGTGGGTGGGATGGGTGGGGGTATTTTATTCATGAGCAGTTTTCAGCTTCAGGTCAGTCAATAAAAATGCATGTTTACTTTATCTCTTAAGTTATACTGTCATATTTATACCTATATTTTACTCCAACTGTAACAAGGTAAACTCTCTTTCACATTGGAAAATCAAAAATGTATGTCCCAGAGTTCTTAGAACAAAAACTACACTGAAAAGACTGATGGGAGACAATTTTCCATGGGTCTCTCACAAGTCTGCATGTCTTGTATCAGATTTTGTTCCAGAATATTTTTACAAGGATGTTTGTATAGCAAATAATCTTGAAAGATAGAGATAGTGTTTTTCTCCAGGTAGAAAGCAGATTTGTTTCCTTATCAGGATACTAAAGAATTAAAGAGAATGTCTTGCCTCAGGGAAAAAGTTGGGCCAGTTTTCTTGCAACCCATAAAAATATATTCGGATTTCCTAAGAAACCTGATATTTTCCACTGTGATGCAAACCCACTGTATAAGTCTACCCAGACCATTCTGCATAACCACAGGAGTGAGGAAGCAAGAAAAACTGATGCGAACATGAAGTTTCTGCTGCTTGTTGTGCCATAAGTAATAAAGTTCCTTGTTTCTGACCCAGGAATCTTGGGACTTTTGGCATTATCCATAACTGCTGCCTGTATCCATGAAACAAGTTACCTTGCAAATATGGTAAAATCTTAGACCCTTGATAGTTCTTGACAAGGACTCAAAAGTCCTAAATAGGTTGACTTATTTTTCTAGCCCACAGGATACAAAGAATCAGTTTGAAAGTATTAAACTCTTAAATTTGCATTATACATATATCATATTAGTTTTCACATATAGACGTGCAAGTGTCCTTGTTTTGTATCCCAATCACTTAGCAATAGTTTAGAGTAACCCAAAAGTTTAGGACAGATGTGTTCTGCTACAGCATCTGACTTCACTCCAGAAAGCTAAAGAACATTATGTACTTATGCTCTGTTAACAATTCAGGAAAATGAGGCTATATGTAATTACCTCTATAGCTCATCCTTCCCTCTCACACTGATGAATAAATACAATGTATATTCAACAATCATTGCAAGTTTAATTATGTGATGAAGGACAAGGGAGATTATTCATTAGAAATTATTGTTCTAGTAGAAGATGAATCATGTGATATGATTGCTTTAATAAATAAAATCTGGTGGCCTATGGATTATACCCAAAGAAATAAAAATCTTCCAGGAATATATTCAAAAGCATCAAATTTACCCTACATGTTGCCCAAGTAATGTCTATGATTTGATACATGAGTGAAGAGAAGGCAAGAAATATGTACATGGAATGAATAATTATTATTAAAACCTTAACACAAGAAATTAAGGCTTTAATTAACTGAACCCTTCACTGCAACAGAAATGTGCGCAGTCGTAAAACAAGAATCATTCTTGTTATGACAGGTCTCTAAACAAATATTGAGCTTTTCTTTCCTTCAAAGGAGATTTTGAAATGTAGGTTGCAAATTACTCAAAAAATTTCTAATACAAGGGATATAATCTGTATTTAGAGGTGGCTGATGTTCTGTGGTTTTGTCTCTTGAATTAGCCTAATGCTGTTTTCATTATTAGAAATGATTTTATCGGTGAATATTACATGGATAATATAGATCTGTGTCTACATGGATTGACTATAAATACAAATAACGATATGGTGAAACATTAACATTGTCAGTAATGCATAGTCTCGTAGAATTATGCTGTGTATACTTTCTTCCACAGAAAAAATATAAATCTACTGAGCAGTTGTTACTGGTCCATACATTCTGAGCATAGCCTAATAGGGGCTGCATAGATTTTTACTCATTCATCTCTATACCTTGCTTTCTATGCCTGTGACCATTGGTCTTTATGATTCGGCTACTTTGAGATATCTTGATATCATTAGCATAGTGGTCTACTAGGTTGAATTTAAAGTATATGCTATTTACAAAAAGTACAAGACTAGCCCTCATTATCTGTTTCTTTTTTCTTTGACCTTTTTGTTTTTTGCTTTAGAGAAAAAGAAAATAATAATCTTAGCACACAGGTGTTTTTGAGATGTTGTTTGGTTAGTTCTGCATATGTGGCTTGTGTTTACGACCTCTGAAATCAGCCTGCCCTTCGGATAGACACCTGCCACCCTACCTGGAGCGAAGATGCATATGTGATCTCTCTCCATCGTCTCAGCCAAATGCATGCTGAGTCACTAGCTGAGTGTCAGACTAGATCCTTGCTCAGAGGTACCTGCTACAAAATTGCTAATTAATAATTTTCAGTTCTTTGTGCCTAAAAACAAAAGTTAGGTTTTAGTTTAAAGGGAAATTGAAAGCAATATCTCATCAGGAAAGCATTGGAATTGAAATCCAGTGACTAGAATATAATATGATGTTGAAGGTAGATTTGCCAATTTTTTAAAAAATCTTGATATGGAGAAGGGAAACAGTGACTCAATTGTCTGCTTTCTAAATTTGGACACCAGAAGTCACAGTGGCCTTTGAAGTGCTTCTGTGTGCAGACAACCTGGCTGCTGTCCAGCTCTTCCACCCATGATGCAGACAGGGATCTGGGGTACTTAAACTTTAAGGCAGTGCAGAGAAGACTGGAATAAAAATTTCTTTTCTCAAATTCCATAGCTACTGCTGAGATTTTATCCTCGTTGCTCAAATGCCTGAATTCATTCTTTTTCTTGCTGCCCAGATCTGTTTCCTCATCCTTCAGACCACAGTCCCAAAGCCCAAGCCTGAATTCCGAAGTCAGTACTTGCCTACCACCTATTCCAGAACACTGGACTCTGGACCCAGTCAGTTGGTCTGAATCTATGGAACCTTCTTTAGCTTAATTTTCAGCATTGCTCCATGCCTGGGTAGACACACAGAACTCACCCATGGCTTCCTAATTTTGTCTGTCTGATACGTGACAACTGCCTAGTACCTCATGACTAGTCTCTAAAAAAACACCTTGCTAAATAAATGTGGCTTGGCAACACAGTCTTAATAATTCAACAAATCGAAAGCAGCTGCCCACCATAATTAGAAATGTTGTGATTAAAACTCAGTTAGGACTTACTTCTAGTCAGACATGCTTCTTGTTTTCCTAGGGAATTCCTTGTTTGATTACAATAGCAATAACTTTAGAAATTGTGATATTAGAAAAAGATGATGTGATAAGTATTTGATTAGATATTTAAGTCCTAGATTATCAGACCTTCATTTTTCAAACTGAATGAATTTTGTATTTTATACACATATCTGATGGTTGTATTTTAGTAGGTAAAGAGGGTCACCATTACTATATGTTAGAAATAGACAATTCATTTATCAGCAATGGTCAAAGCAAAACCGGTATGCCTGGCGCTATGCTGGGTGCTAGGGAAATAGCTGTGGGCATAATTTGCTACCTCTCAAGAGCTCATAACCTAATCAAGAAGGGCTGTATTGAGCAAAAATAACTGGTTTCTTCTAGAGAGTAGTAAATATGCCATGTATATTTATATCCTCCTCGTTTACTACCTGCAGCAGCATGCTTACATGTGCCAGGCTCATTACACAATTTTACTTAGCCTACAATCAAGAAACAGACTGATTTTTAAAAATCATGAAAGTAAGAAAAATGACATACTTTTTATATTCTAATCATGAGACTACCTTCTCAATAAAACCTGTAAACAATGTAATGATTCACTGAGCAAATACTACACGTATTTCCAGTAGTGAACAAAAGTAAGATATGTAAATCATTCTCAATAAGTATGTAACATCATTGGACAAAAGCCAAAAGTCATAGTCATTAAAGCTATAGAAATGCTAGAAAAGGTTCACATAGTAAAAGACAGCATCAAGTTGGCCAATGACAATCAGAAAATGCAAAAAGAGGTAGCTGTCAGTTGAGATTTTTAAGTGCAATTGGCATTATATGCAGATATTTCAGATAGTGGAAAAAGAATAAATAAATCACAATGATGGGGAAATAATCTAATATTTGCAAACCAATCATTTTTGGTTTGGAAGGCTGTAGGGTTCAGTGAATGATATGGCTGAGTAAAGTATTTTATGAAGAACTTTAAAGCTACTGGGAAGAGATTTTTTAAAAAATGATAACCAGTGGGAAGCCATTGGTATATTTAAAAGTAGATAATACGTTTGAAGAGAAACACACAGTGGGGGTTTTGATAGGATGGAGGCAGGAGGGTGGAGAGAGAAAATTAAAGGAGATTTGGAAAAGGTGAGTTTGTAGGCCTACTTATTATGATAAAGGATTTAATTATTGTAGCCTAAAAGAAGATAATGAAAAAGAAGGATCGAATCAAGAAAGGCAAGGGAAATAAAACCCATAGGATGAGGTAACTGGCTGTATTTACATCCATGGAGATGGTTTCTTCTTTCCCTTCTCTTAGAATGAGCCCTCCCAAAAACCGAATTTGAAGTAGTCTTTCTTGAAAATTAATATCAATAATAATTACATGATAGAGGAAAGACTAGCCTCTTTCACTTGGTATATTCTTCTTCTTTGACAGCTCCATCATTTCTAGAGGTAACAAGAAAAATTGGGAGACATTCTTATCCCTTTGGTACTAGAACAAGGATGAAATTATCTCAATATACTGCATTTGAGATTATGGTAGAAAAAGCAAAATAGGCCAGGTGCAGTGGCTTATTCTTGTAATCCCAGCACTTTGAGGGGCTGAGGTGGGTGGATCACCTGAGGTCGGGAGTTCGAGACCAACCTGACGAACATGGAGAAACCTCATCTCTACGAAAAATACAAAATTAGCTGGGCATGGTGGCGTGCGCCTATGATCCCACCTACTCGGGAGACTGAGACAAGACAATTGCTTGAATCCGGGAGGCGGAAGTTGCAGTGAACAGAGATCGCGCTACTACATTCTAGCCTGAGTGACTGAGCGAAACTCTGTCTAAAAAAAAAAGAAAAAGAAAAATATATGCACAGATGGGATTGAGTAAATGAGTTAAGTAAAGTGTGAGGTTCAATGTGTCATAACCTTAAAATACCAAATATTTGCCCACAAGCAGAGTATTATGCTTTATATTTTGAGTATCAACCCATTTGTCTTACATTTTAAGATAAGCATTCAGGCACATTCTTTAAAAATTGATCCATTGGATAATGGTAATTTAGAGTAGGTGCTTTATCTCATTTGAGTAATTTTTTTTCTCAGAATTCTGTGGTTTAAATATCATTTCCAGTATTTTAGGTTGAGCAATCGATAAAGCAGCCGCAGTAAATTGCCACTCTGAGTGGAGACCTGGCTTCATTCGAATTGTCCATTCTCCTTTATGACAACTTCCATATGGAAAGCTCAGTAATAGCCAGAGCTCTACTTCCCCAGCTGGCAAACAACAAGCCCTCTGATGGATAGTGCTTATCCACTGAGATCCTTTGGAGATTCTCACCGAATATTTAACAAAGGGGATCATATTACCTGTGCCTCCCGCACTCCAACAAAAGGTTTTTTTCTTTTTTTTTTTTAAACGTCACAGAATATCTGCTCAGAAATGTTCACAGGGAACGAAGTACTATATTGCCCATGTTAAGAAAAGACCTACACGGAAATTAGGAGTGAAATAATAATTATATGATCCTTCTAATTTATAATTCAAATATCCCATTAAACAAGCACCAGAAGACTATCCAAATGAAAATTTGTTGAGTCAAATAGTATTTGACTTAAATGTCACTAAGTTCATTATACGTGGCATATTGTATGTGTCAGTTTTAATGTAATCTGATTTCTGTTGTTTTATTATGTAAATCAAAGCTTTTATAATAGTGGCCTATAAGGGAAGGTGGAAAGGAAACTCTTTTTGGAGGGAATTAGTGAGCCCCTCACATGCTTTATCTAGGCACATATTACATAATGTATGAAAAACATTTTCTCTCTCTTTCTAGCTCCTCAGTCAATGTCAGAACTCAGAAAGATTCTATAAAATGACCCATTATGTGAAAGATGAAGGAAGTCAGGTATCTAGTATGTACACTTTTGATATTTTTTCATGTATAAACACTTTATTCATTTTATTTTTTTAATTCCTTCATGTTACACATAATATACAATGGAATCTTCTTTGTGACACCTTTGGCAGATTTTTAAAATATTGTAGAAGACCAATAGCAGCCAAAAGTGATTGCATATTACCCTCTCTTTTTAGGGCTTGATATTTATAAATGTATTTCTATTCATCCAAAACTCTGTGTATTACTAAGTGGTCCCTAAGTGGACTGTAAAACCTTTACAAACAGAGATTGTGGTCTACTCACACCTGTAGCCCTATTGCATTAGAACAATGCCTGACAAATAAATAATAGGTGCTCAATACATGCAGAAGGAGTAGATAAATTGGCATTAAATTCCTATTAAAAGCAACAGGGGCCAAAGTGTTAACACTAGCTACAATACTACACTGGCTGGTGAAGCTATCTAAAAACAGCATATTGGGTTTTCCCACCAACCCTACAGATATAGCAATTAGCAAGTGATAAAAATGAACCTAATCTTAGCAGTTATTCGATGATGACCTTGTTTGTTCTGATGTTGACTCTCGGCTCATAATTTAATGCTACAGCTTACAGCTGCAGCTTTGTGACATGTAGGGCAACATTTGGAGTTCAAAATTGTTTATCAACTTTACAAAGAAATGTGTGGCAATGAATATGAAGCATGGAAGTGTGTGAGAACATTCTCATTTAAAATAATTGGAACAATGAAATAGTACTCAAAGGTTCAACAAATGGCAGGGAGTTGTGTTTGATATGACAAATAAGCCATTTTAAGGGTACATAAGTCACTGAAAATAATAAAGACTACCAGGGATTTTAATTTTGTTTGTCAAGAACAGTAACACAGATGTTTTACTAAATCTGGAGAAGATAATCAGTTAATCAGTGACTGTAGTAAATAGAAAAGGGATTAAATATTAGAGCATTGTCTGAGATAGAGTAACCTAGCACGCCAGAACACCTTGGCTTTTGAGGTGGCAGAACACACAACGACATGATGAGATGTAATCTAAATGATGTTTCACATGAGCATGTTTTTGCCTCTGGTGCTTGCTAACCACTTGGGCACAGGGACCTCGTGAAGAACTTAATCCTAACTTTATTAGTCTATGTGGTATTTCTTTGGACAACCTAGAGGTCTGGTATAAGTTCTTCCCATTGTTTTTACTGTATTAGATAGTTAAGCTCCTTTTGACTTTTAAAAATGCGGCCAACTGTGCTGTTTCTATGATGCTTCTTGAATTGCTGTTTTCTTTTGATGGAAGATTATATATTTTCCAAGAGTGATAGAAAAGTCTCAGAGATATCTAATAGGATGTCTAAAAGAATGGAAGATAATTACCAAAATCTTCCCAGGATGGAGTCGTTGTGTATATATGTTATTAAGAGGCTATTTACAATGAAGAAACTCTCAAAATACTTATTTTGACTTTCAATTTTCTTTAAAAAGCCTTCCCAGAAATTTAAAAAACAGGGAATAAATGGTATTTTTTCTCAGATTCTCTGCAATATGTCTATCGTTCTTTCATTTACATTGTGGCAACGCTGAGGTATATAGTGTGTGTGTTTGGGTGTTTTCCTCTAAAACCATTACACTTCTGCAATGAATTCTTTCAGAATATAACACGTTTTATATCATAACATATTAAACAGCAAGTGAAATATTTTCTACACCCTGCTGTGGAGACACAAGAAATATCAGTTAAAAAGGATCCTAAAGTAGCAGGGAAACATCTCCCAGACCTGGAGATGTGTCAGATTTCCAAAGTTGCCAGAAATGTATTTGTCTGAAAGAGCACAGGGAGAACATTCTGTACAACCAGTATAGTATGCAATAGAAGATAACCATATTCTTGGACATCCTTAAATTCGTATTCATATGTTTCTTAGCTATTGGAAACGAAAAATAATGATAAATGTAAGCATGCTGCTGATAAATACTTGACATTCCAAAACACGGAGTTTCAGTAATTAAAACAGAGTAAGTGAAATTATTTTTAATTATACACCAACCTTAATTTAAGGAAGTAAGAAGTCTGATTTTAGTTAATAACAGAAACCTCTATGAGATAAACGAATGGCTGCATTGCTACCACTTAGGGATGCATTGAACTAACAAAACCAGGAGAATGAATGAGAAGCAAGGACAGATAGATTTATCCTACCCTTTCCTGTCTCCATGATAAGTTTGTGTGGAGAAATTGATAGTTAACATCTGGACTATGCAATAATTGCACCCATATGTTATCGGTAAATTTTTCCTAGGGTTAATTGTTTTTATAAATTGTATATGTTGATTATGTGGTGTTACTTCCTTTTCAATTCATCATTTTCTGACCTTTATAAAGCCTTTGAATAAATGAGCCTCTTCAAGTATTGTTGAACAGAGGTATCTGAAATCAGAAGTTTATAGTGCTGTGTCTAGGTTGCAGGTAATCCTGTTGTGGCAGAGACCACTAAATGATCCCTAGCAACCACTCACCCTACTTCCTTTTGGTGACAAAACCCCAGTTGCAGCAGGGTACATGGCTTCCCAGGTAAAGGCAGCATTTATAAGCCTTCCTTGTAGTTAGGTATGGTGTTGTGATTGAATTTTGACCAAAGGACTGAAATAACAAGTTCAACTTCTAGGCCACATCCTTAAATGGAGCAACGTGCCCTTTAGTTTTATTTTCTCTCTCCCTGTGGTCTGGAATGTTGATGGGATGCTAGTAAGCCAGATTCATCTGTGTGGTCAAGGAGAATATCCTCAGAAAAGACAGAGCAATAAGAGAGAAGAAATCTGGGTGTCTAGGTGTCTTGATTGAAAAGAATTAGCCTGAACAATCAATGAGCTTAGCCTTTTCATTATGAGCATGTAAACCCCCCAAATTTTTTTTTATCTTGTTTAAGTTACTGTCATTTGATTTCTGTTAAAACAGACAAGCAGGCTGGGCACAGTGGCTCACGCTGGTAATCCCAGCACTTTGGGAGGCTGAGGCGGGTTGATTACTTGAGGCTAAGAGTTCTCGAGCAGATGGCCAACATGGTAAAACCCCGTCTCTACTAAAAATGCAAAAATTTGCTGGGCATGGTAGCATGTGCCTGTAAGCCCAGCTAGCCGGGAGGCTGAAGTATGAGAATTGCTTGAGCCTGGGAAGCAGGCAGTGAGGTGAGATCATGACACTGCACTCCAGCCTGGGTAACAGAGCAAGACTGTCTGGAAAGGAAAGGAAAGGAAAGGAAAGGAAAGGAAAGGAAAGGAAAGGAAAGGAAAGGAAAGGAAAGGAGAAGAGAGGAGAGGAGAGGAGAGGAGAGGAGAGGAGAGGAGAGGAGAGGAGAGGAGAGGAGAGGAGAGGAGAGGAGAGGAGAGGGGAGGGGAGGGGAGGGGAGGGGAGGGGAGGGGAGGGGAGACTAATATCTTGAACTAACTTGTAGAATTTGCCTGAAAAATGCAAAAAACTTATAAAAAGTAGGAAGGATCATCTTCATTAACCAATTTTTACACACCCATGAACAGACAGGTACTTTATGGTGCCCACAAATGCACAGGTAGAGCATGCTTTATCATGGGGAAGAGAGATATAAATTCAAGCTAAAACTTTTACTGTGGGTAAGTATCAATTAAAGGCTGGCAGTTTCTTCTCTTCAGACACACACAAAATGGCTGTGGAGATATGACTAATTCAAATGAAAACTTGGAGTAATAAAAATTGCATAACCTCAAATGCTCATGAATATCCAATAGAGGTTGATGTCCTTGACTGAAAGAAGATGTAAAGGAGGAAGTGGCCAGTGACACTGATGCAATCAGAGAGCCTCAATGTGACAAAGAAAATGACACATTTTGAATGACTTTTAGAATTGTGACTGAAGCACAATCCTAAATGTAGTCTGGGAGCAAGTAGTTTATTGCAGAGAAGCATAGCTTGGAGACTATTCTGTTTTCATGGGGGCAAGGCACTATTGTTTGGTGACAAAGTCAAAGCCTGTAGATATATTCTCGAACTTTCCAAGTTCTTGCACAGGCTCCCTTTGGCATGGATTTCTGATGCAGCATCAATAAATTTTCTATTAGCAAGATCTGCAAAGAAGCAACAGCCCTGTCTTAATTAGCAAAACATATTAAACCTTCCACTGACGATCCTAATATATACTCAGTCACTGCATAGAAATTGGTGAAGATATTTTGTCTCATTCTGCTACAAAATTAAAAATTTCTTTCTTTGATATACATAAAACTTATGACAACTAGAGTATAAGCTAAAAGTTTTAAAATTCTACCCTACTTTATATGGATTCAATATAAAGTTAGAGCATTTTGGACCCCAAAAAGGTAGTTTGGGAAATATTTTTAAAAATTGTAGCCAGGCGCGGTGGCTCAAGCCTGTAATCCCAGCACTTTGGGAGGCCGAGACGGGCGGAACACGAGGTCAGGAGATCGAGACCATCCTGGCTAACACGGTGAAACCCCGTCTCTACTAAAAATACGAAGAAAAACTAGCCGGGCAAGGTGGTGGGCGCCTGTAGTCCCAGCTACATGGGAGGCTGAGGCAGGAGAATGGCGTAAACCCGGGAGGCGGAGCTGGCAGTGAGCTGAGATCCGGCCACTGCACTGCAGCCTGAGCGACAGAGCGAGACTGTCTCAAAAAAAAAAAAAAAAAAAAAAAATTGTATAATCTACCTATTAATTGTGCCACTTGCCTCTTGCTCCTTGGGAATATAATATCTGGGGAAAAATGTATTTATTTCAAATGAGAAGAGAAAATAAAATGCATTATGTTTATAATTTACCTGATACTTTTCCAAGTGCCTTCTTAGTTAGCAAATCAATGGATTGACTGATCTTTTGAAAATAGTGGTGGTTATGTAACACAGTGACATAGTTATGGCAGTTAGTGGAAGTGCTTCAAGTAGGACTGACGAAAATGTTATCTTCCTTATATATTTAATATATAATTATTTAATATATTTTGCCTAGTTAAGACAAAGATGTTGCTTCTTTGCAGATCTTGCTAATAGAAAATTTACTGATGCTGCATCAGATATCCACGCCAAAGGCAGCCTGTGCAAGAACTTGGAAATGTTGAGAATGTATCTACAGGCTTTGACTTTGTGACCAAACAATAATCAGAGAAGAATAATCCTGCAGATGATCTTCACCTTGGCTCTTCTCATTATTTCTGCCTGGAATACAGTCTTAATACCTGGGGTTAAAGTGGCCATCTTTGGACCAAAAAAACAACAGAGCCATGTTAAGGATGGCAGTGCAGGATGTTAGAAAGAGCCCTGGTACTCTTCCTTAGCTGCGCACTAACTTGCAGTTGTCTGCTTCTGGACTTTCTGTTACCATAAGCAATAAGCCCATTCCTGGTTCAAGCTACTAGCATCAAGTTCATATTAATTTTATTTACAGCTGAAGGTCAAAACATACTTATATCAGGGAAATTATATTCCAACGATTATTTTCATTATTTCTTCTCCTCTTTTCTTCTGTAAATATTCATTCAAGAAAACATTAAAGTATATTTTGAACACCTAGTATATATCAGGCCTGTATGGTCCTTTATAATTAAGATGCAACTGTGAACTAATTTTTTCTCTTCATCAAGCTTACTTTCTAATAGAAAAGATAGACCATAAATAAGTGAAAAAATGATAATGCGATTTCAAATCATGTTAAAAACTGTAAAGAGAATACACAAGGGCAAAGTGTCCAAGAATGATGGTGGAGGAGTGGTAGACAAGGAAGTAGTATTCAGATAGAAAGGCATCTCTTATGGGGGATATTCAAGCAAAATCCTGACCAATAAAGAGTAATAAACATTTATTTAAAAAGGAGCTAAAGCACGAAGAACAGCAAGTGCAAAAGCCTAAGGCATAGCTAAACTGGACATATTTAAAGAATAACAAAAATCTCTGTCATTAGATATTATAAGGAAAAACATGGTAGAAGATGAGGATAAGAGATTTTACTAGTCTTCTCTTAAACCCTGCCTTATATCCTCTTGGTCGGGCAGAAAAATGAAGCAAAAAAAGAATGACTCAGTGACTTCCAAAGGGGGTAACTTTTGAGCAGGTAGCCAGAGAAGTCTTACGGAGATGACCTTTAAATGGAGATCTCAATGAGGCAAGAGAGCAAATCATTTGGATATCTGAGAGAAGTGTTTCCCAAGAAGGAACAGCAGAAGCAAAACCCTGAGGCAGAAGTTTTCTTGACGAATTCAAGAAACCAAAAAGAGCTTGGTCCACTTGGAGTGAAATAAGGGTTAAGGAGACGTAGGAGAAGAGAGAAGAGTCAGAGAGGCATCCGGGGTCCGGAGGCTTTTGAAAGGATTTCAAATTTTACACTGAGGGAGATGGAAATCTGTTGGAGATTTTGAACACAAGAGTGAAATAACCTTCAGTTTTAAAAGAACCATTCCGAATGCTGGACTGAAAATAGACTCTAGAGGGTCATGTACCAACAGGAAATCAGTCAAAAAACCATCGCAATCAACCAGGATATAACAATTCTATTGATATTTTATTTAATTTTACTATCTTTACATCTATAAACTTTATTTGTACTCTGATTTACAGATGTCTTTTTTTTTTATTTCAAACTGATCAACTCAATATGTTTTGAAATTCCCAACCTACTAGATATTGCTTCTATCAAGCCAGGGGACAGTGGCTCACACCTGTAATCCCAGCACTTTGGGAGGCCGAGGCGAGTGGATCACGAGGTCAGGAGATCAAGACCATCCTGGCCAACATGGTGAAACCTCTGTCTCTACTAAAAATACAAAAAATTTGTTGGGTGCGGTGGTTCATGTATGTAATCCCAGCACTTTGGGAGGCAGTGGCAGGCAGATCATGTGGGCGAGAGATTGAGACCATCCTGGCCAACATGGTGAAACCCTCTCTCTACTAAAAATGCAAAAATTAGCGGGTCATGGTGGCGGGCACCTGTAGTCCCAGCTACTCGGGAGGCTGAGGCAGGAGAATTGCTTGAACCGGGGAGGCAGAGCTTGCAGTGAGCAGAGACTGCGCCACTGCACTCTAGCCTGGTGATAGAGGGAGACTCCATCTCAATAAATAAATAAATAAATAAAAAATTAGCCGGGCATGGCAGCGCATCTTTAGTCCTAGCGACCTGGGAGTCTGAGACAGGAGAATTGCTTGAACCAGGGAGGCAGAGGCTGCAGTGAACCAAGACAGAGCCACCGCACTGCACTCCAGCCTGGGTGACAGAGCAAGACTCGGTCTCAAAAAAAAAAAAAAAAAAAATCCAACTTTTACAAAGTTCCATGAAATAGAGTTCTTAAACTCCTCATTGTTTGCTTTCTATTACCCACTGCTGTTTATTAAATATTATATCTTTTAGCTGGAAATGATTTGGCTAGAAGTAATTTGGTAGAAATCAAGACAATCAACAATGTCATTTATCAAAGTGATTTTACATTGATAATTTTGATAAACTGGAATAATTTTCTTGTCTTTTTTGGTGTTTAAGGTATTTGTATTTATTTTCTAGAATATTCCAGGTTTCAATACATTTTTTGACATATTTTTTAGGTAGCACCTGACTCAGACAAACTTTTTGAAGTGATCAGAGTGGAAAGACTGCTGTTTAAAAAAAAAAAAAAAATTAAAGATAAAAATATTGCTTTTTTTAATTATTTTGTGATGAAAACAACAAATACTTGAAAATGTTCCTACTTATAAGAACTTCCAGAGATGGTTTTATTTATGTGACAAGATAATCCTTTAGAAAGTATTTTTAATTCACATTTTACTGTTACGCTTTTATTGCAATAGGTGCTTGAATTGGCTCATAGGAGGATCAGCCCATTGCCTATCTGGCTAGGCATTGATTGTAGCATCACATCACTGAACTGCAGTTAGATAAACCCAAGCAGCTGAAACCTCATCTTTTTTGAGTCTCTCTCAGACTCAACAGCAGATGTCACACGGAAGAAAATAAAGTTAAAAAAAAAAAAAAGATCTGCAGGGGGGGAATCAAAAGATAATACACAGCCAAAAAGGTGAGCTTGCTCTCTAATGAAGTCATGGCCACAGTAACCTTCCACTGCTCTTAACAAGGTGGAAGAAAGTCTGCTTAACACTTCACCATACAGCTTTGATTTTTTCCCCTCAGCAGGCTCATTTCTTTACGGCACAGAGAAAATAGACTTTTCACTCTCAAGTATGCCCTGGACTAGAGAGATGGGAAAGTGTATACATTTGAGGGAAAATGTGATATATAACCTTTTGAAACAATCTAAGAGAAAAATACCTTTCAATCTATAATTTTTTTGAATTCAAATCCAAATATTTAATGCAGGGAGATTACTGTAATAGTACTAACAAAACTCTTACTCTCTATAATATTCCTAAGAAAGCTGTCACTGATATATATCATGGTGGAACAGTACAATTGTTAAGACGAATATCAGTTTTATATAATCGTACCAAATGCAACAGCTTTTGCTAGTCACCACCTTGCATGTCTTCCCAGAAAAATAAAATGCTTTTGGAATAGTATTACACCCTTTCATTCCCTCACCAGTCTGTCAGAGAATCAGTGTACTTGAATCTTCTCCTGATCAGCATATTATCAATATTCAATGATGAAAATATTTTAAATTAACAGGCCTCCCTAGTTATGAAATAAAAATTAAATTAAAAACTGTCAATGCGTCAGACTTTCCTTGCTTTTCATGATCTTCACAGCTTTAAAGAGTACTGGTCATGTTGCATAGAACGTCCTTCGATTTGAGTTTGTCTGATTTTTTGTCACAATTACACTGGGGTTATGTAAATGTTGGGGAAGAATACAATAGTCATAAAGCCTTCTTATCACCCTATGTCAGCAGGTACATGATACCCACATGAATGATCAGTGCTGATGTCAAAGTTGAGCCCTTGGATAAGGTAGTGATTCCCAGTTTCCGCATTGTACATTACTTGTTTTCTCTTTCTGTAATCTATTCTTAGAAAGTGCGTCACTAAATGTAACCCCCAGTCCCACATCCAAGGAAGGTGGTGGTCGTGGTGATATCTCCATATATTATTTGGAATTCTAAAAGAAAGATTTTTAGTTTTCTCAGACTAAGCATTTTTAATGGGGAGCTCACTTTGCTTTCCTGTCTCCATGAAATTGACTCAGTTTTCATGATTCCTGCCCTCTTGAATCCACAGAAACCTCAGTATCCCTCTTATACATCAGAAAGGTGCCCTCAATACAATGTCTCTGAAGATGCCTAGAGGTAGATCTGAAATTTTTTTCTTCTAACTACTGTCTCTGAGGTTTCAGACCTTCACTGAACTATTTGGAGGTTTTCAGAGATAGAGTCTGATTAACATAGTCCTTGGTTTGATTAATTTTGACCTGCTGATTTTATTCTCCCTCTCCAAACTCAGTATTCTTGTCTATAGAAGACATTAATTTTCTGAACACCCATCATATTTATAATACTGTCCTGAGACTATTTCAGTAAAAAATACAATCAACATTTTTGCACTGTATTTAAACAGTTGATAAAGAAAACAATCTGTAAAGCAAATAAATAAAAGTAAAAGAAAAGCAAAATCTATACAACTTGTCCTTTGGGCCATGAGCTACAAAGAATAGTACCAAGCACGGTGCTTTGCAAATTGTGGATAGTCAATAGCTGTTTGAATGTTGAACAGAGCATTTGAGGGACATAGGCACATGCAAATAAACAGATTTTAATAATAACAAAAGTACAACATTGAAATCTTCCTTCAATGCATAATTGACAAGCAAATAGACATACACATGAGCATTCATATTTGTATTTAAAACAACATATTTGCACATAGTTTATCAGATAGCTTGCCACATGCACCAGTTGCCAATATCCTTGGATAGCTTCACCATTCTGAGTTAGACTTATTTTTTAAAGGGTATATTTCGATGTGAGAATAATCCACACCTGCCAGAAACAGGATATCTGTGGCTTTGGAATATATTGAGAGCTCTCATCAGGCAGATGAGAACAAACTCAGTGGGACCTATGGAAAATCAGTT
Organism: Piliocolobus tephrosceles; assembly: GCF_002776525.5. NCBI lineage: Eukaryota > Metazoa > Chordata > Mammalia > Primates > Cercopithecidae > Piliocolobus > Piliocolobus tephrosceles. Next base: position 77,169,954 of record NC_045448.1, on the reverse strand, counting down.
AGGGCAATGATGCTGGACCAGGTACAAAAAAGAAGGATAAACCTGTATTTGATCCATAGTAATGTGCAGTGGTGAGGCAAAACAATCAGGAGGGAGTAGGGTATCAAAAACAAACAAAAAAGGTTGAAGACCCAGAGGATGTCTGGTCATTAGTCAGGGATTGATAAAGTAGGAAAGAGGCTGAAAAAAAACTAGATGAAGAGATCAGTGTCCCTATCAAATAACTGGTTTACAAATATAGTCTGAAAGTAAAACTGGAGGAGGAACAGACCAAAGAATATGTTAAGTCTGACAGATTCTTACAACAGAGGATCTAAGGGAATGCTGCTGCCTTTGCACTCCCAGGTGTGGCCCAGTGCCACCAGAGATTACAACAACCCTGAGACTCATTGAGCATAAACAGGTGACCGTAGGAAGCTATGTACCTTCATGTAATACTGTCATTGGCTTCTTAAAGGTACAAACTGGAGAAGTTCATCCCTATGGACAATTTGTTGAAGCATATGCTGACAACCAAAGGATTAACTGTGTTACCGTATTTCTATTTATTTAAACATACATGAGGATATCATATTTATTTATTTGTTCAGCAAATATTTATGGACCTATTTTGTAATCAAGACTTTGCTATCTGTAAAATTCCATTAATGGAACACTCTACATTCTGCCCTCTGTGGTAGAACGTCTATCCACATTTTAGCTAAATGCTGAGCTATGTACATAGTGCCCATGTGAGAATTAGATGTATGGTGGACATGAGCCCATGGTCAGCCTGAGGCAAAACAATCACAACAAAAATGGGAAAAAAGCCATGAGGGAGATTTGAATAAGTTTGTTTTCATAATCCTGAAGTGAGTTGTGTGGCTATTGCATATGAATATATTGTTAGACAAGTATATTCTAATGTGACTGAAACAGTCCATATTGGCATGGGACAAGATTGTGGATAAAAATATAAATATCATCTTTCTGGCTAAAAAGATGAGCAAAAACAAAATAAAAAAACCTTTACTGTCTCGATTGGACAAGATACTATGTGACACAGTTCACATACGGTGTCTCTTAAGTTTCACAACCATCGTATGAAATAGGAATTCAGTCTCATATCATTAATCTACCACTAGAAGATTTAACCACGTGTAGAAAGTCCACCTGAGTTACAAAAATGCTTAATTTTTTATGATATGTTCTGATTCAGGTATACTTTGAGGGCAGCATCCATAGTATAATGATTTCTTCCGTTAGAGAGTTTGGCAGGTTGATGACAGCACTGGCATCTCAGCCTGCACCACTGCCGCCCTGTCCTCTTCATGTGAGCTCTATCAAGTAATAACAAACCCAAATGAAGGAAACAAAACAGAAACATTATTTATGTTTCAAACGGTTTTGAAAAAAATCGAAGAGGACATTGGTCATTTATATATAGAAACATTAAGACATGAAAGTAAAAATATTTAGATATTTTTATGCCGTTTTATATTAAAGAGTACATACTATAGTGGTCTATCAGAATTTTAGAATTCAAGAAAGCTCTATGACTGTCAGAGCCGTGCTGCATGATTGCTCCCATTTTTTTAGGTGAATAAACAGAAGCTCAGGGCAAACAGAATGTGTTAGTCACAGGCTAGCAAGTAGAAGCAAGAAACCTGTTTGCCTCCATAGTCCGTACCCTTTTTCCACAGCTGCCATGAACTTAAGCTGTGTTGGAGATGGCTAAAACAATCTTTCTTCCTATGGGTCTCTTATATGATGTCGTTTTTCTTTTCTTAAATCAGAAAAGAGATTTACTTTATGACAAAATTGTCAAATAGGAGCAGAAAGACAATTCCAATGTGGAAATGGATTAATGAAGACCTAAGGGAAAATTTAGAATGTAGAGGAATGCCATGGAACCTTTAAAAATAGAGGCACTTCCCTGTCTTGGGAGCATTAAAGGTCTTGTCTATAAATGCCACGTACAATAAATTGAACCACACTCAGATCATTCACCTTGGGAGAATGAGGCAAGGAATATGTGAACTTCAAGCTGTCATTTTCAAAAATTGTGAGACCAACCTAAGACTTCACCTCTAGCAATCAAAATTGAGAAGTTAAAAATTAAATGAAATAGCTAGATGTTGCTTTAAGTTGAATTGATTTCTTTAGTTTAAATTTCCACTGGTGGAAGAATATAGAGGAAAAAAAAAAAAACACTGACTTAAACTAGATATTAAATACAGGTTTGACAAGTTACAAATTATCCATGAAAAAAAAAAATGGCAAACACTATTAAGGAATCTGGACTGTATCTTGTAGGTTAAAGTTGGGGTAGGACATCATTTAGAATTTAAATAGGGAGCAACGCTCCCAAGAATAGGTTTTATTCCACTCCTGTGTTTCCACATCATCCCTAAACTTGCCTTCACATTATTGACTTTTCCGTTTTAATGACACACTCCTCTGAATAGCCACTGGAGTGTTAGCCTTTTGAGGACGGGGCCTGGGCCTTGTTCATTTTTATACCAGTTTGTGGTGTGGTGCATGTCACAATGTCTCAATAAATGTTAGGAGTGATTGTGTTCTAATTTCAGAAAACTATCATGGCAGCTTGTAGTCTAAATTGAAATGGGGAGAAATTGGAAGCAAGAAGAACACTGAAATTATTACTGTTGAGGAGGGGAGAGGTAATGCTGACCTGATTTAAGCCAGGAGCAGTGAAGTTGGAAAGAAGGCAATGGGTTATAGTGTTTTTGTAAGTAGAATCAAAATTGCTTGGCGACTAGATTTTTAAAAAGTCAGAAAGGGAGAGGGGAAAATTGAAGTTTACATATGTGTTTCTGTCTAGGTGACTATGTGAGCGGGAATGTAGTGATTCAATATCAGAAATGAAAAGAATGAAGCAAGTTTGAAGAATAAAGATAATGACTTTTAGCACTTAATAGTTTATGTCTGCTTTCCCAGAGTCGCCTCACCACACACTGCAGCATATCACCAACCAAACTTGAGTCAGTTTTGCATTAACTTCTTTTCCTTACTTCTTTTCAAAGTCATTCTTTCATAATTAAGTACCACATTATTCTTTTAGGATGAGTGATTTTCCTTGCCAAATATATTTTCCTCAAGCAAGTTCTTCTGAGTTATTTATCTAAAATGCATTTAACTTTGTTGTCATGGCTGAAAATGACTTTTGTTCCTAACCTTCTTAGCAGTTTCTAAGATAAAACATACAGCTAAATTCCAGAGAGAGCACAAGTCAACTATCTTTGGTGAGTCTTGATTTATTGACTGAGGTTCTATGCATAGTCATCACTGCTATCTTCTGAGTGTCCTATTTCTGGTGCTGTGGTACAAAGGAAATGGTGGAGATTTGGGAGACAGACACGTTTATGTTTAAACTCAGCCTTGCAATGTTCACTGAATCTCTATGAGCCTCAGTTTCTCTATTCATAATAAATGCCTGGCTCATCATGTTGCTAAAAAGAAGAAATAAAACAATGTAAGAGGAAGTTTCATTCACAGATTTTCATTGCAGTATATCTGCTTACACATTGGTTCAATTACTGCTTATGTTTGTGTTCAAACATTTTTTTCTTATATAAATGGCATATAGAATCCATGACCAATTGTGAAGAGCAAACAGCTAGCCACTAAATGATATAGAAAACTTTACGGTATTATTTTTTAATGTGTAAGTAATGTTAAGATTATAAATTGTCAAATATATTTTATAAAAGTATCAGAATATAAAATTGTTTCTACATGCTGAAATAGTGAATTGGAACTAATAAAACATTTAATAGAATAAGAAGTGGAGTTGACAGGTATTATAAGAAGCCTAAGGACTATGAGTTGACTCCCCACCTAATTGAACAACAATATGGCTGCCTAAAAAGGAAATTTAATTTTAATCTGTATTAATAGAGGTGAAGTGTCCAAAATAAAGTAGGTGACAGCCTACCATTGTACTTCTCACTCATCAAACATCATCCATGCAGAGGAAAATAATGAACACAAAAAATGATTTAGTAACCAAATCTTAAAAGAAATGTCAATGTCATCTTCTTTAAAATGAGATGAAGGAACAAGATATACCACATTCTCCTGTTCCAGTTACCTATTGCAGCACAACAAGACACCCCAAAACTTGGTTGAGTAAGACAACTATTATGCTCCTGGATTCTGTGGGTCAGGATTCAGAAAATGTGTATTAGGAGTGGTCTTTTCCATGTCATCTTGGATGACTGGAATAGCTCAGGGTGCCTCAAGTGGCTGGGTGATAGAATAACTGGGCTAGCCGGGCTATTTCCAAGAAAGTTCCTTTCCTAAGAAGTCTTGTGCCTGGGCTGAGAAGGCAGTAGGACAGCCTCAGTTATGCTCTCAAGCATGGTGGCTATATGTGGCCCCTCCAGCATGGTGGTTTCAGGGTAGCCAGGCTTCTAACATGGCAGCTATGGGCTTCAATAGTGAGCACTCCAGTGTCAAAGGCAAAAGCTTCATGGCCTTTATGACTAGCTTTGAAAGTCAGAGTGCCAATTCTGCATACTCTATTGTTTGAAGATATCAGAGAGCCCACCCAGATTCAAGAGACAGAAGCATCATTCTCACTGTGTTTTCAAACCATCAAATGTCTTTCCTAAAGACAAAAAAAAAAAAAAAAAAAAGAATTACTTTCTATCTCATAGGTGCGTAAAAATGAGATAGATTTTGGCTGAAAGTAAAAAAATAATAATAATAATGCTTATCTTATAGATATATGATAGCTTGAAAGTGTAATGATGTGACCTTATGAGAAAATTATTCAGGACGTTGAAGAGGTACGGGATTTACTAGTATATAAGGAAAATGATCTCATTATTCTGTGAATCTCAGGAGAGAAAAAACGTTTCAAGCTTCAGTTACTACTGCTACTTGGTGGCACTATTCAAAACAGAAAAATCACATGAGGTTGTCTTTAAAGTACTTTCCAAAGAATAAACAAGAGGCCAAGTGAGAATGGGTTAGTATTCACAGCTGGGTCATCATCTCGTAGAATAGTAGGAAGTCACTCAACAAGCTCACATGTTGTATCCAAATTAAGTATGTTCTGGACTATTGCCTATGTCCAAGAGAGCATTCATGAAAGGTAATTCTGTGTAATTCTGTGTAAATATTTCTGAGCAATCTGTGAATTTGTGGAACCAGCCTGTTAGGACAGGATCATACCTAAGAGAGAAAGAGAGTGCTGAGGGTTAAGGGTGAAAAGCAGAATCAGATCTAGATGAGTTTTTAATTCAGTGAAGGCCTGAGCTCTGTATTGAGCTGACATGTAAGATCAGAGGGTCAGAACACCTGGAAAGAATGAAGCAAAAATACTAGGTGGAAACTGAATACAGTGGCTAAACACATGCCCAAGGATAGACATTTAGATATTCCATGCCTGCATTCGTAAGCTTAGGTGGCAGATAGACTCCATGGAAATAGGATACGATAGAAATGAATCTTATGACTATCCACAGTAAAGAAGGAAATGGAAGTGGGAGCATGGTAACGTGCCCCCCACTCCCGCCACCGTCAGCAGAGATAACTGAACATACTGATTTGGTACAGAAGAAATTTAGGCAGGAGGGACACAACACTCTCGGCAAATTCAGGTCATGTGCCACTTATTGGTAGTCAAATATCAGACAAAGGCAATTATGAATAAAATGGTTTATAAACCAAATCTTAATGAGAAGGACAGCTAGCTGTTGATATTTCAAGCTGGCTTTGTAATTGGATCCAGGACAGGGTATCAAGAGACTCCATCTGTGGGAAAAAGGAACAGCTGCAGCTGGGATGCAGCAGGAAAAGACTTGGTTGTCCGGCAATTTAGAGCCAAGAAGCACATTCTTTGCCTGCCTCATATGTCTCAGGGAAATTTGACAGGAAGTTTACATGTTATTACATGGAGCTGTTATGAGAACAAAACAAGTCTGCGTTTTCAAAGTAAATATAAAAGAGTGTATGAAAAACAGGGCTTCACAGAGTATGAATTGAATAAAAAACATCATTCCAAAGTTGTTTCCAGTTTGCTTTCTATCTTTTTTTTTTCCAGCCATGTGTCCTTCATTACATGGGCTACTTGCATCTGGCTTTTTATTCTCATTGCTATATTTAGATATTTTAATTGACTCCTCTCTCTAGGCAAGGTGTGTGACTCAATCATTACTCCCGATTAGCACATTGTTCATTGTGTTTTGCTCTTCAGGGTTTAGTGACTTTGATTGGTTGGTTCAGTTTGCCTAACACAGACAAGCCTATATGTTCAAAATATAAACTCTGTAAGAAGGAAAGCAAATGTATAATTTCTGTTTGTAAGAGTCTGGATTAGTGAACAAGTAAAATCTGTTTAATTCAAATAACAGAAGTAAATTATGAGTTTAAGCCCAATAAAATTGATTTTTTTTTTTTTTTTGTGGCTTTGTAAAATGTCTTTCTTCACCTCTGAGGTTTATTTATTTTTATTTTTATTTTTTGCTTGTTTTTGCATTACTTATGAAAATACCTTAATTTAAGAAGGTTAATCAATCTATTAGTATAAATAAATAGTTTAAATTGGTTTTTAACTTTTTCTTTAATGAAGCTAAATTCTTTGAAAGAGAAGAAAATCTATGGATTTTGGTGCTTTAGTTTTTTGTTTATTCTGAGACAAGGTCTCACTCTGTCACACAGGCTGGAGTGCAGTGGCATGATCTCAGCTCACTGCAACCTCCAACCCTGAGCTCGAGTGATCCTCCCACCTCAGTCTCCCGAGTAGCTGGGACCACAGGCGTGTACCACTACACTAGGTTATTTTTTTTGTATTTTTAGTAGAGTTGGGGGGTCTCGCTCTGTTTCCCAAGCTGGTCTTAAACTCCTGAGCTCAAGTGATCTGTCTGCCTCAGCCTCCCAAAGTACTGGGATTGCAGGCATGAGCTACTGCTCCAGGCCCAATTTTTTCCCTTATCACCACAAATAAAGCTAGTAAGATGAAATTACTATTCTCTTTGTATTTTCATTTTACATAAGTACATATTAGAGGAAAAAGTTTTAGAAAATAGAGATAAGTCTCCAGAAGCAAATTAAAATTACCTATAATTGTTTTTATGTAAAATAAATTTGATGTACTTTCCTTCAGATTCTATGATTAAATGCATGTGTGTATATGTAAATATATATGCCACATATACAACTGTATATTATTTTTTAAATGTGATTTAATATAATTTAAGAAGTTATGTTATATACATGAATAAATAACTCTTATATTTGAATTCTTATGATCTTGTTTTAGTTTGCATGAAGGACAACACTGTCTTGTACTTTGGATACATTCTTAAAATAAACTTGTAGTTAAAACCTATTGAGTCGATACTTTTCAATACTGCTCTTCTAAATTTTCCCACTGAACTGGTAAAGGATGGTTATAATGAAGAAAAACCTAAATGATCACTGAAATCTGGTGATAGATACCATCTATGTGCCAGGAAAGATACGAATATTCTATAACATATAGAAAAAAAAAAATCAACCATCAACTATAGACTCCAAGCAGAGAAAACAATTCACCAGTGATGGAAGGCCTAGTTCTGAAGGTGACAACCCATCTACTCTCAGTCCATTAGTGAGAAGTTGGGCACATGTCTATGCCTAGTTGCAAGGAAGTCCAGGAAATATATTTTCTAGCTGCTCTGAGAAGTCCTGTGATCAGCCACAACTCTATTACTACAGTAGAAGGCAAAATGGATTTCAGCAATCAAGCAGCACTGCTGCCACACTATATAATTATTACTCACTGCAGAAAAAGTTGTTTCAATGAATACATTTTTGTTCTCTACAATTTAATTGTCCCCTTTCTCCATATCATATCAAGTGTCTACAAAAGGCAAGTCTTAGAGACCAAGTGACTGTAAAAGGTAAAATTTAGAAGACTTTATAGCTGTTGCAGAGTAAAAGTATAGAGTAAATGGACTATGGTTTGGGCTGGCAACTTTTGGCTAGAGCGGAGGCTTGAAGTTTAAAATGGCAAGCCAGGGCTACACAATTTGAACTCGAGTCATAGAGAGAATGAAATACTTCCATGACAGATAGAAACAAATCCCTTATTGGTCTTGGGACTGACTGTGAGAAAGTCAAATCTAAAGCACCTTTTCTATTTTTTTTTTTAATAGGGTATTTCTTTTTTCTCAAAGATTCCTTTTTAATTCATCCCAATGTTGTTAAATTTGTTAAATATGTGTTTTATTTCTTCTGAAAACACTATCTAGAAGTTTTTATATTTTTTTTCTGTCCCTTGAATTATCTTCCTGATAAAAGAAAAACTTCAGCTGAATTAAATTTAAAGGAGTTTAATTGGGCAATGAATGATTCACGAATTGGGCAGCCCCCAGAATCACAGCAAATTCATGGAGACTCCAGGGGAACTTTGTGATCAAACCAAATTTATAGACAAAAAAGGTAAAGTGACGTAAAGGAATCAAAAGTAAGGTACAGAAACAGTGAGATTGGTTACAGCTCAGCGTTTCCCTTATTTGAATATTCAGCAGTGTATGAGTGATTGAAGAATGGCCCCTGGGATTGGGCAATGCTCAGCCACTGTCACAGGTGCATACTATTAAGTTAGGTTTTCCATTTTGTCTGACTATTAAGCCAGGTTACAGTTAATCCACAAGGATTCAAACATAGAAGTACAGAGTCCTCCTCAGGCCATATTTAGTTTGCTTTAACAATTCTCTCCTTTTGGTCATTTTCTCAATTTTGAGAGATTGACCAAAACCTTAGCCATTGATGTTACTATCACTATCGCAAATGTATTTATATGGTTTTGAAGCCAACTGGGAAACAGCAGAACAGTGGGTTTTTCAAGAAGGAAATAAGGACTGATTAGAGGGTACCACCTTATGATGGAACATCCTGTTTACAGGAGAAAAAACAAAACTTGATCTGTTCTAGGATCTATGTGTTTTCTTGAAGCCTTAGCTTGATTACATCACATTTAGCATGAGTGACTCCATTTTAGTTGGGTTTGGTTTGTTGGGGTCTATGGCATGAGCTCAGTCCAAAATAATGGCCTCCCATAATTTTGTTTTTTTTTTTTTTTTAATTCCCCCTTTTTGGCCAGGTTCTCACTTAGGTGAGAGTGTGACTAAAACTTAGGGTCTTAGTGCCATTCTCAGTTACCATCATTTTGGGTTTCTGGTCTCCACGCATCATTCATAGCTTACAGTGTCCTCATGGTCACACATTTCTTTCAGCTTTTGTCATTCCAGTTGAAGAGAGGCCATTTGACATTCTAGAGATGGCTGTATGCTCCTTATCCAGGGTCCCCATGAAACAAACCACAGGAAATTAAATATATTAAATAAAGAGCTAGATGAAGAGTCTACTCGCATGACTAAGTGTGGTTTTTCTTAATCGCCTACAACTGAATTTTTGTAATCTACATTTGCTGTATTTCTCTATAGGCTGCAAGTGTCAGTAGCTGTACAGTCACTTTTCTAGCAATTCTATTATTTAGCATAACTCTCACAAGACAATTTAAAGTCTGTTGTGTGATGATAGCCTTTAAAGTAGAATTTGTTGTGGAGTCTATTATGAGGATGACATTTCTAGTTATTTCCTCTTTTATTCTAAACCATGGAAAAGGGACCTAACAATTGATGTTCTTTAGAAGAGTGAAGACCTCCTGGCAATGTTCTCTTTAGTCCATTAGGAGTTTTGACTGATTATGAGGCAACATATGTACCACCAAAGTTTCTCACCTACATTGGGACTTCATCTTTTATCTATTAAAGTATAAGGTTATTCATGTATAAAGCTGGCTGCAAAGTTCTTCACAAATAAAAGTATACCCTATAAGTGCACATAATAGACCTCCTTTTCTTTTCTATTGTTCATAGAGACATTAACAAGGAAAAAATATTCAAACGTAAGAGTCTCGTAATAGTAGAAGTCTTGATCCCTGATCTTGGAAAAAGCGGTTCACATCAAGGATGCCATCTTCTTCTGGGGAGAAACTTTCCTGATTAGCTTTACCTTAAGGGTTCTAATGGGTGTACAGTTCCAAGAGTATGGAGGGACTCTTCTCAATTCTGAGATGATGAACCCAATGTTCAAGCCTCCAAAGTTTGCCTGTAGTGTGGATGACAAGGACAGTCTTTCTCTGATGTTCTCAGAAGATCTAATCTTCAGGCTCTAGATTATGAAAGGATTATCCTCAGTGAACCAGAAAAAGCTTTCTTTACCTGGTGAAAATACACTGTAGCATAATAATCTACTGCTATAACATCAGCCCTCTTGCATGGGAAAGCTTTTATACAACCAGAAAACATGCACTGAAAATGACAATTGAATGAAATCCCTTTATAAATGTTTCAATGGCCCATCAGGTAGCCAAATGTACCTGAAGCTTTGATTGTCTTCCAGGAATTTAGAACCAAACATTGGTTTTAAACTATTTCTGCAATTTGTAAGTCACCACATAAATATATTCAATTTGGATTGTTTTATCTTTTACATGGTGAGTCATGGAATGCAGAAACTTTAATAACAAAAGCTTTAAAAACTCAGAAAGAACAAGGCAGCCGTCCTATTTCTTCATGAGTCCATGCTTAAGAGACTTATTTCCTCTTGGATACCAATTGTTTCTCCAATTTAAGTGCATGGCACTGATAACTAATGTTTTATCATAGATAATTTGACTTAGACCATGGAGTTCATTCAAATTGTATTTTTAAACAATTTTGGTATTGGCTGATTTAGCATGATAATCTAAAGATTGATTTTGAAAGGTGTGTTAAATACCAAAGGTTTAAAACATTAGATATTACAAAAACAGAATCTTAGGTTACCATAAGTATTTCATTTAGGCAAAATGATAACTCGAAAATTTTTTTAAAGAAAAAAAAGCATTCTGATAGAGAGGCGACTCAGTTTCCAAACAAGACCCACTGACTCTGTCTCCCTTCTTTCCTTTTCCCCTTTTTCTTTTGTAGTTTACTTCAGAGGTAAATAAGAACCTTTCATTATCTCTTAATATTACATAAAAATCCTTTGTAAAAGAGAAAAACAAATTTTATGTTTACATTAGTGTATTTTTAATGTTAAAGCTAGTTTTTAATAACATTTCATAAATCTATTCAGTTTTAATTAGTTTGACCATAAGGCAAGGTTTTTATAATCCTTTTATAACCCCTTATAATTTTTTTAATCAGTGCAGAACAATGTTCTAAGAAAACTATGTTGTGCTTTTATTCCAAAGTGCAATTTATGGAAAAAAATAAATAATGCCATTTTAACTTCAGCCAATATGTTCATACATAGGATCTTTTACAATTTTTTTATAAACCTTCCAAAACTTGTTCAAATCTTTAGCTTTATTTAATTTAAAACAATCCTTTAACCTTCTAACCTAGGCAAAAATTTGCATTCCCATACCTTCTTATAATCTCTTACCAAAACACATTTTATTCTCCTTACACACCTTGTGTGTAAACTTATTTTTTCAGTAGATTCAATTACATATTACAATGTTAACTCTTAGTGACTTTAACTTTTGGTGAAATCCTTGGTAAGTAAGGGATTTTAATTATGTACTAGGTGTGGAGCCTAGAACCCAGACAGAAATGAAGATAAGGTCTCTTTCCAGTGTCTAACTCCATGTGTCCCGGGCCTTACCTAGCTGTAAAGCAGGCAAGCTATACAGTTAAGAATCACAGTGGCGGCCAGGAGCGGTGGCTCACCCCTGTAATCCCAGCACTTTGGGAGGCTGAGGCGGGCAGATCATGAGGTCAGGAGATCGAGACCATCCTGGCCAACATAATGAAACCCCATCTATACTAAAAATACAAAAAATTAGCTGGGCACGGTGGCAGACACCTGTAGTCCCAGCTACTCAGGAGGCTGAAGCAGGAGAATGGTGTGAACCCGGGAGGCAGAGCTTGCAGTGAGCCGAGATTGGGCCACTGTACTCCAGCCTGGGCGACAGAGCAAGACTCTGTCTCAAAAAAAAAAAAGGAAAGAAGAATCACAGTGGCATTTTATGAAGCATTTAGGAGACCTAATCACCTTTAAATTGTACAACATTTCTGGCATAAATTTCTTTTCATAAATTCTTTCATTACTTACACAGACCGTGTAAGACATTTTTGGACTTTCTGAGTTGCCTTAAACATCCCTCGTTTTAAACAACCAATCATTTCACTTTAAAACAAGAATTTATTGCCATACAACATCCTTTCTTATATAAAATCTCTTTTCTGGCCAGGTACGGTGGCTCACGTCTGTAATCTCAGCACTTTGGGAGGCCGAGGCAGGCAGATCACAAGATCAAGAGATCGAGACCATCCTGGCCAACATGATGAAATCCCGTCTCTACTAAAAATACAAAAAATTAGCGGGGCATGGTGGCAGGCGCCTGTAGTCCAGTTACTTGGGATGCTGAGGCAGGATAATTTTTTGAACCTACGAGGTGGAGGTTGCAGTGAGCCAAGATAGTGTCACTGCACTCTAGCCTGGTGAAAAGAGTGAGTGAGACTCTGTCTAAAAAAAAAAAAAAGCTCTTTTCTTTATAACCTTCTTTGCATAGCTAGGGGTCATGGCTAATTCCATATATCCCCAAGTCTTATTTATGATTTACTATTTCCAAAATAAATTGAACAATTTTTAAAAGTCAAAGCAGTTTATGACATTAAAGAATTTAGCAAACCTAATATCTGATCTGCACAATTTAGACAATGTGTCTTAATTGTATCAATAATCTTTAAGGCTGTTTATATTTCCTAAAGATTATTAAAGTTACATGAACTAAAAGGCATTACAGTTTTTATTTTGCTTTCAAAATATTTAAGTGCTTGTTTTTGTTTAAGGCCAATTAATTAGAACTATTTTATATAAACACTATGCACAACACATATATAATTACACAGACAGACAGACAGAGAGAAGATTACTACAGTAGTTTTAAGATTTTTCCTTTGCCAGTTTTTAAGTTTCTTAATTGGTTATTGGTTTTAGGGTGGAATCCTTGGAAGAACAGGGCCAGGAAAGAGGTTTCTGTTGCCTCCTGTTTTTCCCAAGGAGTCCAGGCTGTTAGAGCTTGAAAATCTGCTTTTAATTAAACTGACTTTTAACCATACCACTCTTTAATAAAGTCCTTTTAAAATTCTTTATTACCCGATTTTAGCCATACAAAACAGCCGATACTTTCGGCTTTTGAATTTTACCAATGGTAACCTCCCAGGTGCTCAGAGAAAGGAAAATTTAAGATAGTTTGTGGAGGAGAAGAGACTAGACAAAGTCATGCAATAGTAAACCAAAAATGACTTACTTCCTAAGCAGGGAATCAAACCCAGCGTGCTAGTGTAAATGGGCAAAAACCTTTGCTACTGAGCTACAGCACTGGGCAGCCTCCATTGCTCTGCCCAAAAGGAATCTGGAGTAATTAATTTTGAGCTTGCAAAGCCTTTTAACTACTCAAGATAATTTTCAGAGCTAACTATGCCATAAACCCTAAAATTCCTGTTCCCTGGAAGGCAGAGACCATGAGAAAGTACTGACTGCCATGTGGTTACAAGGTCAGGCTCCCAAGGACAAAAAACAAGATGGACATAAACAGTGATTTTTACCATTCATTTAACCATTTGCACATATAGAGAGAAGCCAGAAATCTGACTGGTAAGAAATTCTTATCCTTTTGCCAGCATGCCAGGCTTCTGGGCTCCCTCTCCCTGAGCTGCCCCAATGACTTAGCTTGCTGCACCATCGTGCTGGGGCCAAGTCGCATCATAAAGGAAAATTATCTTTTTTCATTCGGGCCAGAATAAAATATGTGAGACAAAACATAGAAGTTAGCTACTCTGCTTAGCACCCAACATCAAACTGGCAAGGCTCAAACTTGCACCTGGTTGGGCCTCATCATTGTAAATCCAACCTCTGACCAGGAGTTTCAACATGTGGTCTCTGAGCAAGATGGTAACCCTGAGTAATAGAAAAGATAAGAAAGGGAAAGGAGAGAGAGAGAGAAAAGTATTGCCTGTGGCAGGGTGGGGAAGGCGAAATACTCGTGGAGGCCAGAGAAAGACCGATCCACTGCAGAGACACTGAAAAGTTCCGGCAGCTGCTTCTTGACAGCAAAGAGATCTTTTCCAGAAGTCTCATCAGCTCTCAAATTTCCCCTTTTAGGGAGGAAAAAGCTCCCCATTTCCCACAGTCTTGTACATGCCTAATCCTGACACCCATAGCTGTTCAGCAGAGAGTGAGAGGCAAATTGTTCCAAAGAGAATAGCAGTTGACATCCTGTAGTGCTAAACCCACTCATAGTCCAAAGGGACATTACCGAGAGCCTGTATTTTTAAAGGTACTACAATGCATTGTTGTTCATTTGGAAGGTACCACTGTAAGTGATCTTAAGTAAGATTTTGCCATTTCTCTAAGACTTTGCTGCTTCCCAGGCCTAAAGTAAAATAAGCCAGATGGAACTCATTTTTTCAGAAATAAGGATCCCATTTTTACATAAAATATTGGCTTTACTCTCAGGTTCTCTTGATTAACTTAGCCATTGATTTTTTCCTTCCTAAGCACACAGAAAAAAAATGAAACAAAAGGGTAGAACACAAAAATCCCCGTGAATTTTCAAAACCAAATTCTATAACCCCTCCAATATTATTGCTTACTATCAGTTCCTTTCTGACCCAGTCAGATGTAAGAGGCCTCTAACTGGATCCAAGCCAGTTAATTCCTGGATCAAACTCATTCCCGGACGAGTCCAGTTTCTTTCATAACTCCAAACCCAGTTTGGATCAGAAATTTCCTCAAAGCAACTTGGAGAGTTCAAAACACAAATCTGTGAAGCTCTGAAATCCAAGACTGAGCTTACCCATGATTCCCAGCTGCTCCCAGAGATCAGTGGATGCAAACGGGTCCTGCAGTTACCTTGTGTGTTCACTCAGCACTCCTGGGGGTCACTAGAAGATCCAGTTTGAATCCCACTTCTGACACCATCTGATAAAAGAAAAACTTCAGCCCAAATAAACTTAAAAGAATTTAATTGAGCAATAAATGATTCGCAAATTGAGCAGCCCCCAGAATCACAGCAGATTCACAGTGACTCCAGGGATGCCTCATGGTCAGAACAAATTTACAGACAGAAAAGGTAAAGTGACATACAGGAATCGGAAGTGAGGTACAGAAACAGTGAGAGTGACTACAGCTCGGGGTTTGCTTCCTTGGAACGCAGTTTGAACATTCAGCATTCAATGAGTGGTTGAAGTATGGCCACTGGGATTGGCCAACACTCAGCCATTGCTACAGGTGCATAATATTAAGTTCGGTTTTCAATTTCGTCTACTAAGCTAGGTTACAGTTCATCTACCAGGACTCAAATATAGAAGTATGGAGTCCTTCTCAGGCCATATTTGGTTTGCTTTAACTTTACATGTTCAATAATTTTTACATTTTTATCCCCTCATTTTTTTTTCCTTTGTTGAGGCAGGGTCTGACTTTGTCACCCAGGCTGGAGTGCAGTAGCATTATCTTGACACACTGCAGACTTGACCTTCTGGGCTCAAGCAATCTTCCCACCTCAGCCCCTACCAAGTAGCTGGGACTATTTAGGCATGCACCACCACACCTGGGTAATCTTTTTGGAATTTTCTTTTTTTTTTTTTTTTGTAGAGACAGGGTTTCGCCATGTTGCCCAGTCTGGCCTCCAACTCTTGAGCTCAAGTGATTTGCTCACCTCAACCCCTCAACGTGCTAGGATTGCAGGCTTGAGCCACTGTGTCCAGTGTCCCTCATCTTTTTTAATACTGAAAGCTTTTGTCTAATGTCTAATTATTCCTGATTTTCTTATTGTTATTTTTCCATTTGATTTTAAAAATGAAAAGATAGAAAATTGACAAAAGCAGCACTTGAGAGAGATTGATGCCTGATGGTTTTCAGGAACAGTGGAGACCTGAGCATCATGCTTGGCATTCCTGAAAGTCAGCAGAAACAGCAGTTTACCGTTGGCTGCCAAAACAAACCCTAAACTATTTACTCCATGTTTCCAGCAGAAATGAAGAATGTTTACATGGGAGAAAATCCCTATGAGCCATTGAGTCTCATAGGGAGACTGAATGAGAGTCTCATAGGGAGATGGGAGGAAAATGGGAGGTTGCTCATACCATGTGTAGACCTTTAATTACCTTTATGGTAAATTCTATTTCTTATTCCAAATCTGTTTTTGACCTGCTTCTCCTAGTTCTTGGCTTCCTATTCTAAGCCATTCGATCTCTCCTTCATGACAGCTACATCCAAGTTTATGATATGCTTTATGTTTCTATACTTTGTTTCCTAGTGCCTTCTTTTACCTGCTTTTCTTATTACAGTAATATATTTCATAGTTTTCATTGCTGATTCATATCTTTTCACTCTTTATTGCAATTTCAAGAGGCTTTAAGAGAGTGCAGTGGTTAGTTCATGGACTAATTCTTACATCTTGATTTAACTACATACTTGTATATATACAGCATAATAGTGTACATACTGTTTTGAAATGTTTCTTTTTAGTTAGTCATTAAAAATATGTTTCCACTCAGTAAGTACTTTCCCTTAACCATATTTTAATAATTATATAAAATGTTTTATGGACACACACAAATTCATATACTTATTTGGGATAAATTATTTTCTCATTTTTCTCCATTTTTAAATAGTGTCCAACTAATATTCTTACAATTTTACATTAGTCCCTGACAATAATTACACTTTTTATGAGAAATGCCTAGAAGCTAAATTACTGAATAAATACATACAGAGATCCAAAAACTGATGAACTGCCAAATTGTCTCATAAAAAGCTGTGACAACTTATATTTCCACCACAGTGGAAAAGAATAACAAAACTCATTCTCTGGGTTTTATTATTTTTAAGCTGGAATGATATATGGTAATTAAGTTGAGCATATCATTGTTTAATTTGCCTTTCATTGATGGTTACACAGATTGAAAACTTTTTTTATGTTTAATAATCATTGGCAACTTTGTTGGTGAATTTTGTCCACACTCTTTGCCCACATTTCTGTTGGCTTTTTCTCATTTTTTAAAACTGTTTTCAAATATATATGTCTGTATTGAATATATCAACATTTATTTTGTAACTGTTCTTCATATGTTCTGAAATTTATTATTTGCTTTTAATACTTTTGTTGGTTTTGATTTATTGATCTTAAGGTCATGTTGTAGAGAAAAAACTTATCAAATTGTTCCTATCTTTTACCTTAATTAGTAGGATCATGTATAAAAGTGTAGGTATGTCTCAAATTATATGTTTATTTTCTTATGGTATTTTTATTTGTTAATATTCAAATATCTCATTTTGAAGATATTTTCATAAGTTATGTGAGCAATTATTTAACTTAAATTTTTGCCAAATATTTAGCCAAATGGCATACAAACTATTTATGAAATAATTTTTACGTACTGACTTGGACTGTCCTCTGTGTTATATACATAACTTTAGAGTTGGGGGGAGTTGGCAGTTACGCTCTTCTATTCCATGTCAACTGTACCTTAAGGGGCTGTGTGTGTGTGTGTGTGTGTGTTTGTGAGTGTGTGTGTATTTGTTTCTTCATTCTAGAATGAGGCAACATCTGGGCATGCTCAGTTGTTTTGTTTTTTTAGCATATTAGAAGTGAGGGCCCTTAGTGTAGGCCATGCTACCTCATGTGGTGACTGGATACTCTTCTCAGATACAGAAAAGGAGAACGTTCATACCACCTGTCCAAGTTTAGGATCTAAAGGCTTCATTTAGGCATCTTTAATCCTAACTTCCTGATTTTCTCATATTTTGAAAACATGGATTTTGTGAAAACCAAAATGTCTAGGATATGTTCTTCTCACAATTATCCTTGGATTCTTCAGAAAAAAGAACTCTAAGTTTCCTTCACAGGGTGCTGCCAAGAGGCTGGAGAATGAGCACTGTTAGTTTTCAACTTAATTTCCTCTGAGTCTATGAGTCAGGGAAAAAAAGAAGGGAATGATAAAGGAAATTGCTACATTCTTTTCTCAACCCCCTATTTCCTGGAATCTGTTTGGACTTTGATATGATTTGGAACACAGACTGTATTATTTATTACTTCCTAGCCCAAGTCTCCTTATTCATGTTACTTCCTCCCAGACACCATTATCAAATAATCAGACTTAGTTTATTAGACTTTGCTTTAGTTTCAGTTTTCTTCACATTTTATGATCTACTCCTATAACTTCTTTTGGTGTTTTAATGGGAATTCGAATGAAATCGCATCAAAGTCCGTGAACTTTTTTGTGATTTTGAACTAGTATGCTATCCCTTCTTGATTTAGTTGCTGAGAATTGGTTAACATTAAATACGCAATGAAATAGTGATTGATACGTTATACATATTTGATTGTACGTACTTTCAATGTTTAACAAATCTGTCTTTAGAAAGGAAAAAGATTTCTGCATTAATAAGTTTATGTAGAACACACCAAAATATATATATGGCTCCTTTGTTCAAGTCCAAGGTTTAAGAGTTGGACAAGTCTGGATCCAAATCCTATCTTGATCCCTCATTCTTGATCTCACTTCAAGAAAGTCTCTTAATTCTTGTTGGTTGTATCTTCCTTACCTGTGAGGTTTTTTTCATTTGTTTGTTTTTTGTTTGTTTGTTTCTTTCTTTCTTTCTTTCTTTCTTTCTTTTTTTGAGACCGAGTCTCACTCTGTCGCTCAGGCTGCAGTGCAGTGGTGTGACCTTGGCTCACTGCAAGCTCCTCCTCCCAGGTTCATGCCATTCTCCTGCCTCAGCCTCTCGAGTAGCTGGGACTACAGGTGCCCACCACCACGCCCGGCTAATTTTTTGTATTTTTAGTAGATAAGGGGTTTCACCGTGTTAGCCAGGAAGGTCTCGATGTCCTGACCTCGTGATCTGCCCACCTTGGCCTCCCAAAGGGCTGGGATTACAAGCGTGAGCCACTGCGCCCGGCCATCTGTGAGGTTTTAACGAGATCCAGCCCAAACACTAAGTACCCCAAAAGTGGGAGCTATTGTTTTTATTGTTACTATTATCTTGCCTTCAAACGTACCTTTATTTATAGCAATGCTACTCAAAGTATGTTTTCTGAACCAGCAGCAACAACATCAACTTGGAATTTGTTACAAATGGAAATTTGCCAGCCTCAGCTTGAACCACAAAATCAGAAACTATAGCAGTGGAGCCCAGCAATCCATGATTTAGTAAACCTTCTAAGTGATTGTGATACATGCTCAAGTTAGAGATACACTGATTTACATCATACCATTGCTAGTATGCAATTTTTAATAAACCATTTTAGCAGACAGAAATAAAATACAACGAAATATTATCATGGCAGCCACACATGACATTCTTAATTTTCTTATGGCTTAAATGGATATGTTAGTAATACTTACCAGGAAAAGCTAATGATTGACAAGCATTATTCTAAACATTAAAATGCTAATCATCAGCACTGGAATCATGGCCCCAGCAACACATAACTGCTTTACGTAAATAAATAAGGCCTGGCCTACTTGATTTTTTTTCTAGCTGTATTTCAGATATAGGCCAATAGTTTGGAATTTTTCCATGTCACTCTCCCTTCAATCTTTTTTCTTTAAAAAGAGATACATTTATCAATAATATTTTTGACCATGAGTCAGAAAATATCTGCTGGACTACACCCACAAGTAGTTATCCACATACACAGAGAGTTGAGATTACTCTGACCTGTAACACTTAGCTTAGGAAACTGCCTTCCCATAAATTTAATGTGTGAATTGTGTGGTTTCCATTTTCTTGCATTATAGATGTCAGCTCAAGCTGGAAACTGCAGTCTTTGAGGTCAGCAGACAGTATTAATAGGCATACAGTTAATGTGTTAAAGTACAGTTTTAACCCACTGGTTTGCAAAAGAATGGCAAAATGTATGTGAAACTTTCTGTAGCTCCTCACAGTGTAAACTCTTACTCTAGTTTTCAAAACTGTCTTCCTCCTGCACCCCTCCCTATTCCCACTGGGATTTTTAAATTCATGTTTTCTAAACTTGCAAGAATTTATTGTTAAACCTTTATAAAAATTTCTCTAACTTTAAAAAAAGACTTTCAGATTGTGATGCCTTTTGAAATATCATCAGATACAGAGTTCCCTTTGGGGGACCATAAAGTTAAAAAAAATTTACTTTATTTTCCCTAGGGTAATACAGTGGTTTATCATTCACTCTAAATTCCTTAATTTTGTTCCCAAGGGGCAACCATTTTATGTGCATTGTCAAATATCTGATGAGAACCTACTTATTTTAAAGCTGTTGGAATAGTTCTCAGTATTCCTAAGGCTTTCAGTTTTGAAGGTTTTTTTTAAGTGACTGTTTCAAAATTTGTGTTTCTTTTTTGGATACAGAGATAGCAATTGTCAATGGAATGTGCTTGAGATTTTATTAGAGATTAGTTTTAAACCTCCGAGCCATCTCCATTTAGCTTTTAAAGAAAATCTGATATTTTGGGGCAAAAAAAGATAAATGAAGAATATATTTCAATAAGAAACATACTTTTATTTTTTAAATTATAATGAATTTTTAAATTGAAATGACTGTTTCACCATGTGCTGGCTGCATATCCTTGGGCATGTCACCGAACTTCTATTAGTCTTGGATCCTAACTGCAAAGTATAGATGTAGCACCTATTTTATATGGTTAATTGAAAATGATACTCAAATACGATAATATATGCAAAGCACTTAGAGCAATGCTTGGCACATATGATGATCTCAACAAATGTATTTTCATTCCCTTTTCCCCAGCACAACACTTATCAATGGTGGAGACTCATTAGAATCACCTAGTGAACTTTGTAAATATGGATTCTCTTAGCCCTCCTGCCCAAACTTCTGATTAAATTCCTCTGAGCTAGATCTTAGGTGTCTGTAGCTTGTAAAGTTCCCCAGGTGATTCTAATAAGAGACCAAGGTTGAAAATCTGTACAAAAGCATTAGTCATCAAGCTTTCATGAGCTTCAGAAATACCTGTGGAGATTTTTCAAATTTTAAATGCCTGGCCTTTAACCTTGGAAGACTCTCTGATTCAATAGAACGCGAGAGATTACATTAGGAATTTCAGTAAGATATTTTTAGTGTCACTGTTTTGGAATATCTAAAAGCTTAGAGCTATTCACATCACCTTACTTCTGCCTCAGTTTCATAACAGCTTCTGAATGACTCTCGCATTTTCTCATTTGATGACAGTTCTGTGGAGTAGATATGGCAAAAATTGTCACTTTTGCTTGATGAATCAAAGCAGTTGACTTTAGAAAAATGAAATAGCATTACAGTTAGTTAACAGTGACAAAGATAAGACTCCCGTTTGGGTTGTGTAATAATAACAATAATAATAATAATAATAATAATAATAATAATAATAATAATATACCAAGGGCATACTATTGCTAAGCAATGTGCTAAGTGGTTTGCATTATTTTTTTAGTCCCTACTGACTTAAACAGCTACTATTAATTTGCCCCCTCTTTATTTATAAGATAACTAAAGTTTAACAGTGGAGAGTAACATGTTTGAGACCACACAGCTGCTAAATGTCAAAACTCAGATTCATACCAATTCTCTCTGGTCTCAGAATCCTTGGACCAAGACACCCACGCTTCACTTTCCCCTTCTGACGTGCCAGTGCCCTCCCTGTCCTGTCATGCTGCTCTGGAAGCCTCAATGTTATCATCAGACACCCTCTGGAGAGTGTTTCCCAGTACTCTAACTCACAAGCAATGCAATAGAAAAAAAATATGATTGTCATTACATTTTCATGAACTATCTGACCCTGACCTTAGGCTTTGGTACTTAAAGGCTCAAGTAAACTCTATTCAAATCAATTAGGACCTTTGGGTTGCTACTGACTAACACTCCAACTAAAATTTTTGTTTCAGGAACTAGGCTTTTGGAAGTTTTTGGTTTATGTAAATTTGGAAAAAGACAAAGTTAGAGCTGCTTCTAGGATTTGCTTAATTTAAGAAATTAAACAGTGTCACTAGGACATGGTTTTGTCTGTCTCTTAATCAGTTCCTACTTTCCTTCTTACTATATTGACTTCATTCTCAGAGAAATGAGCCACTTATTATTGTAAAATTGTCATGCTCTACATTAAAGAGAGGAAAGAGGAAAATCTGCTCCCCATAACTCCAACAATTATGTATAAACTCATTCTCATTACTCACGATGGTTCAGATGCCCATCCTTGAACAATCATTACTGCTAAGGCAACGTGACACTGTTCCGGAGTCACATGCCTTCTCAGAGGCTGGGTTTGGAGTCTTGTTTCATGGGAATCCTAGGAATCAAGACTAGAAAAGAGATCTATTTTCAAAATCAAAACTGAGTGGTTGATGGAAGAAGGTGGGTTTTCCTGCATGTCCTAAAATATCACTCAGTTGTTTATGTTTATTGCAATATCTCATATTTATATAAATCTTTATATTTCCCAAAATGTATTTTATATACATTAACTCATTTCTGCTATTCTTAAATTTATTACTAACAAAATTTATAACCCATGTGTTTCTTGTCTTTTGAGGTTGCTCCTTGCGAATGTGTACCAATATTCAGAATGAACTCATCAAGGATTGAAAAGTTAGATGACAAGAGTCACTGACCATCAGGGGGATTATAGATTTGGTTGACTGGAAGGGAAATTATGTTAAACTTTTCTTTGTACACTCAGTAAACTGGTTTTGCCATAATTACCTAAATATATATGTCACAACCAGAAGGCACGCATGCTGGCCTGTAGTGATTATTAATTTGGCTTGGAGACTTTAACATTAGCAGCACAGCCTCAGTAAACTCCAGAGGTCAGAGTCTTGCAATTCAAATGTGGTGATAAGCCAAACTAAGCCTATATGGAACACTGAAAATTATGCTGTAAAATTTCTGCCATTTTCTTCCTGATTAGAAAGGACTCACTCCTATAAGGGGCCCTTACAGGAAAAGTGATGAGACTTTGAATGAGTGTCTGTGTCTACTTTTCATACCCACTGAAGAGCATTCAATTTACCTGAATCAAAGCCAACCCAATATGCCTTTTTATTCAAGATAGAAAAATATTGTTTGATAGAACTATGACTAAAATTTGTGATATCTTAATTTTTAAAATATTCAGAAAACATTTTTAAACTAATATTTAAAAATATTAATCAATAATATTTATGAAGGTAAAAGATCGAACATTGGGAGAATCTCAACATTTATTTACTTTCACAATTGTGGTTCTATATGTGGTGTTTGCTTGTTTAAAACTTCAAATAATAAATATAATTACAGAAACCCCAGAGAAATGTGTTGAAAACAAAATTATGATCCTCTAGAAAACTGTTTACACACTGAGACACTATTTAATACTTTTATGCATTTTTCCAAGCTGAAGGGAAGCAAGTTTATCTTTAACATAGTACTTTTATAAATATTCAGAGTATTTTCAGTCTCCTCTAATATAGTAATTAATAAAAACAGTTGGTTCCTATTCATATTAAGCTTTCAATGATTTCTTTTGTCTTATGTATAAGCTTCTTTAGCAAGATAATCAGACTGAAAATTTTACCTTTTCAAGATTCCTCAAAGGTTATTCCTAGTCTACTTAGAATTTCCCCTCTACTCTGATCCTCTCCTCACCTTTTTCAAAGCCTCTGTTTATACCTAGAATAGTATGCAATTAAAATTAGAGAGGAGTAAAAGGGAGAAAGTAGCTAAAAATGATTTTATGACATTTCTATAGAATTATGAGATTCAAGGAAAAGTGATTTCATGCATTTTTACTAAATATTTCTTTTAAGGGAAAATGATGAGACTATTATTTCACTAATTTCTCTTTTATAGATGCTATCTATATGCTACCTGATATGATGACAATTTCTGCCAAGCTGGACTTGTTGTAGATGTGCTAGATGTGTTTATTTCATTTTGATGCATTTATTACAAACCTTTGCTTTCAACAATATGGGTTACGTTTTTCAAGATTCTGTGTGCAGAAGAAAGACATAGTTGTGTGCCTTTTCTCCAGTTTCTAGTTATGAAATAACTTCTGCCTGACTGAAGATTAATTATTCCATGAGATAAAAACATTGGTATTTTTATAGGATTTTAAATGTTAAAGAACACTAAGTAACATTTATACCAACTACTTTCTTTCAAAATTGATTAATTGTAATTCAAAGGGATGAACTGTTGCTCAAATATGGAAAGCCATGGGATGGTTCAAAGGTAGCAGAAGCTAAGGGCAGTATTCTCTTCTACAGGACTGATTCATGATCTATCAGTTACTATATTTCATTTGACACATAAAGCCCTTGAACAATGAAGGTAAGTAAGATACAATATGTGCTCTGGGGAGGTTGGTGTTTTAATCATGTGAGATAATGTGTGTATGTATAAGTATTTAAAATACAGTATGTGTTTACAGAAGTATTTTTAAATTAAGACAAAGATAAAAAGGGATAACTTCAAACTGATAGGTTAAGGAAGAATTTCTAGGGAATGTGGTGCTTAATCTGTATCTTGAAAGAAAAGTAAGTGATTTGAAGTTTAAGTAAGTATCTACTCAAGGTAAAGGGAATATCTTATGCAAAGCTGTGGCTCTGTAGCAAACTAAGTAGCAATTTTCTGACTGGATTGTTAGTTATACAAGGAGCAGGAGAGCAACAGGAGATGAGGATGAAGACAATCAGACATGAGAGACTCTATGTATCATGCAAAATGGATTGGCCAGAGGATTCCTTTATCTTACGCAATTGGGAGTATGAATGATCGGATGAGAAATTTTACTCCAGGTTTTTTCTTTTCACATTATATTCTCTGAACCTTTCATAATCAACTTCATGAGGATGGCTATAGGTTTTACATTTAACCAGGGCCTCTCTTTTGAATGCCATGATTGTTAGAAATTTTCAAATTGATTTAATAGCTAAAGACAGATTAAATATTAAAAATACTGTGTTTATTATTCTTAGCTCTCAACTTTCTTCTAATGAGAAATGTTACATGTCAATGACAATAGCAGTCACCTGGAAAGCCACTGTTTTTTTTTTCATCTCTCTCGATCTAGAAAGCATTTGGGATGCAATAAAGGAGACAGGATTTCTTCTTTATTCCCTCCTGATCTGCCTAGAAATGTGGGACTGGTCCTTTGATCATATTTCTCTTTATTAATAAAAACTCTGTTAGAGATGTTGTTGAAATGGCATGCATGTGATGTTTTGTGTAGTAAAATCAATGGGGTATTTTCTTCAACAATATTGTTTTATCCAGTTTCTATAGGCAATGAGAACTCTTCATTGTAAAAGCAAGCAACGTAAAAGATTTGTGCGTGTTCTTTATCCCAAGATCCCAAGTAATTACATTTGTTAAATGAATTAGAGTCCTGTGTATCATTTACTTGGTCAAATTTTGGACACAGTGCCCCATTACTACATTGAAAAAGTAATGTGAACAGCTGAATTATGAAAGTTAAATCTAATGTCCTCATAAGTATTATTTGGAGAAAGTAGTATTTGAAAAGTAACAATCTGGTTAATGAAAGCACAAAGAAATAAAACTTTAATTCGGTGTCACAAATGTTCAACATATTGTAATCACAGAGTGGGTGAAGATAAAAGTAAGTTTAAATACAAGGGCTGAATATGTTAAGAAAATGCTTTTCTGGACAGGTGTGTTGGATCATGTCTATAATCCTGGCATTTTGGAAGGGTGAAGTGGGAGGATTTCTTGAGCCCAAAAGTTCAAGACAAGCCTAGGCAACACAGTGCAACTATACATCTATACAAAAAAAAGAAAATTAGCTGGATGTAGTGGCATGTAGCTATAGTCCTAGCTACTCCAGAGGCTGAGGTAGGAGGATCACTTGAGCCCAGGAGTTCAAGGCTGCAGTAAGCTATGATGGAACCATTGTACTCTACCCTGAGCAACACATCAAGACTCCATCTCTAAAAAAGAAAACGTTTTGCTGATTAGAACGAGGTTTACCTTCAGTTGAATCTCAGCTCTAGCACTCATAAATATTTACTTTTTTTCTAATATATTAGGTAATAATAATTTAAAAATTACCTCATAGGTTTTATGAGGATTGAATGCATTTACACATTTAAAATATTCTACACATTTCATTACATGTGCCCAAGAAAGTTTCATTCACCCTTCCCTTCAATACTTTGTTGTGAGTTTCCAAAACAATACAGATTAAATATAATTGAGTTAAAGAAATTGAAAATATCTTCCAAGCTATATTAAGAGACATAAAGAATAGTTTAAAGGAGCTGCATAGGGATGTTTCCCACCAGAGTGACAATGTAAAGATGACTCTAAAAAAAAAAAAAAGCTCTTTTAAATTATTATTTTTCCTGAATAATTTGTACATGATAGCTTTGTGTTCATGTATATGTGTATAGCTGTATTTTGAAAAGACAAAAAGAATGTTTATTTTTCTTTATTCTATAATAAAAGTGGCATACACTAATATTTATGCAAACATAATAAGCCTGTTGATCTTCTCATAATATGAATTTAAACATACAGAAATTCCAAATGTTATGAATACTAATTATTTTATAAATTGGTCACAGTTAAAAAAGCATGTCTAATGTATTGATTTAGATTCATGTTTTAGAAAACAAAATACATACAACAAATATGTAATAAAAACTAATGCATTCCATTTGATACGGAAATATCCTAACCAAAGTCAGAGTGATAATGATTTATCAGATAGATAAATAGATAGGTAATTTGTACATATGCTATATATATGTATGTGTATATATAAATATATAATGTAAATATATTAGCCAAATTATAGGACATCATTCCAGTATGTTTATCTAAGAGAGAGAGCATTTCCCATAATTTTGCTCTTATGTTTACTGATTTCCTATTACTTCCCATGAATATATTTGAGGAAACGGGGATGGACATTGATACACTTGTACATGTAACACAGCTGCCCCTTTTGCAAAGCAGAAAAACCATCCCCTCGAGTGATGCTATGGAACAGATTCTCCCTTTGAAGCCAATTCAGAAACTGTCTAGCAATCTTCTGGATGTGGGAGAGGATATTTAGGAATGAAATATATCCCAAAGAGGAAATAAGAATAAAATTCACTATTTCAAGCAAACTGACTCCTTCATGCATTTGTGATATAGAAATATATTTTGTTGGCACTAATAAATATACATTAAAGACTACACTATTCTATATCCAGTACACTGTTACATAAATGGATTTTGTATAATGTATGCAAATTGCTATAAATTCAGCTGAACCATTTAGTCACTTTATTTCAAAATATCTATTCAATTGAACTAATGAAGTTGTAGAACATTGTCAAATAATAACAGGCTATAGAGACAGCTGTCAATATCATTCCACTCTGATTTGTTTCTTACTTATTAGCATTCTCATTGATATGTAGGTGATTGGAAACAATGGCAGAGTAATTTTGCACAACATCTGAATTCAGGAAATAAGTGTAGAAACACAAATGATAATTTTGAGCACAATCTCTCTGGAGTTAAAACCTATGATAATTTAGTTTTCTAATTCATCATTTCTCTTTCTGTGCCCTCTTCCAAGCTGAACAAAACCAGCTTCTATTCGTGGTTCCTATATTCTCTTAACAATCTGCCACTCTCTCCTTCCCCTAACTTTGAAGCTTAGTGATATCATCAACCCTCTTTTTGCTTCATGTCCCATGACAAAAAGCACCCATTTTTGTCAGTGCTTTTTCAATCTTCCACAAACATTCTTCCTCCCTACTCCTATTTGCCAATATATTTCAAATTTAAATTCGTATGTGGAAACGTAGACTACTGTAATATTGCCAATCACTTCACTACCACCAGCTTCTCATCATTCCATAAGCATAGTCAAGCTGTTATAATCACTAGTCTCTGAAGATAGTATTACACCTTTGTTCTTGCCATATCTTCTTTTAAGAATATCCTTCCTAAAGCCTTACCTATGAAAAGCCTCTTTATAAGACCCTTTCCTTAAGCAAATTTTTGGAATTTCTTTAACAGTTTTATTGCATTCCAGCCTTTAGCTTAGCTTTTTGTATCCTACTAATTATATATGTTGTGTTTTGTCACTCTGAGGGCAACGTATAAAATGTACATATATATACATATGTACACATGCACACACATCTCCATACACAAACACACACACACACACACACACACATCTGTAATCATTACTTGTGCTTACGATCCAGACTTATGAGAACCTTGGGCTAAAGGCAGAAATCCTATAATGTTCATCTTGTTAGAATGTGAAATCCCTCATTAACTCAGAGTATTAAATGAAACAGTTGAGTTAGTAACCAAATCGACAAAGAACCAGTTGGATATATGTACAATTAGGGACTTTATAATTTTGTTCTTAGATTAATTATATGGTTCATTATACTGGAATGTGTGCTTAATTTCAAAACTAGTTTTTTCCTTTATATTTTGGTTCTTTCCATCTGGTTTATGTGCCTTCCATTAAAAAAGAACTGTGTTTTACATGTTTGATATGTAGCAAAAATAAATAAATGAACAACCAGTAGAAATAAAAGAATGAAGAACTTTGCCTCAAAAAAGAGAACCAATTTTAAAACAAAAATGACAGACACAATATACCAGTGGCTTCACTCCATGAGAATGTGCTGAGGGTATTTTTCAGCACCACTGTGCAAAGCTGTCAGTTAACATACTCTGTCCAAACTACTAAGGTCACTATAAAGACAGTGAAACAGTTTTTCTATAATTTTTGTATTGTTATGAGAAGACAACTACCCCATAAGCGAAGACCTCAAGATAATTAACAAGTAATTGAAGTACACATATATAAATTAGCCTTGGTCACTTTGAATGACTCTCCAACACTAAATTCCTTATTTAAGTTAATAAGTTGAGTTCGTTTGTTTAAATATACTTCTTCTCAATTTTTCAATTAAATTTATTAAGGATTTTTAGTGACAGGGATGATTGTAACAACATCAGAAATCAGAGAAAGCTGGAATCACCAAGTTGAGAATTTTCTGTAAGAAGCTTTATGAAGCCATATTGAAGGCAATCATCACTATAAAAGTAAGGCAATCATCACTATAAAAGTAAAGAAAGTAAAAGAGCTTACAGGAAGATTAGTAGGTGGGGATTCAGCAAGACCCCCCCAAGCTATGGGAAAGGTCAGGTTAAGGCAGTAAGGTGGCTGGGCATAGGAAAGCTGGATCTCAATTGTGTGCACAAATTGGAGCGATAAAAGCAACCAAAGAAAAGTAATCATTGCCCTTCTTAGGTGTGTGTGGTGTTACTGGAATATGGTTGTGCAGGACCAGACACATCTCCTCTCTGCTTGAATTCTACCTTACAGAGTCTGAACACAAAGAACTTCCCTTACCTGGGCTGAGTGCTCTCCAGGTCTACTGTACAGCTATCATCCTTCATTACTCTCCTCTGTGGTGGCTGCCATGCTTCTGGAATTACAACTATTTTTCTTATTTTTCTTCTTTGTTTTACTGTTGCATAGGCTTTAGAAACTTCCTATGGGGTAGTTACAAGGCATTTTTCCTCTTTTCTTACTTGCCTGCATGTCATTATAATTTATTGGCCCAGTATGAAATTGTATGTAGAAATAACCTTCTCTCAAGGGTTGAAAGCTTTATTCTAATTCTTCTAGTGCATATTGTGCTGCTGGTAAGAAAATAATAATCCCTGTCTGATTCTAGTCTCTTGTGGCATACTGCTTTATTTTCCCCCACACTTCTTCCAAAATTTTTTCTCTTTTAGAATTTTTTTATCTCTAATGTTCGCACTGATGTGCCCAGCTGTTTATCTTTCTCATTCATTATGCTAAACACTCAGTGGCACCTCTGAAAATTAAGACTATGTCTTCCACCCCAGGACATTTCTTGTATTTTAGCTTTTATAATTTTCTCCTTATTGTTATCTCTTCAATTCTTTTTGTAACTCATGAATGTCAAGTTAGACCTCCTGGATTGATTTTTACTTTATCTATTTTTCTCTCTTATCCCCCTTTCTTTGTGCTATACTACATACAAAATTTCTTTAGTTTTATCTTCTGAACATTCTGTTGACTATTTATTTTATCATTTATGTTTTAATTTCCATTAGTTCTTCTTTATTCTTTCATTGTTCAACATCTTTTTGGTCATCTGAGGAAACTAATTAAAGAGTGTTAATGTTTATTTTTAATTTTTTTCAATTTCCTGAATTCTTTCTGCATTCTCTGAGGTTTATGTGTTGTCCTTTTATAATTTTATTTTTAGTTACAAGTTTTCTTGAAATATTCGGTGATTCTTGGATATTTACTAATATTTAATATTAGGCACATATTTTAAATATTTGAAAACTTTGATTATATAGCTGAGACCTGTCATCTGGAAAACTTTAGGATGGTATATTGGTCAGGGTTCTACCATGTGGAACCAAACCTGAGATAGAGAAATAGAGAAAGAGAGAGAGAGAGAGAGATTGCAGAAAGATTGCAAAGAATTGGCTTACACAGTTGTTGAGGCTGGCTATGTAAGTCTGAAATTTGTAAGAGAGATCATCCAGAAGTATAAGCTAGAAAGTCTCACACAGGAGAAGAAGCTTCATTCCACTGATAGAATTTTACCTTCTTCATGGGAACCTCAGTTCTGCTTTTCAATTTTTTAAACTGATTGAACCAGGCCCACCTAGGTTATCAAAGATAATTCCCTTTCCCCAAAATCAACTGATTGTGTATGTTAATCACATGAACAAAATATCTCCACAGCAATCCCTAGATTTATGGCTGACTGAATAATTGGGGACTATAGCCTAACCAAAATGACATATAAAACTGACTATCCCAGGTGATCAACCAGGATGTCACCTTTTGTGCTGGAATATGGTTGTGCAGGACCAGACACATCTCCTCTCTGCTTGAATTCTACCTTACAGAGTCTGAACACAAAGAACTTCCCTTACCTGGGCTGAGTGCTCTCCAGGTCTACTGTAGAGACACAAATATTGCAGTGGTTAAGAACATGAACTCTAGAGTGAGACTACCTGGATTTAAATTCTAGTTCTTCAGAGTATTGGTTACCATATATAACTTCTCTGTGCTTTTGTTTCCTGAACTGTAGGAATACCTCATAATAGTATCTACCTTAGAAGTATATGTGAAGATAAAACTTAACATATATAAAGCATTGAAATGTGACCTGTTATGTTCTGATGTCACATTCTTGGTCAGCAATACATGAGAGTTTGCTGCTGTCACTGATGTTGCTATTCCTACTGCTTCTCAGGATTCTATGGATGGTTTTGAGAAGAGTGAAAAAAGGGATCAACTGTTCCATACATAAATTCTCAAATAATATACATGTAACACCAATGTTTTCACAGCCCAAGTCACCCTGACATCTTGGATGTAAAATTAACCTCCTTTGCTGTAACTCATCCCACAGGTATCACATATATCAGAATCTCCAGTTATTTCTCCACTCCACTGTAAGTTTTCTGTCTTTCAGAAATGTGCTTCTATTCCTCATCTGGAGATAGCTCATCTCGTTCACTTTGTTATTATCTGTTTATCTATATCTCAGAAATGGGAAAAGCCGACTAAAGTGTTTTTCCTACTCTCACTCACTTATCATACAGCACACTTCTGACACCAGATTGATGAAGGTTTTTACCCAAACACCAAGGAATTCACCTGTGGACACCGAATGGGTGCCCTGTGATCCAATTCAATTCTGACAGTATGTACCTGGAGATCGCATCAGATCCCACAGGTAGGCACTCAGTCCCACAAGACTGCCCCCATTTCACTGGCAATCACAAGCCCCAGCTTATGACCTGTGCTTTGGATCAATCCCCTATGAACTGGGGTTCTTGAGATCCCCTCCCTGGGTTCAATTAATTTGACTAGGACAACTCACAGAAATCCAGACAACACTTATGTTTACTGATTTATTACAAATAATATTACAAAGGATACAGATTAACAGCCAGATGAAAGAGATGCATAAGGCCTGGTCAGAGGAGGAGTGCCAGAGCCTCATACTTCCTCCAGGCGCACCACCCTCTAGGAACTGCCACATGTTCTGCTATCAGGAAGTTTCCTGAACTCTGTCCTTTTAGATTTTTATGAAGGCTTTATTACATAGGCATGATTGATTCATATCACTCGCCATCAGTGATTAATTCAACCTTCAGGCCCTCTACTCTCGCTGGAAGTTGGAGATGGGACTGAAAGTTCTAACCATCTACTGACATGGTTGCTTCCCCTGATAAGCAACCTGTATCCTGAGGCCATCTAGGAGTCTCCAGCTACCAAGTATCTCATTATCATATAAAAAAGTACTAAATCACTTAACAGATTTCAAAAGTTTTAGAAACTGAGTTCCAGGAAATGGGGACAAGACCAAATAAAAAAAATAAAAAAGATTATCCTAGCATCCCTATCTACAAGGATATTAGGAGCTTTGTCTCAGGAACCAGAGACTAAGAACAAATATATGTTTCACAATACCACACTATGTTTTATTCCTTTTATATTATTTTAATAAAATCACAGGGTGAGTTAACACAAAGGATAAAATTGTCACATCAGATTCACAGGAATCAGAGTTTACCCAGGATCAATCTTTACCAATAATTTAGGATATATGATATCCCAAGGCAGACAAAGCAGCCAGAGAATTTCACAAGGGCTCCCAAATTCTTTGTTGTCACATCAGACACATGCTCTCTGTCTCGGAATAAAATATGAGGTTTTATAGCGTTCCTCATATCCAAGTGTTACTACCGGAAGTTATCCGAGTTACCCTAAGTTATCAGCAGCTTCTCTGTACGTGCCTGCAGCAACTTTAATTCTTGACTCCTCAGAAGAAAGAATTGAAGTTGCTGTAGAATCATACAGGGGCATAAGGCAGAAGAAGAGACCGAAACAAGTCTCAGAGCAGGAGTAGAAGTTTATTTTAAAAGGTTTTAATAAATGAAAGACAGGAAAATTCACTTGGAAGAGACCCAAGTGGGCACCTGACGGTCAAATGCCTGAAGGTCAAGTGCCCTGTTTAACCCTAATCCAAAGACTTCATAGGCTCGTCTCTTTCCCATGATTCTTCCCTTACGGTGGACTGCCCACATGCAGAGTCCTTTTTTTTTTTTTTTAACTAGAGAGTAACACTTTATTTGAGCTGTACCGATGAACAGAGTTAAATCCATACCTGAGGAGCTATTGCTGGCAGAGTACTGTACAGGCATTTATCTTTTTTATTATTATTATTATACTTTAAGTTCTAGGGTACATATGCATAACGTGCAGGTTTGTTACATATGTATACTTGTGCCATGAATAGTCCTCTTTACCCTTGGGAAATGAGCCTGCTGCAGTGTGTTTAGGAAGTTAAAGGTATGCCCATCTGAGGCTTTCTTCTGTCCGGTAGAGTGTTCCCGGAAGGTCGTATCTCGCCATCTAGTCTCTCAACCCTGCATTCCCAGGAAGTCTCTTCTCCCTGGCATCTGCATTTAATTAACATTTTAATATTAATAGCTGTAGATCATTAGGAGATTGTCTTTCCATGGCTTTAGAGAGGTAGTGTGATAATTGTCAAACCTTCACCTGACATTCCTAGTGGGTGGGGGGAGGAGCCCTCTCCTGCCTGCGCATGCCTATCTAACTACCTGTAACACAAAGAGCATTTAAGTGATAAAATATCTCCATTTTATACCCCAGATATTATATAGTTAATGCAACATTCAGAAGGGAAATATGCTTCATAGATCCTCTACTTATTTACTATAGGTAATCTTCTTTGCCAAAGAATTCCAGCTAAGGGGCCTCTGTGGATAAGGTGTGTTTCTCTCAGCAAATACAGTTAATTTAGTTACTTGGAGATCCAGTTAACAAACCATTAGATTGAATAAATGGTCTGCTTTTCTTCCCCTAAGTAAAGTGTTGGTAAATAATATCAAAATACATGATAGCAAAGAATATGTAGCATTATGACATGAACAAATATAATTTATCATAACATCTCCTTAGAGTAGAAAACCTTTCAGTTCAATTGGATAAATTTTAAGAGGAAGATAATAGAATACAAAATAATTTCCAAAAGTATCTTTTTAGGAAAACAGAGATAGAATGGTATTTATTTAATATGACAAAAAAGAACTACTTTATGTTAACCAGTAAACATCACCATTAACATCAAAATAACACTCCTATTAAAATTAGCCATAATAGAAAACTATTTTATTATAAATATTTGATACTGCTGCAAAAATATGTGCCAAAGTAATTTTTGATCCTATAATAGCATTTTTTGGTATTTGAAATATACCACAATAGTTTGTATTTGGCCTGCCATATTCATTTAAAAACAAGAAGGTATATTTGTTGATATATTTTGTAAAAACTTTTAAAGTCTGGTGCACTGATATAATCATACTTAGATTGCTCACAACTAAGTATTATTGGTTTGTCCCAATTCTTTTTTATTTCTTTTTTCTTCATTGCATTTTACATACTTTTAAAATTTCCATAAGGAGAAATGCACTCTTTTTATTGTAGTGTTCTCTGAATTTAGACAAATGTGTGTAATCAGGTAAATATTACCACAATTAATATAAAGAAAAGTCCCATCATTTTCCCCGGTTCCCTAGTTTTGACTCTATGTAGTTAACCACTCCCATCATTTCAATATCTATTAACTACTCATCTGTTTTTGATATCCTCATTTTTGTCTTGGTGGAATGTCATATAAATAAAATTATAAGTATGTAGTGTTTTGAGTCTGACTTATTCCCTTAGTATAATAATACATTTGGTCTTCATCAGTATACTCCATTTCATTGCTGAATGGTATTCCATTATATGGTTGTATCACAGTTTTCTTATCCTGTCCTAAGTTGAAAGATATTTGGAATTTGTTTTTACTTTTTGACATTACAAGCAAAGCTACTACTAATATTTGCATAAAGATTTTTGTGTGACTGTAACTTCTCATTTCTTTTCAGTAATTACCTAGGTGTAGAATGTCTGGCTAAGTCATAGAGCAAGTGTATATTTAACTCTATAAGACACAACCAAATGATTTTCCAAAGTGGCTATACCATTTTGCATTCCCACCAATAATATATGAGGATTGCAGATGCTCTATATCCTCAGCAGCACTTGGTATTGTCAGTTTGTTGTTCTGTTCTGTTTTGTTCAGCCGTTCCAATGGGTATGCAGTGATGTCTCATTGCAATTTTTAATTTGCATTTTCCTACTATTTGAGCATCTTTTCGTGGGTTAGTTTGCCATCTGTATGTCTTCTTTGGTGAAGTGTCTGTTCAAACCATTGGCCCATTTGCCAATCAGCTGTTTGTATTTTAATTATTTAGCTTGATAGAATTTGCATATATATTCTCTTTGTAGCTTGTTTTATCTTCTCTTGGCAGCATCTTTCAAAAAGAAGTTTTCTTAATTTTGAAGACCTTAAATTTTTCAATATTTTGTCTTAGGGAGCATGCTTAATATTTTGATTATATGGAATGTGTTTTGGGTATCATATCTATGGAACTTTGCCTAACACGATGACTCACAGATGTTTTTATCCAATAGTTTTATAATTTTAACCTTACATTTAGGTTTATGATCCAATTTGAGTTGATTATTGTTTAATGTTTGAAGTTAAAGGGCAAAGTTCAACTTTTCTTTTAATGTTCTACCACAATTTCTTTGACTATCCTTTATATTAGCAATTTTGCCAAATATTATCTGATACAATGTGTATGGGTCTTACTCTGTGCTTACTGTTCTCTTTTATTAATCTATGTGACTATTTCTTCAAAAATACCAGTTTTGATTGCTGTAGTTTTATAGTAAGTTTTGAAATTATATATTGTTAGTCTTCTGATCTTGTTCTTCTTGTTCAAAATTATTTCAGTTCTTTTGTCTTTTTATATAGATTTTAAAATCAGGTAGTCATGATCTACAAAATAGTTTTCTGTGATTTTGATTGGATTCTGTTAACTTCATAGATTAATATGGATAGAATTGATATTTTAGCAATATTAAGTGTTCCAATTAATAAACATAGTGTATTTTTCCACTTATAAAATCTTTATTTCATTTTTTCATCAGTGTTTTATAATTTTCAGCATGTACATGCTGTTCATATTATGATAGACTTAAAGGTATTTGCCTTATTCTATTGATACTGTTTTTTTATTTCAATATCCAATTAGTCATTGTTTGCACAGAGAAATATGCTTGATTTTTTATTGCTGGCCTTATGCATTGTGACATAGCTAGACTCACTTTTTGGTTCCAGGAACTTTTGTGAGACTCCTTGGGGTTTTCTGTGTAGATGATCATATCCATGAATGGGTGTTTTATTCCTTCTTTTACAGTCAGTATCCACTTATTTATTTATTATTTGACCTTATACTGGCCAAGAGCTTCATAAAGATGTCCAGTAGGAGGATAAGAAAGGAACTCATTTCTTTTTTCCATTCTTATGGTAAAACAATTTAGTTTTTCAGCATTCAGTATGATGGTAGCTGTAGGGTTTTCATATATGCCCTTATCATATTGAGGAGGTAGCCTTCTATTCTTAGTTTACTGAGGATTTTTATCATAAATAGATATTGAATTTCATTGAAGGCTCTTTCTATATCTCTTCAGATGATCATACAGCCTTCCTTTTTTTGATCTGTTGAGATGATGAAATACATTGAGTGATTTTTCAATGTTATACTAGCTTTGCATTCCTGGGATAAATTTCACATTTTAGTGATATATTATCCTTTTTATATATTGCTAGATCGTATTAGCTGATATTTTGTTGAAATTTTTTGCATTTAGGTTTAAGTGTGGCTTTAATTTCTTAAATGCCTTTGTCTGAATCAGGTATTACAGTAAATCTGGCCTCACAATATAAACTAAGAATCCTTTCTATTTCTTATATTTTTTGAAGAAATATCT
Source organism: Piliocolobus tephrosceles (assembly GCF_002776525.5). Taxonomy (NCBI): domain Eukaryota; kingdom Metazoa; phylum Chordata; class Mammalia; order Primates; family Cercopithecidae; genus Piliocolobus; species Piliocolobus tephrosceles. Next base: position 77,132,974 of record NC_045448.1, on the reverse strand, counting down.
ATTGAATTGATATTAATTCCTCCTTAAATATTCATAAAATTAAACAGTAAAGCCATCCAGCCCTAGAGTGTTCTTTCTTTTCTTTTCAGTAATTACCTAGGTGCGGAATGGCTGTCTAAGTCATAGAGCAAGTGTATATTTAACTTTATAAGACACAACCAAATGGTTTTCCAAAGTGGCTATACCATTTTGCATTCCCACCAATGGGTGGGGGAGGGGCGTCAAGTCAGATTTGAATCAACCTAATTGTGCTAACTTTGACCAAGAACCAAGAGGTTTTACGATCACTCACTCAGTGGCCAATTAAATGCTTTCAAATTCACGGTTTATTTCCAGACTTTCACACACTGATAACCATGCAAATATATTCAACACATACACACACACAGGATAAGAGAAAAGAAGAATGAACCATGGTGAATAACTTGGGAGACCAGTCAGGTTTAGATTTCTCTGGAAAACACAGCCTATATTAAGAGGAGGCCTCAGAGTTTCAGGGCCAGAGTTACTGCAGGTGTCTCGCTATGGTCAGTTTCTTTGCTGTTTTTATGCCCCTTCACAGGAGCATCCATGGTATATTAAATATTGAAATTTAAGAAATCGAAGCCAAAACTGCTATTAGAATATGCAGATGGTTATATGTGTGCTTTGGAATCATATTGAAGCCCTAACCTTAATGTGATGCATTTGGAGGTAGGGCCTTTAAAGCCTTAGCTTTACTTAAGGTTAAGTGAGGTCATATGGGTGGACCTTAATCGGATGTCTTCATAAGAAAAAGAAGAAACACCAGAGATTCTTCTCTCTGTGCACACAGAGGAAAGGCCATATGAGATCACAGCAAGGAGGCAGTCTCTACAAACCAGGAAGAGCAGTCTCACCAGAAACCAGCCCTACTGGTACCTCAGTTTGGAACTATCATCCTCCACAACTGTGGGAATATAAACTTCCACTGCTTAATCCATCCAGTTGGTGGCATTTTGTTATGGCAGCCCAAGAGGACTAGTACAATGTGCAAATGAAAGAATGGAGGAAGCTAGCCTAAACCTATGCCCAAGCTGGGGGTCAGGGGGAAAAGGGAAATCCCCAAATAAACAGCCAGACTTGACATAAATAAAGTTTAAATATTGGCCAGGAAAAAAAAAAAAAAAAAAACTACCAAAAACATCAAAGGCAGGCACCATGCCACAAAATATTTGCAACACATTCCTTAAATAGAACAAACTGAAAACCAAAAACAAATTATCTAGAGATTGAATAGTTTCTGAAAGACCGAAAAATGTGCAGCAAGAATGTATAAAAGTGTTCCATCTCAAAAGTAATCAAATAAAATGTATGATAAGACGAAATTTCATTAGAAAAATGTGAAAAAGAATGATAAATGCTGTTTATCAAAGTGAGGGAGAATGGCACCATATAACATACACGTGGGAGAATAAATTCAGACACTCAGTTGAAAGTCAGTTTGTTGACATTTACCCAAATCATGCTCCTGGACACAGTATTATACTCCTAGAAATTTATTCCCAAAGAGAAATACTGTTTTTTCAAGAACTAGCATTTTAACTCCAGAAATAAGCTAAAAGTGAATTTTTTTATTAACAAAGAAACAGATAATACATTATGGATAGAAGTATATGAAAACAATTGGGAAGCTCACAATAAAAAGAGGCAAGGGGGGTTATGGATTATTTTCTTACCACACTGGGCAGATCTTGCATCAGTTTAATGGCACAGAACAGTTTGCAGAATTGTCAACAGTCTCTAGTTCAGCAAGGAAAATGTATCTTTCCCAGTAATCATGTTTCAAATAGGTAGTAATATGCCTATCATACTCTTAAATACTCAACTAAATGTAGTAGCTAAATTTCAGGTTGCTATTTATAAGCTGTACAGCTTTACAGCAAATACCTTCTAACCTCAACTGCTTTAGGAGACAGTATGGACATGCACATACACACAGTGGTGCAATCTAGAGGAGCTTAGGCCTCGTGAAGGGATGCCAAGGGTGACGTCAAAATTTCAGCTACATGCAATTCACAGCAGGGTTATTCATAACAGCAATAACATCTAAATAAGAGAAACTGGATGAAGAAATTTTATGTTCATAAGTAGAATATATAACTATTGAAAGTATGCTATAAGAGAGAAAAATTTAATGCAATGAAATTAGATAGGCAGTAAAAAGGTTGCTTCAAATGGTATGGACATTATGATTCCATCAGGAAGGATATAAACAAATATTTCTTAACAGATATTTATTGAGCCCCTATTATATATCTGACACTCTTCAAGGGGCAAAATACACAACTATCAAAAGAAAATTATTTCAGTGACTTGAATAGAGGTTAACAGCGTTGAGGAACTGTGGCATATCAAGGGGCATCCAGGTAACGTTCAGATTAATGCAAGGTCATTGTTTTTATGGACTAGGGGCTGGTCAATTATGTGTTTTTGTGGTTTTAGGTCAAGAAGTTATTGTTGTCTGTGACCCGAACTTGCCCTGGTTCCTCTTTTCTCCACACTTGCTTGTGATCATTGGTGTAAAAAAGAAAGGAGGGAGGGGAGGGAAAACAGTAGGGTAGAAGAGGCAAAGAGCATCTCAAAAAGCAGTGAACTGAACATAGCATCTACCCTCCAGGTGTTAACATGCTGGTAGGAGGAAAGTAACAGTATATAAAACAAATAAAATGTACAAGGCCAGAGGATATGTGTTGCAAAGAAAATTAAAGCAATTTAAGGAAGACAGAGGGAAGCAGGGCTCAGTGAATTGGTCCTGGTTGGGTAGGGGTGATGTGAGAAGAGAGATCGGGAAAGTCTCTCTGATGAAGGAAAGAAATGGGGAGTGAGCCACATGAGAATGTGGGGCAAAGTTCCCAAGCACAGGAAATGTAAGTGCATTTTGTTTAGCCTTTTCAAGACACAGCAAGGAGGCTTCAGCAATGACAACAGATTGGAGAGAGGGGGGAAAATAGGATCTGAATTAAAAGAGATGGATGGAGGGGAAGGTAGACTACACTCTAATACTTTGTTTTTTCACTGCAGTAAAATAGCTATCTTATCAGATGGATATATTTATGATTACTTGGCAGTTTTCGGGGGTAGTTTAAATTAAAACAAACTTAGTAACTTGTTTACTGCAAATGTAGCAGGCGCTACCACAAAAATTTTTTCCCAAATTCAAAAGTAAAATTATGTGACTAAAATGTTAAGAATTTTTGAGAAGGATAAAACAAATTTAGGTTAAAGGAATCTAGACAAGAATAAAGTGAAAATGAGCATGAGGAACAGAAAACTAAAGGCAATGCCATTTCACTTTACATTTCTTGGGAAGCACGTGGTATTTTTGTATGATTTCTATAAAATTTTTCTGAAGAGCTTAGTATTCTACTTCCTTAAATGCACAATTTTATAAATATTATGTTTTATGTACCAGAAAAACAATGTATAATGACATTTAAAACAATTTTATTAAAAAATAGTTTTTCCTAGCCAATTACTAGGCAAAGAATTCTTGATAAGTTAAATATTTTTAATATTAAAAATCATAGCACAGTTCTTAAGGAGGGTGCTTCTCCAAACATTTAAGCTATTTTACTTTGGACAAATGGAAAAATTCAGAAAGCAGAGGATTTTGACAGAAACAAAATTTACCTTTATGGGTCTCAACAAAGAGTGTTATTTCTCCTTTAACTATTAAACAAAATTCTGCTTTTTCTTCCATATGAAGTTTATTTAGCTATTTTTTCTTTTTCTGGTTAGTTTGCTATGTGAAAATAAGAAAGTGAAATAAAAAGAACTAATACATAACTTCTCTCTTTTGTGGTTTTTGCATCTCCTGATACTTAAAAAAAAAAACAAAACACTTGACTTCACTACCTTTCCTAGGACACAAAATTACAAGTTAATTGGGAGGCAGAATTAATGAGAAGAAAATGAATGTATTTCAAATAGTTCTTTCACTGAAAAATATCACCTTGAGCATAAGTGTTGTTTTCTCTTGTCAAAAGCAATTATTGCAAATGATAAGTCTTTTGAGCCTAATTTTTTCATGTGTATTTCTGCATCTATTTTTTCCTTTGTCATAATTGTTATTAAAAATTTACTTTTTAAACCCTAAAATAAACTATTTTGTATCATATTAAAACATCAAGTTATAAAATTATAACCTCTGTTCCAAATCCACTCCCTTCAGATGCTTTAGAGGTGCCATTTTGCTGCCAAATGTTCTACCCTTGAGCTGTACCCTCAAGGTACAACTTTGGATTATTCTTGTTATGGTTATCTTGAATCCATGCATAAGATGCTATCATCTAAAGTCACCAACCTTCTGACAATAAAAAGATAATATGCCAAAGATCAAGATCAAATACAATCCATAAAATTATGAGTCAAACTACATTTTACTTGCCTTCTATTTAGACTATGACTTTTCTCTCTTTTATTCACTAGAGAAATACACTTGTCCTTTCTCATTCATATTTTTGATTGTGCTATCTGTTGAACAATTTAATGTGTGGAGACCTCTTCGTAAGTCTTGGTGCTTATGAAGAAACCCCAGTGCCTCTTGGATTTCTTTATTATCTTTTATTTATTATTATTTATTTATTTACTTTTTATTTGAGACAGAGTCTCACCTTGTTGCCCAGGCTAGAGTGCAGTGGCACAATCTCAGCTCACTGCACCCTCCACCTCCCCGGTTCAAGCAATTGTCCTGCCTCAGCCTCCCGAGCAGATGGGACTACCAGCACATGCCAACACACCCAGCTAATTTTTGTATTTTTGGTGAAGACTGGGTTTCACCATGTTGGCCAGGCTGGTCTCAAACTCATGGACTCAAGTGATCCGCCCACCTCAGCCTCCCAAAGTGCTGGAATTACAGACGTGAGCCTGGCCCAGGTGTCTTTGTTATGTTGGAGTAAACGCCATTATTTTTCTGACCTCTTCCTTGGTCGATTGCATTTTAGTTTTGTTGTGATCCAACATCAAATAGTTTTGTTTGTTTGTTTTTGTTTTATCTTTTTCCCAGTGAGACTGCTAGGAGACAAAATTTCTGTAACTCTGTATCTAAAAATTTGATTTTTGCCCTTACAATTTCAGTAGGTAAAAGATTACAGGCTGGGCGCAGTGGTTCGCACCTATAATCCCAGCACTTTAGGAGGCCGAGGCAAGCAGATCACTTGAAGTCAGGAGTTCAAGACCAGCCTGGCCAACATGGTGAAAACTTGTCTCTACTAAGAGTACAAAAATTAGCCAGGTGTGGTGGCTCATACCTGTAATCCCAGCTACTTAGGAGGCTGACGTGCAAGAATTGCTTGAACCCTGGAGGCTGAGGTTGCAGTGAGCCAAGATGAGGCCACTGCACTCCAGCCTGGGTGACAAAGGGAGACTGGCTGAAAAAAAAAAAAAGTTCTGGCATGGTGGCTCAAGCCTGTAATCCCAGCACTTTGGGAGGCTGAGGCAGGCCGATCACCTAAGGTCAGGAGTTCAAGACCAGCCTGGCCAACATGGTGAAATCCCGTCTCTACTAAAAATTCAAAAATTAGCCAGGCATGATAGCAGGCACCTGTAATCCCAGCTACTCGGGAGGCTGAGGCAGGAGAATCATTTGAACCTGGGAGGCAGAGGTTGCAGTGAGCCGAGATTGTGCTATTGTACCCTAGCCTGGGAGACAAGAGTGAAACAACATCTCAAAAAAATTTCTAGGTGCAACACTTTCAAAAATTGGAAGTCTTTTCTTCATCGAATTCTAGGTTTCGGAACCCCTATCCAATGTCAACCTGATCCTGTTTCTTTGTAAATTTTTCAACGCATATCTGGACGTGTTTCTTTACAATCATTATTATTAGCGTGTAGTCTTTCCTCAGTTCTGGAAAATTTTATTTCTTATTTCTTCAATTATTTTTTTCAATTCATGTAATGTTCTTATAACATTTATTTTCAAAAAGTAGTAATATTATTTGAGTATTTCTGTCTTAACGGTTTTCCTACTAGTATGTATCACTATTTTCTTTTCTTTTCTTTTCTTTTTTTAGACAAGTCTTGCTCTATCCCCCAGGCTAGATTGTAGTGGTGCCACCACAGCTCACTGCAGCTCAAGTGATCCTGCCACCTCAGTCTCCGCTGTAGTTAGGACTACAGGCATGCATCACCATGCCCAGCTAAGTTTTGTATTTTTTGTAGAGACAGAGTCTTGCCATGTTGCCCAGGCTGGTCTTGAAGTTCTGGGCTCAAACAATCCATCTGCCTTGGCCTCTCAAAGTGCTGGGAATACAGGCATGAGCCACTGTGGCCAGTTCACAATTTTTTTTCTTTTGAAGTGTGGCAAAATATACATAACAAAATTTACCACTTTAATCACTTGTAAGCATTACGTACATTTACATTTTGTACAATAATTACCATCACCCATCTCCAGAACTTTTTAATCTTTCCAAACTGAAACTTTATATCCACTAAACAGTAACACCCTCTTCCCCTATCATGCCAGGCCCTGACAGCTACCATTCTACTTTCTGTTTTTATGATTTTTGACTGCTCAAATATTTCATATAAGTGAAATAATAAAATAGTTGTCCTTTTGTGATAGCTTATTTCACTTACCATAATGCTTTCACGGGTCATGCACATTAAGTATGTGTCAGAATGTCCTTCCTTTTTGAGGCTGAGCACTATTGCATTGTATATAGATACTGCATTTTGTTTATCCATTCATCTATCCATGGACACTTGATTTGCTTCCATTTTTGGCTATTATTAGTAATGCTACTATGAGTATGGTTATATAAACATAGATTCATTCCCTGATATCAATCCTTTTGGGCAAAAACCCAGAAGCAGAATGACTGGATGTCTATCGGTTTATAACCATACCTTCTGAGAAAGCTCTTCAACAATTATTCCAGCTGTCTACTGAAAATTGTTATTTTAGCAATTATATTGAGTTTTTAAGTGACTGATAATTAACACAATCTATCCTATTGTGAATAGATTTAAAACAGAAATGAAATTAAGGCATTGTAGCAAAACCAAAGCTGAAAGAAATCAGAAGACAGTATTAAGGGTTATAATGAGAAAGTCCTTCAGGCTAAAGGAGAATGACCTAATATTAATCCCTTGTGATTTTTTAAAAGACGAAAGACAAGAAAGGGTAATAAAAAGTTTGAATATATAGGTAATTATAAGTGAATACACACTAAACAAAACAGTCATACTAATGCCTTGTAGGTTTAAATATGCAGAGTATAAAAACACTCAGCAAAAAAATAGCACAAAAGTCAAGATTTGATTATTTGATGTTAATGGAATTAAGGACTCTTTAATTGTGAAATTACATTCTAGTTTATATTGGACTTTGAAAAGGCACAGATCCACTATATAATCTCTGGTAAAACCACTAAAAGAACATAACTAATCAGTAAAAGGAAAACAGAATATTTAATGTTAAAAATTCTTAGTTAAACAATAAAAGTAAAATAAAGCAAAATAAACATAGAATGGGTGGGAATGCATAAACTAGAATAGTTCAGTAATCATAGTACATAACAATGAAGTCAATATCTCAAATAGAAAACAAAGGTTGTCATATCAGATTAAAGGAATAATTTCTACTACATTCTGTTTATGAGAAAAATACCTGAAGTATAAGAATTTACAGGGCCGGGCATGGTGGCTCACACCTGTAATCCCGGCACTTTGGGAGGTCGAGGTGGGCGGATCACCTGAGGTCAGGATTTCGAGACCATCCTGGCCAACATGATGAAACCCTGTCTGTACTAAAAATACAAAAATTAGTTGGACGTGGTGGTGCGCGCTTGTAATCCCAGCTACTGAGGTGGCTGAGGCAGGAGAATTGCATGAACCCAGGAGGCAGAGGTTGCAGTGAGCTGAGATCATGCCATTGCACTCCAGCATGGGTAACAAGAGCAAAACTCCATCTTAAAAAAAAAAAAAAAAGGGAATTTAGAGAAGTTATGAATTTAAAAAATGTACAAAAGAAGTGCAATACAAACAATAACATAAAAGTTTATCTTTTCTAAAGTAGATATTACAAAATAAAGCATTAATGAAGATTACCCTTTTTGATGATGAAAAGATATATCTTCTAGGAAGTTTTGCTTTTAGTAAATGTGAATTTATCTAACAACGTGGCCATAAAATAATGATGCAATCCTTATTTTGCATTGCTTTAATATGTACAAATTTCAGTTACTACAGTTTAGTTAAATAACAGCATTCTCCCAACATAACAGTTCAAATTTCATTTACCATAATATATTAACTGTAATTACAGAAAGTACAAAGTTTGCTACTATAGCTCTTTAGTCCACAAATCACTGCTTAAATAGTTGCACATCATAATCAGTGCAAAACACATCACTTTTTTGAAGGCCTGTTGACAGTGGTCACTGTGTATCTAATTTTCAGTTTATGCACTCAGAGTAGTGTACAGTTGCATTACCTCCTTGTCCTCCAGTGAGAAACCTACCTGACATTTTATAAAAATAGATAACTGAAGGAAAGAATTGGCCCACAAAGATGAAAGTACAGCAAAGAAATAAGAAGTGACAAGACTGGAAGTAAAATTTGAACAGACAGTAAATGGAGTTATAGAAGAAATGACCAACTGTGGGCACTGCTTCTGTTTGAGTGCAGATATTCATCTACAGCAACTTAGTGAATGCCAACCTATAAATAGAGTGAGGGAAGTGATCATGATGAAAGAGATGAAGATATCTCCAAGAAGTAATACTGACAATAAAAATTCACATTAATGGGACCCTCAGAAATATTTCACAGAATTTATGAAAAAGGTGGCATAGTAGCAATACACATTGGATTGTTTTTCAACTTACATTGGGTGGTAAAATTCAATAAATGGTTCTGGGTGATTTGGATCGTCATATGGAAAAATAATTTTGAACCCTACCTCAACTATACCCCAAAATGAAGTCCAAATAGGACATACATTTAAATATGAAGAGTAAAAATAAAGTTAATGGAAGATAAAATGGGAGGATACCTTTCTGTATTTAACATAGGCAAAACCTTATTAAATAACAACTTTTAAGGTAGTACACAACCACACTAAACTTAAAGAAAAGATTGTAAGGTACATTCCCCTGAAACTGGAAATAGTGCTCTCCAAAAGCACCATTGAAGACAATGAAAATACATGCCACAGGATGAAAGAAAACATCTGTAATATGTATAATCAAAAATTGGCTTATACAAAATATAACAAATAAAAAGTCACGAATTTTTAAGAAAATGACAACACCATAGAAAGATGGGTGAAATATTTGAACAAGAGTCTCACAGAAGAATATGTACAAATAGAAAAGTCAAATGAAAAGATATACAGCTTCATTAGTCTTCAAAGAAATGCAAATTAAAATTATACTAAGATACCACCAAGTGCAGCTCAGGATGGATAAAATGAAAAAGATTTAACAATACTAATGTTAACAAAGATATGGGCTAGCTAGAAATCTCAAATCCTCCTGGTAGGAGGATACATTTTAAAAGTATTTTGGAAAGTGTTTGGTAGTTTATACTAAGCTGAAGGGATTCAGTCCCTATAACCTAGCAATCCTAGTACAATGACCAAAAAGATATGGATGCATCCATGCACAAAAACATATTTACAGTAATATGATTAGTAGCATTGTTTATAATAGCTGATTACTGAAAACTGTTGAAATCCATTACTGGAAACAATTGAAATGCCTGTCAACAGCGGATAGATAAATAAATTGCTATATATTCAATCGCTAGACTATTACACAGCAAGAAAAATGAATAAACTCTTACTACATAAAACAACATGATGAGGAAAAAGTTACACCCTAATAAAAAAAATCATATTGTGTGATTTTCTTCAAGTTCAAAATCATGGAAGTCTGGAAACAAGGAGTTAGGGTTTGTTACTGAAAGGCAGCACAAGAGCTATTTCTAGGGTATTGTAATTACTATTACTATTATTTTCCCTGGGTGGTGATTACACGAATATATTTACTTTCTGATAATTTTGAGTTACATACTTATGATCAGTGTACTGTTCTGTGTTTGCGTTACATTCAAGATAGTATTAACTGGCAGGTTAAACTCATCTTTTCAAGTCTCCAATCTATTTGAATGAAGTTTCACAAGAAAATTATAAAACTCATAAGGATAGTAAAAATTTTAAAAAAGTAAACAAATTTTAAATTTATGTTAAAAAATGTCAATGTAAATCAGCATTAGATGCATAGGCCTATATAACCTATATTATATGATTCTGTTGTCTATTCATATTACCTCTTCTATTAGCACTGCTTTTATAAACATTTTTCTTCCTTTCTTTATTTGAGAGATTCTTATTAAAAGTGGAAGGTAGAGTTATTTATGACAAACCCACAGCCAATATCATACTGAACGGGCAAAAACTGGAAGCATTCCCTTTGAAAACTGGCACAAGACGGGGATGCCCTCTCTCACCACTCCTATTCAACATAGTGTTGGAAGTTCTGGCTAGGGCAATCAGGCAAGAGAAAGAAATAAACTGTATTCAGTTAGGAAAAGAAGAAGTCAAATTGTCCCTGTTTGCAGATGACATGATTGTATATTTAGAAAACCCCATCATCTCAGCCCAAAATCTCCTTAAGCTGATAAGCAACTTCAGCAAAGTCTCAGGACACAAAATTAATGTGCAAAAATCACAAGCATTCTTATACACCAGTAACAGACAGAGAGCGAAATCATGAATGAACTTCCATTCACAATTGCTTCAAAGAGAATAAAATACCTAGGAATCCAACTTACAAGGGATGTAAAGGACCTCTTCAAGGAGAACTACAAACCACTGCTCAGTGAAATAAAAGAGGACACAAACAAATGGAAGAACATACCACGCTCATGGATAAGAAGAATCAATATCGTGAAAATGGCCATACTGCCCAAGGTAATTTATAGATTCAATGCCATCCCCATCAAGCTACCAATGAGTTTCTTCACAGAATTGGAAAAAACTGCTTTGAAGTTCATATGGAACCAAAAAAGAACCTGCATTGCCAAGACAATCCTAAGTCAAAAGAACAAAGCTGGAGGCATCATGCTACCTGACTTCAAACTATACTACAAGGCTACAGTAACCAAAACAGCATGGTACTGGTACCAAAACAGAGATATTGACCAATGGAACAGAACAGAGTCCTCAGAAATAATACCACACATCTACAGCCATCTGATCTTTGACAAACCTGACAAAAACAAAAAACGGGGAAAGGATTCCCTATTTAATAAATGGTGCTGGTAAAATTGGCTAGTCATAAGTAGAAAGCTGAAACTGGATCCTTTCCTTAATCCTTATATGAGAATTAATTCAAGATGGATTAGAGACTTAAATGTTAGACCTAATACAATAAAAACCCTAGAAGAAAACCTAGGTAATACCATTCAGGACACAGGCATGGGCAATGACTTCATGTCTAAAACACCAAAAGCAATGGCAACAAAAGCCAAAACTGACAAATGGGATCTAATTAAACTAAAGAGCTTCTGCACAGCAAAAGAAACTACCATCAGAGTGAACAGGCAGCCTATAGAATGGGAGAAAATTTTTGCAATCTACTCATCTGACAAAGGGCTAATATCCAGAACCTACAAAGAACTCAAACAAATTTACAAGAAAAAAACAACCCCATCAAAAAATGGGCAAAGGATATGAACAGACATTTCTCAAAAGAAGACATGCATACAGCCAACAGACACATGAAAACGTGCTCGTTATCACTGGCCATCAGAGAAATGCAAATCAAAACCACAATGAGATACCATCTCACACCAGTAAGAACAGCAATCATCAAAAAGTCAGGAAACAACAGGTGCTGGAGAGGATGTGGAGAAAAAGGAACACTTTTACACTGTTGGTGGGATTGTAAACTAGTTCAACCATTATGGAAAATAGTATGGCGATTCCTCAAGGATCTAGAACTAGAAGTACCATATGACCCAGCCATCCCATTACTGGGTATATACCCAAAGGATTATAAATCATGCTGCTATAAAGACACATGCACACGTATGTTCATTGCGGCACTATTCACAATAGTAAAGACTTGGAATCAACCCAAATGTCCATCAGTGACAGACTGGATTAAGAAAATGTGGCACATATACACCATGGAATACTATGCAGCCATAAAAAAGGATGAATTTGTGTCCTTTGTAGGGACATGGATGCAGCTGGAAACCATCATTCTCAGCAAACTATCGCAAAAACAGAAAACCAAACACCGCATGTTCTCATTCATAGGTGGGAACTGAACAATGAGATCACTTGGACTCGGGAAGGGAAACATCACACACCAGGGCCTATTATGGGGAGGAGGAGTGGGGAGGGACTGCACTGGGAGTGATACCTGATGTAAATGATGAGTTGATGGGTGCTGACTAGTTGATGGGTGCAGCACACCAACATGGCACAAGTATACATATGTAACAAACCTGCATGTTATGCACATGTACTCTAGAACTTAAAGTATGAAAAAAAAAAAAAAAGAAAGAAAAAGTGGAAGGTAAATATGAGTTTATTTCCATCTAAAACACAACTTGGAACCCAAGTTCTCTTCTAGTTCTCTATGTTATTCATGTTAAGAATACATCGATTTGAGATGTTTCCTATTGCTTACCAAATGTGGTCTTGCCATTTAAACTAGATTATAATAGCAACACTGTTTTTTATCTTCCTACTTCTGAAAATTTGCGGAGTTCCTTTCTGTTCAGGACCTTCACCCTAAACATGTACTCTCCTTTGCCTGGAATGTTCCCTTCTCCCTCTCTGCCTAGCTGGGTGCTCATCACCTTGAAGGTATCAATTTTTGCTGTCTGCTCCTGTGTAATACTCCTGGGTAGTTGTCTAAATATTCATAAAATTAGAAATAAGTTCTATTACTAATCATAACAAATATAGAAGCAAGCAAATTGCCTTGCTCCTAGTAGATGCTCAAATATTTATTGAATACATGAATGTTAAGGAAGATTATCAATTAGGACAGTGTTTTCATATAAGTAATAAAAGTGAATTGTGGCTTAAACAGTTTACTCTTATCGCATAAAAATGTCTGGGGTTAGGCAATACTGTACATGGTTTGATGGTGCAGTAGAGCTCTCAAGGGTGTAGGTTTCCACCATTTGCCTCTGTGCCATCCGTAGACTTATAGACTTTATTTCTCATACTTCTCCCTTCCCATAATTTTTCAAAATATTTTCCACAAACTCACATATCGTACTATTTCCAAGCATGGATGAGGACTGTATATCACCGGAAAAAAGTAATTTTCTAGAAACTCACAGAAAATATCATTGTCCAGAACTGGGTCATATTATCACCCCTGGGTACAAAATAAAAAGAAATGAGAAAGTCAGTATCTCACTTTTCTGTATATTGTGGGAGATGGACAAGGGAAATTAAAAATGGGAATGTCTTTTGGGTAAAACCAGAATCCTGGTCTTCTACGAAGTCCAAAATGTAGATTTCCACATGTCAATGTGGATGAATAGTAGAGTTCAGTGAGTACATATCAATGGGTTGATGGATTTTCAGTACTTCTATTAACATACATTCAAAACAACACCAAACCTACTAACTTAAAGACAAGCTCACCATTGGACACATTAAAGACAAGCTCACCGAGACTCCATCTCAAAAAAAAAAAAAAAAAAAAAGACAAGCTCACCACTGGACACATTCAAACCTTAAAGACAAGCTCACCATTGGACACATTCCAACCCATTTCATGTCATTACATGACTATGTCTGAAATGGTGAGCCACGAAGAAGGGATAACAATTCTCCATGAAAATAAAACTTAAAAAACAAAAGAAATAAAGCAGAGCATAGCAAACATATCCCATGATTTCTGCCTGGCACTTATCAACCTTGATAATTCTCTTTCTCTCTGATGTAGATGTCATTCATTTCTTTTATTCAGCACAGGCAAACTGAGCTATCACATATTAGATAACAACTATAATTTTAAATAATCTCATAGTTCACAACTTCAGAAGGTAATATTATGACAGAATCAAATTAATCTCTAGTTTTAAAAATAATAAACCAGTTCATTTTTATGTATGTCTATTGCTGCACACATAATACTCTAATTTTGATAATATTCAGATTTCAAAAATGTAGTCTTAAATAGTTATGTCCATCACTCTGGAATTCAAGGTTAGACAAATTATTAAATAATTTGAGAGATTTCTGCATATTATGCCACAGGAATCCAATATGATTTTCTTGACATTGAAAGACCTCTACTTAGAATCACTGTGAGTACTAATGCATTAGTTTAATAATTCAAAGTTACACTACTGAATGACTCACTAATTTCAGCCTTGTCATCATCACTCTTCCATAAAAATGAAGTATCAGAAAAAAATCAAGGATTTATATAGAATAAATTTGCTGCCTAGATGGTTCTAGATTGTTAATGAATAGGGATCCTGCTTTCCTTAATAGATATAATTAGCTTTTCAAAACACAAACAGTAAATTTAAAAATGAAGAAAATACATTTTCCAACTTCGGCTATTTATTACACATTTATTGAGAAGAAAAGCAACAGACTATACAGTTAATGAACAAACAAATCCGTAATTCCACCAGTGGTAGGCCATATGCCAGATAGGCTTTTGTCACAATCCTATAGCAATGCGGTTTTCCAGAGGTATTTTCTAGTTCTGAAACTCTGTATGTATGTCTGTTAAGGTCATACTGTATACTAAATTGCTTTTTCTATCTATATGAATAAATATCATAATGTATTTCTAAAAGTTAATGAATGTATTATACAGTTGTTATATAATTTATTTTATTTCCCATGATTCATTTTCAAAATCAAATGACTTTAACTATGTTGAATAACATTACCAAATTTCAAGCCAAGAAGTCCTTACCGAAATATGCTCCCACTGAGTGGCAACCACTATATTGGCTGTTCCTTTTTGTTCCCAAATTTCATTTGAAAAACCTAGGCATGTAATTGATATAATTTTGACATAGTGGAATTTAGGTATGGCTAAAGATTTACACCTATGGTTAGTGACTTTTAATAAACTTTATCAGGTCAGGGAACCTGAGTGTATACCACTATGCATTTCACAATCTAAAATACTGCAAAGCAGTTAGTGAGCATTTAATACACATTTACTGAATAAATAATTAAATGGATAAATAAACGTTTTTCTTCTAATTGCTTATTTATATTCTAAGCCCACTTTACTCTTTTGAGATATTTATCATTGCTTTTTCTTTTTGAAAGTAAATATATTGTTATATGTTTCCAATCTATCCCCCTTTTAAATATGTTATAAATATTATTCACAGACTAATTGAGTTTTATATTGTTCACTTAATTTAATTCTAAGTTAGCATAAAATTTGCTAAGATTAAAAGTAACAATATAATCACATACACAAAGACACATTTGTTAGCATTTGTACAACTTCAGTTTAGTAAAGGGCTGACCCAAAGACAGAAACAATAAAAGAACATATTAGTTGTTGTGACCATATAAAAACAATGAGCAAAAATACTCCACCATAAACATGAGAAAAAGTTTCAAAACAAGGGCAAACAGAAAAATATATTTTGAATACATGTAAAGAAGATAAAGTTTGCAGATTTCATATACATGTATTTCTTGATTTTTTTTTTAAAGAATAAGCAGCCACTTTAAAAAAAAAAAAAGAGCATAGGATGAAAGAAGGACATAGCAAAAGATTTAACGGTCAATGAATTAGAAGTTTTACTGATAAGTTAATGGATGCAAGTAAAAGAGAGGTGCGATAAGTTCAATCCCAACAATGTTTCTCTTTGCCAAAGTCTGAAAGTGTTTCAAAATTACTATGGGTGTGGAGAAATAAAATGAACACACGCATTCCCTGTTTTGGAAGAAAAAGGTAGTAAGACCAAAGTTGCTGATCACCTTATTTTAAATATGTAGCCCAGAGGTGGCAGTAGTTGTGAGATGTAGATGAGTAATTTGCCTTCACAGCAACCTCACACAAAGCTAGAGAAGTGCACGTCTTGCATGAGGGTGAGGGGAAAAGAAAGAACATACATGAAACATATAATTCACACATGAGGATATATGAGAAAACTTTTGAGTTCTTCCTACAGGTATGAATAGGAGATATGAATTGGGTTTCATCTACTAAGCATCCGACTCTTAACTATTAGATCATTAACACAGTTCCTAAGGACAAATAATAATCCTCAAACGAAAGTACAGTCATCCCACAGATGAAAGAAAACATTTTGCTAATTAAGCAGTGGTTTGCAAGGCCATTCTGCTCACAGGAGAGAGAGCACTATACTACTTACTACACACAGAGCTCTAGTTTCTACTCCCCTGGTAGAGAAAATAGGAAACCGTTGTTTCTCTTGATAACTGCTCCCTTAGCTATCCAAACTGTAGAAGCTTGGAAATTACAATTTGCATGGGAGTAATTAAGCTTTAAATACATCATCATCTGCCTCTGGAGCAGCGGATCCGAGTTTTAGCTGCACGTTAGAATTTACCTGGGCAGTTTTTGAAAACTGGAATGTCTAGGACCCTTCTCAGACAATTGTATCAGAATCTCTGGGAGATGGAAAAGGGAAGCATCCAAGTTTTTTTTGAAGCTCAGCAGGTAACAATGATGCAAGATAGATGTAAAAAATATTCCTGTATGGGAAAGGGAAGCTGTAATGTTCTTAAAGATTATCTACCAATTTATTTATTTACCTATATTTATCTATCGTCAATTTGTTTTTACTATCTAAACAATAGCAAAGCGTACTCATCACTTTTGTAAGAAGACTGCAGTTGCCTTTCATTTCTTTTAAATCTCTGTCCTATTTCAACCAGGATCCTGTTGATGCTGTCTAGCCAAAAACCACCTGTATTTGAACAAAGCTAATTTTATGGATTCTTTGAAATAGAGAGGAAAATATACCATGAGAAGCTATGAAGCATCTCAATAAGAAGGTATTAGAAAGGACTTATTATAGGATATTGTCTTGCATCAGGATTTTGAAGAGTTTTTTAAGGAAGCATGGCATTGTTCTAGGTCAGATGCTATTAGCAAGTCAGGGTTGGTTCTACAATAGAGTAGCTGAATGATTCTTGTCAAGGAGGCAGGAGCAACAAGGCAGCTCAAAGCTGTGATGAGCAGAGAAGCAGAATATTATTCAGGAAATAGGGATATGGGCCATTTTTTTGTAAACTGAACAGTATTCTTTTTATGGTCTTTGATCAGACATAATTATGGATGGTCTTGTTTCTGTCTAGCTTCACTTATAGTTACAGAGTGACCTTGTTTGATGTTGGTTCTCTGTGAAATTGTTTATGTTCAACAGAAGGACACTCCAGCCTAGTGGTAAGTTTCAGGCTAGCTCCCACCTTCAGTGGAGCTCCCACTGATGATCTCATCTTTCCTCACTCCCTCAGTCTCAGTATTGCAGTAATACTGACACACTTGCTGGCCACTCACCATGGAAATTTTTTTTCTCTCATGGCATCTCTCCTTGTTACCTCTCCTGCGTGGGACGTTACTCCGTCAGAGCTTTACATGCCTGCCTACTCCCCACTTGATTGCAAGTCGAATATCCCTTCTCTGGAGATACCTTTTCTGACTATCTTAATAAAAGCAGCCCAAACCCCAACCATCTCTATCTCAATTACTAGTTTGTCATCTGCAGTGCTCTTAATTCAGACTGCAGCTTTGACAACAGCCCATAAGTATTGATGCATAACAGTAAATTTTCATTGTTTCTAAATTATCTTAATATAATAGATTTCCTCTAATTCAAGTTATTTCAGATAGTCTTAGCAAGAATTATCAACATTAGCCCCATCGAATCTTCTTGACTCTGACCACTTGCCCAATGTGCAACCAGAGACAATACAATATTCTGATGATTTTAAGCCTGGACAACATGGACTCTACAGCCCACCTCCACTCATGCACCTCATTCCCCCAAGCTTAGGAGATAGTAATTCTACTGAACTCTATGAAGGAAGAATAGTAAAATGATGGAGATACAAAACAATTATTAGAGAATGACTGGTGGAATATTTTTAGTTAAAAGCATTGGGATATGTTGAGTTTTACGTTTACAAAAAATGCTTTTAAAATGTGACACAAATTAAATATAAGTGATGTTTTTACATTGGCAAGATGACTGACATAAAGCTAGCACTATGATTCATTAGTTAACTGTTGTGCAGGTATACTTTGACATAGTCAATGAGATTCGATCTACGCAAGTTTAGGAACTGTTTTTCTGCCCCTTTTGCAAACTCTCACACTCATTCTATTTACACACTGCTGTAGACCTTTGTACATGTGATTGTCATTTGCCATTTCCTCCTTTCCTTTATGCCTTAAAATAAGCTCTGGATATAAATAAAACTATACATCATAGATTCTCAATTGTTTTCCTAGTATGAGCCTCTCAGCAATGCACGAATTCTAAATTCTAAATAAGTGGGCATTTTTAGGTCAGGACAAAAGAATTCACAATAAGGAGGCAAACATAATGAACAACAAAAAATTTCAAGTCAAATATTTAAATATTTATCTCCTCAAAAATAACTTTTCTCTTCCAGACTCTAATCTCTGTCTCTCTCTCTCTCTCTCTGTCTCTCAGACATATACATACACACACTCTCTCCCTCTCTCTCTCTTCCTTAAGGTATCAGGATATTTCTGCATTTTCACAAGCAAAAACACATGCATACTTTCTTTATGAGCTTCTTTGATGTTTTTTTAGTAAATAATCCTGTACACAGAAAATTTAACCTGATCAAGTCTGACATTTACTTTATTAGTCTCAAGATGCTATCTCTTTCCTGATTTTCTTTACGTGCCCAAATATGCCAAAACCCATCTTTTTTGTTTCCTAAACTCTTGCTGATATACATCATGCATTATTAAACAGAAGAATCCTATTTTTGTAACGGAAAAAATATCCTTTCTGAGGTTGGAAAGAACAGAAGAGAAGCTAATCATCACCCATAATTGATGTATTCACTGTATGTCTTGATGTTGATAGCATGGAGTCAAAACAACAAGGAGGTATCTGTAGATAGGTATGACTGCCTCTATAGAGAAAGTACAGATTAATGGGAAATGGCTAAAAGCCCAGGTTCTAGGACCAAATGCCAATGTTTGAACCCAGTCCCCACCATTAACAAATTCTGTTCCCTGATCAGTAAAATTGCGATGAAAACATTACTTATTGCATAGGGTTAACATGGATTAAATAAATGTATTTGTATACAAACATTTTGAATTTTTACTCAATATATCTTGGCCATATTATCACCAGTTGTTTATCATTGTGGCAGAAGGATGTGTAGAGTATTACATATTTTCACATATTTAATTATGGGATCTGCCCTCATTTGACATGAACTGTGAATTGGCCTCATATTGGGCAGCTATCGAGCAAATGCTCAGCTTTCAAATTTTAGAATTTCAGTCCAGATGCAATACAGAAAACCTTTGTTTCTTTCCTATAACTTAATCACATTCTAGATAAATAGACCTGTGGAGCTTTTCTTCTGATGTAGGCTAGAAACTTGTGTGAAGGGCAATTGAGTGTAGACATTAATTTGAGAGAGTACAAACTCTTCCATTCTATCCCACTCCCACTTAAATATCTGTCTGGGGAGAGAAGTGTAACCCAAGAGAGCTTGGAGATCCTGCACCTATGGACTGCAGCTCAGGGAGCATCCAGCATGGCCTCTCACAGTCTAAGCACGGCTGCATAAGGTATCCAGGCGAAGTGATCTGAGAGCATCCCCTCTACCTCAAGATCCCCCAAAGAGGCATGCATTTTAAATGAATGAGAGAATGTCAAGATACCTTTGTCATTTCAGGAATAGAAAAAGGGAACACCAGGAAATAGAATTTGTCATCGAATTTGACCTTGAAATAGAATGAAGAGATGGTCACATTTTAATGAACATGATCAGGGCTGGAAAAACTACTCTAGAATGAAAATTTCTCTAAAAATGCTCCAGGATGACCATGCCTAAAGATGAAACAGGATGAGTCACATTTCAACAAAAGGCAGAGTAATTAACTTTGAAGAAGGAAGATTTATTCAAAGTAATCCCAGACAGGAAATAACTTACATGCCCATTACTGGGGAAAGGATAAACAAATTGTGGTTTATCTAAACAAGGAAGTATTACTCAGCAATAGAAAGCAATGAACAATTGTGCACACAACATGTGAATGCATCTCTCCAAGGGCCACATAAGCCTGTGTATCTCCATATCCTCCAACACAGAGATGTCTATAAGTCTCCAGGCCTCATTTTTCTTTGAAATGTCAGCACATAGCTCCAGAGTTAGGTAAATTCCTTTGGTGCTCTCACACTATCTATACAGTTACATATTAGCTTCCCAAGCCTTTCTTCTAGCCAAGGGTTCCATTTTTTAGAAAAACTTACTTAGTAAGTACAATTTTTGCATAAATAACAATATATGTTCTCTACACTCCACAAAACTGTAGCCCATTAACCCACATGAATATAGATACAAAAATCTTCGAGAAAATATTTAAAAATAAAACCTAGCAATATATAAAAAGGATAATAGACAATGCCCAAGAAAGGTTTATCTGAGGAATGCAAGACTGGTTGAATATACAAAAATCAATCAACGTAATCCACTATCTTACTATCTTAAAGAAGAAAAACTACACAATTATCTCAATTATTTCAGAAAAAGCAGATGACAAAATTCAACATCCATTCATGATTAAAACTCTGAGCAGATTAGGAATAGAAAGTATCTTCCTCAACATAATAAGGAGTATCTCTAAAAAATCTACAGTTGCTATCACATTTAATAGTGAAAGAAATAGTGAAAGTAAAGCATTTAGGAATGCTTTACTCCTAAAATTGAGAATAAGGGAAGGTGTCTCACCACAAGTACCAAACACAATATTGAAAGTCTTAGCCAGTGCAATAAGGCAATAAAAACAAAGCCATTAAAAAGCACACAGATTAGAAAAGAAGAGATAAAATCATCCCTATTCACAGATGGCATGATTTTGGACATAGGCAATCCAAAGAAATATATAACAGATACCTATACTTAATAAATATATTTTGTAAGAGCATAGACTATAAGATCAACTCTTAAAAATGTATATACTAACAATGAACAGTTAGAAAGTGAAATTTAAAACAAAACAATAATAAATACAGTAGCTTCTCCCCAAAAATGAATATGTAGGTATAAACCAAACAAAATATGTAGTTTCTATCTGCTCAAGACTACAGAATGCTTATTAACGAAACCTAGGTATACTTCAAAAAATAAGAGATGTACCCTACTTAATGTAGGTGTAAATTCTCCTTAAATTTGTCTATACACTTGATGCCATCCCAATCAAAATTCCAGCAGAAGTTTTGTAGATACTGACAAACTGATCTGATGATTTACGTAGAAAGGCAAAGGACCTAGAAGAGATAAAATCATTTTGAAAAAGAAAAATAAAAGTTGGAGTAAGCACACACTATCTGATTTTAAGACTTACAAAAAAAGTTGCAATAATCAAAGAAGTACGGAACTGTCAAAAAATAGATGCGAAGATCGATGATACAGTATACAGAGTGATATGGTTAGGCTTTGTGTCCCCACCAAAATTTCATCCTGAGTTGTAGTCCCATAATCGCCATAATCGCCACATGTCATGGGAGAGACCAGGTGGAGGTAACTGAGTCATGGGGACAGTTTCTCCCATTCTGTTCTCATGACAGTGAGTGAGTTCTCATGAGATCAGATTTTTTTTTTTTTTTTAATGAAGTCTGGCTCTATAGCCCAGGGTGGAGTGCAGTGGCGTGATCTCAGCTCACTGCAACCTCCACCTATGTGGTTCAAGCAATTTTCCTGCCTCAGCCTCCTGAGTAGCTGGGATTACAGGTGCACGGTAGCATCGTTGGCTACTTTTTTATATTTTTAGTGGAGACAGGGTTTTACCATGTTGGCCAGACTGGTCTCGAACTCCTGACCTCAGGCAATCCACCCGCCTTGGACTCCCGAAGTGCTGGGATTACAATCGTGAGCCACCATACCTGGCCGAGATCTGATGGTTTTAATGAAGGGCTCTTCCTCATTCACTCTGCACTTCTCCCTCCTGTCACCTTGTGAAGGAGATGCCTTGTTTCCTCTTCACCTTCTGCTATGATTGTAAGTTTCCTCAGGCCTTCCCAGCCACACTCAACTGTGAATCAATTAAACCTCTTTCCTTCATAAATTACCCAGTCTTGGGTAGTTCTTTACAGCAGTATGAAAATGGACTAATACACAAAGTCTGAAGCAGAAGCACATAAAAATTTGAGTTTACTTTGGACAAGATCAAAGACAATTCGATGGAGCAATGATAATCTTCTCAATAAAGATTGATAAGATAATTGAACATTTGTAAGCCAAAAAAAGTATTTTGAACTAAATCTCATACCTCATACAAAATTTAATTAAAAATGAATCCTAGATCTAAATGCAAAATGTCAACTATAAAACTTTTAGAATAAAACACATGAGAAAATATGCATCACCTGAGTTTAGGCAAAAATTATTAGATACAGCACTAAGAGCATAATCCATAGAATATAAACAAGTTAATCGGACATTGTCAAAATATAAGCTTTAGCTCTGCAAAAGACACTGTTAAGAAAATGAGGTAAGACAATAATTAATAGAAAACATTTGCAAGTTGCACATTTGTCAGAGAATTTGTATCCAGGACATATTAAGAACTCTATTCATAATTGCTTAAAACAGGACGTAATCCAAATGTCCGTCATTAGATATATGCGTAAACAAACTGTGATACATCCATACAATGAAACACTGCTCAGTATCTAAAAGGAACAAACTATTGACCCGTAACATGGATCTCAAATGTGTTGATCTGAGCATAAGAAGCCAGTCTTGAAAAGTCATACACTATATGATTCCACTTAAATAAGATTCTAAAAAGCATAAAACTATAGTTATTGAATACAGATTATTAGTTCTTAAAGTTAGAGATGGTAGAAGGATGTGAATATAGAAGGATACCTTGAGAGATGGTTTTTCTAGGGTGATGTAACTGTTCTGTTTCCTGATTGTAGTGTTGCTTACACAAATTTATTCATGTACATTTTTATGCATTTGGCATAGTCAAAAAAAAGTTCATTTAAAATATTCTTACTCCTCTTAAGACAGTTCTCAAGACATTACTGACTTAGGCCTTTAATGTCAATACCTTGTGATTTCCCTCATATTTCTGCCCCTTTAAACGTATTTTCAATTTATCAATCTATTCATAACATTATCAAATATTCATTTTGTGACAAGCACTTTTCTAGATTCTTGGTGATATCAACAAAGTAATGATATCTTTGGGCATGTTTTTTCCTGTTGGTAATTTAGAAGCTCATCTTGATCACTTTGGCCTCTGGCAGCAATTTAAAACTCTTAGCTGTTTTTCCCTCTCTTTGACATTGTTTTCTTCAAGAAATTTACCCAGTTGACATACTGGCAACAAATAAATTTGTATGTGCCTTCCTTCCATGCACTCCATATTTCCCAAGTAATTTGTGACTCCCTCTAACTTTATCTAATTCAACTCACTAGTTATTGGCAACCACTGGTTTCAGGAACTAACTGGGTTTAAAATGTTTCCACACTGTTGGAAAGTGAATAAACATGAACCCATGAAATGGAAAAGTCACAACTATATAATAAAAGATCAACTTTTTGTTATTATGAGTATTTATTATTGAAACAGAGACATAAATTTTAAAAGGTCATGGAAGAGGAAATCTTTTCTTCTTTCTTTCTTTTTTTTTTTTTTTTTTTTTTTTGAGACAGGGTCTCATTCTGTCACCCAGGCTGGAGTGCAATGGCGTGATCATGATCATGACTCACTGAAGCCTCAACCTTCCAAGCTCAATTGATCCAGCTCAACCTCCCCAGTAGCTAGGACTACAGGAGCATACCACCATGCCTGGCTAATTTTTTGATTTTCTTTAGAGATGAGGTCTCACTGTGTTGCTCAGGTTGTTCTCAAACTCCTGGGATTAAGCGAGCCTCACATCTTGGCCTCCCAAACTTCTGGTATTAGAGACATGAGCCACTGTGACCAGCCTAATCCTGGTTTCCAAATGTTCATGGGCTCTACTTAAGAATAGGATCCCCTTCTTTTGTTTCCAACTATATTAACTAATATTTATGACATATAAAGAATTTAAGTTCATTTATTTAGACGGGTCAATAGTATTGTGAGTTTTTAAAAATGTTTTATCACTAAGATATACTACTAAAATCTTTACTGATGGAATACAATAATGTTTGAAATTTGCTTCAAAATGATTTGTGAAGATGAGAGAAGTTGCAAGGAGTATAGATCAAACAGGAGGGGGAATGAGTTGATCAGTTAATCTGGGGAGATGGCATATAAGATTCATAATACCATTTGAAGTCATAATACTCACTCTTATATGCAGTTTGTATTATCTATAATAAAAATATGTTTTAAAAAGAAATAAAGGAAAAAGTTAAAACTTTTCTTCTGTAAGAAAGCTTCTCACACACCATATCAGAGTTACATTCAGCTTGCCAAAATAGACCCAAATTTAATTCAGCTCAACAAATACTTAATGTATGGTGTTTTGAGCTACTGAAGAGTTCTTGCTATGAGGAAGGAGATACAAATAGCCTTGATCTCAGAACTGTATTTCATCTAGAGATAGTCAACAGTTTAGACGCACAGTATTTGAAGCCAAGTGTGTCTTTACTGCTACCATCCCTGAATCAAGCCTGTACAAAGGCCAGCCTCCTATTCAGTCCTTCTCATACCAAAGTCAACTCATAGGGAGAAAAGAAGTTTCCTCACCCACCAAGTGTCAGAAGGTACTGACCTGCTAGTGGACATAGGTCTCTAGACAGACTGTTATTCCCAGAACGATTGCTGGTCCTCATAGCATGGCTTTATCTTCACAGGGTATGTCTCTCCAGTATCCAGCTAAGCCACAGGTACATGGTCACAAGGAGTCTCCAGAAGTGTAAGAATAAGGTGATGTAATAGGAGAGAGAATTGAGTTCAAGGGGTAAATAAAAAATCACAGTCACTTGGGTTTAGATAACCTATGGAACCTCCCTATAAAGTACTTCACAGAATAGCATTTGGTAAATGACTTCTTTTTTTTTTTTTTTTTTTTGAGACGGAGTCTCGCTCTGTCGCCCAGGCTGGAGTGCAGTGGCCGGATCTCAGCTCACTGCAAGCTCCGCCTCCCGGGTTTACGCCATTCTCCTGCCTCGCCTCCTGAGTAGCTGGGACTACAGGCGCCCGCCACCTCGCCCGGCTAGTTTTTTTGTATTTTTTTTAGTAGGGACGGGGTTTCACCGGGTTAGCCAGGATGGTCTCGATCTCCTGACCTTGTGATCCGCCCGTCTCGGCCTCCCAAAGTGCTGGGATTACAGGCTTGAGCCACCGCGCCCGGCTGGTAAATGACTTCTACAAGACAAATCTTGAACCACTTATTTCAAGCCTTAGCATACATGCAATAGCATTCTCTCCTTTAGTGTTCTTCCACTTAGTTGCAGCTTTAGCATTAATTGAAGGATGTTCTGCCTGATGTTTTAAACATAAACTTATTTAATTAATATAAAAGTAAATAAAACAAGCACAAAGCCACTTCTGATGTTTTCATCTTTAGCTTTATATTTTGAGCCCAAAGCTTCCAATTTCTATATCTGAAGACATTTTGTTGGCATAATTCCTTCTGAAATGGAAGTCTGTGTCTTCCTAATTCCTTAAGTATTTATTGGGCAGTTCCTTTGTGTCAGGATCTGTCTTACATCGCCTAAACAAAGCAGATGAGCCTCTGCCCTCATAGATCTTATATTATAATTAAAATAATTGCGACTAGCATAAGTAGGAGAGAATCAGAGTGATATGACAGAGAAAAGCGGTGTGTGTGTGTGTGTGTGTGTGTGTATGTGTGTGTGTACAAGAAGGGAGAATACCAACCTTTCAAAAAGGGCTTTTAGGGAAACCCTGTCCACAAGATGATGCTTTACCAAGACCCGAAGTGTGAGACGCCAGCCATGAGCAGCACTAGAGGACAAGCTCTCTAGATAGAGAAAACAGTGTGCTCCAATGTCCTAAGACAGTAAAGAGCTGCGTTATTCAAGAATCAGAAATAAAGGCTTGTGTGGAAGGAGCTTAGTGACAATGGAGGACAGTCACAACAGGCCAGATCACAATGGCCATGTCTGCTACAGCAGTGAATATGGATTTTATCTTTCATGCTAAGGGGAGCTCTCAAAGGTCTTTAAGCAGGGTTGTGAGGTATATAGTTAAGGTTATATAAGATTACTCTGGCAGTGTCATGCAGAAGACATTAGAGAGGGGCCACAGTGGGTACAGCAACACCAGTATGAAACTATCAAAGAAGAAATAGGAGAGGGGCTTGGATTAGGTGGGCACCAGACACAACAGAAAGGGTGGAACTTAAAGATATACTTTAGATAGGGACAAGATTGCTGATTAACTGGATATGAGGAATTAAGAACTGGGAGGAATCAAAGATAAATTTTAGGTTTCTGAATAAGGCAGATAGTAATGCCATTACTAAAATGATAAGGGCATGGCAAGGTTTCATGGAAAGGGACATCAAGGTTTACTAATCCTATAAAGATATGCAACTGGATATATGAATGGGATAGTTGTATATATACTTACATGTTATTGGGTGAATCCCGGTGTAAAAATACAAAATAGTTGATCTTTAGCATTCAAACAATTTTTAAAGTTATAGAAATGAATGCTGTCACTTCAAGAAATAGCAGAACTAGAAAAAACAATTATAAAGAGAAAATTAGTACAGGAAAAAGACTCAGGAAAGAGACTGAGAAGGTGACACCAAAGAGATGGGAGGAAAGTGATGTCGTGAAAACCAAAAGAAAAGGGGTTCAGTTCAGGTCCAGAGAGTCATGTATTGCTTCATTTTTATTCGACCAACAATGTCCTTACATAATACATAATTCACACAGAGTAAAATGAATTTTTATCTTAGTCACTCTTCTAAATCTCATTCAAAAGACTTTTATTTGACCTACAAATACATTTTATGTCCATTGCCATTCTCCTTAACACCATGCTATTAGAATTCTCTGCAAGTTTGAGCTAGCCTCACCATCTTCCTTTATGTTCCATAATTCCACAGCTTTTTCTTTCTTTCTTTTGGAGACAGGGTATCATTCTGTCACCCATGCTGGAGTGCAGTGGTGCGGTCATAGCTCACTGCAACTCCAAACTCTTGATCTCAAGCGATTCTCCTACCTCAGCCTCCTGAAAAAAACAAACAAAAAAAAAAGAACTACAGGCATGTACCACTGAACATAGTTATTTTTTTTTTTATTACTTCTTTTATTTTTGGTAGAGATGGAGTCTCCCTGTGTTGCCCAGGCTAGCTTTTTCTTATTTTTGTTCTTCGACTTGAAATTTGATTTCTACAACTTTTTAAACTTGGTTACGTCTCATCACCCTTTAATAAATACCCATTGACAAATTAGGACACTTGGCTTTAGAAAAAAAATAACCTGCTCAAATATTTTTAAAAATAGCAAACATCTCCAGTGAGCTTGTATCTCATGGCACTCCGACTTTGTGTAATTTGGACACTGTCATTAACGTACCAGCATTGCAGGGCTCCTGTGCTGGGAGTGCAGACAGATCAGCATCTACATCTCTGTATTTCTCTCCAATACACCAGGGCATCTTTCGTTAACTACCAATCCCATTACACTAGTAATCAACAGCCTAACTTTGAATACTCCTGTCAACTCTGAACCCCACCTACATCCCTCACTCTTATACCCAGATCATTACTAGTCACATTATTAGTCACATATGCTATCAGTGTCACATCCAGATCTTGTTCTTACCCACTCTCTAAAATCATGTTCTTCCACTCTCTCGAAATTTGCCTCTTGTGCTCTGTTCCCTTGCCTATGAACAGGGGCATTGGGCTGGATGATTTCTGAGGTCCCTTCCAGCTCTGACATTCTGTGTGTAATTAGATCACTGCACTGTGACCTGTCTATAAATACAGCAGGAGTTCAGAGAGGGTTAGAGTAATTGAAGAAAGTTTCCTAGAGGAAATGTGGAGATTGAATAGAGTCTTGAGTCATGGGAAGAATTTAAACTGGCAAAAAGGTTGTCCCATGTTGGAGAAACTGCATGACTCAAAGCAGGAAAGGGGCAAGAAAAGATGTGTGCAGAGTGACTGATGAGAGATAAACTCGAATGCCATAGCATTGTGTGGATTGCTGGATAGTGAAAAATGAACCTGAATCAAAAGCAAATAATAATAAATAGAAAATAAATAAGCACCTGAAGGTGACTGAAATGAAATCTGAGTTCAGTAATGGCAACATTATTCTGCCCTATACTTTAAAAAAGTGTTTGGAGGGTAAAGGAAAGCCCAAATTGGGGAATTTAAAATGAATTTGTAACTCTACTATAAACTCATTTTATGGCAGTGAAGAATCACTTTAGTGGATTTCAATATACCTAACTATGAAGTATAGATAAAACAATTTATATGAATTGTTTTGGGGGCTTGACCCATACCTAGGGGATGGTCCTTAGCTTATGCCAGCAAAAATACAAAAGTGGCACTATCTTTCCATCATCATCGTTCTTATGCTAAAGAACTTGGAAACCAGGAGGTTTCCTAGTTGAAATCTACCTTGTTTAAAGCAGTTTAAATCCTACCAGTTAATAGGTAGGAAGAAAGGGAGGAAGGAAGAAGAGAGAGAAAGAAAGAGGGAAGTCAGAAGGGAGGGAAGAAAAATGAGGAAAAGGAAGGGACAGGAAAGAAAGGGAGGGGAAAAGGAGGGGAGGAAAAGAAAAAGGAAAAGTCTCTCATAGTCATGTCATGCCCCTAAATCCTAACCCTTTATATCACAGAAATGCAACATGTTTCTCAGTGCAAAACAGGCCACGTGTACTATTCATATGATCATTTTCTCACAATTTAAAACTTATAACTAAGTAGAGAAAAATAAGACATTTTTAACCTAGAAATTATCACTGCATGAAATATCTGAACACAGTTGAAGAATGTGTATGCTTTCTTTAACTTGAGGAATGGAGATAAGTAATATCTAATGTGAACTGTATGCATGGCACAGTTCTGGGAGTCTAACATCCTACCTTTAGAGCAACAAACCTCAGGAATAGGTATAATTCTCATAAATAAGGACACTGATGTTCAAAGAGTTTAAGTGATTTCCCAATGTATCACCAATTGAAAATGACTGATCTGGGACATGAATTCCATGAGTACCATACTCTCTACCCTTCATGGCCATCACACACATATGCACTCTCTACCCTCTAACAGGCCAAGATAACTTCTTTACAGCAAAGCTGGGCTTTTAAAGTTTGTTCAGAAAACTACCTGCATCCAAATCACCTGGGAAACTTCTTAAAGCTAAGATCCCAGACCCTTCCTCAGACATACATCATTGTAACATGTTCTCCAAGTGATTCTGGTGTGCACTAAAAATCTGAAGCAATGCAAGAACCAACCCGCTTTCCATAAATCATATAATATAAATGCCACATGAACTTTTAAAACTAATTCTTCCAAACCACATCCTTGGTACTTGAGTCTCTATTTTCATCAAAATCTAATATATCAGAATTTAAACTGAAGACATTTGGCCACTATATTTGACTTTCCAAAATGAGGCTTTTAAAGGCAAGCCAGAACAGTATCTGCGAACTGAAAGATTGAAGAGTGGTCAATAAATGAAGAAGCAAATACATCAAAAGTTCAAAAATGGAAAAGTTTTTAATTTTACGGGAGACTATTATGACATGACTAAATCAGAAACAGAAGAAGGTTGACTGAAGACTAGGGCTGGTCAAGAAAGGACTTTGGGAACTCAAGCCAGGTACATATTAATATTTTAAAAAATCAAATCGATTGAGGTATAATTTATATATAAATAAAAGAATTGCATATAAATGTAGAGTTTAATGATTTTTATCAAATGTATACAACATACAATTCCAAATATAAACACTATATAGAATATTTCCACCACCCCACAAGATTCTCCTATGCCTCTCTGCAGACAATACCTCTCACCCCTAGCTCCAAGCAACGACCAGTCTGTTTAATCATGCCACTTCTAAAATGTCATATGAAAGATCAAACAGTATGTGAAATCTTTGAGTTCAGCTTTTTATTTAAGGCTTATTTTTGAGACACATTCATGATGTTATAAATTTCAGTAGTTTGATCCTTTACGTTGATGAATGTTTTGGGGCTTTTTTAAGATGATAGTCGAGTGTCCACAAAGGGTGCACAGGGAAAAAACATTCTTATACTCACAGGTCCTAGAGGGAGAGTCACTGCATGTCAAATGGGGGCCACATGAGAGAGAGCAGCAAAGGAGCAGGCTCAACCCGGCAGGTGGGCAGTGGAGAGAGAATAGGCATCCATGGGCAAATGCCTCTATTGGAGGTCAGAGTGGAGCACACCAGCAAAATGTGTGAGGGGATTTGACTGGTGACTTTAAATATTACCAGATGTCAGTCAGGGGAAGGCAAGTCGGAGAGCTTGTGGTAGGCCCTGATCTCATCACACGTGTACACCTGGTTACCTGGGAGGGGCCCTGCTCACAACTTGTTTGTGGAGATTTCGTGGCAGTAAGAAAATACAAAGTTTTAAAATGTGTAATACAATCAGTAGTATTGCCTTGGAGGATACAGCATAATTTATTCGTCAGTTCAACTCTTGATGACTGTATGGGATTTTTTTCAGTTTGGGGATATTATTAATAAAGCTTATATGAACATTTTAGTGAAAGTATTTGTATGGACATATATTTTCATTTCTCTTGGGCATTCTCAATTCATGGAATTGAGAATTGGGAATTCTCAATTCATGGAATTGTTTTATGATAGGTATATTTTAACAATATAAAAAACTGTCAAACTCCTTTCCAGAATGGTTGTACAATTTAACAATCCTATCAGAAATGTATGAGAATTCCGGTTGCTACAAATCCTCACCAGAACTTGGCTTTGTCAGTATTTAATTATTCTAGTGATTGTGTAGCGATATCTCAAAGTATTTTAAATGTATTTCCTTGGTGATTAATGATATTGAGTATCTCTATGTGGTTATTGGCCATTCATAACTGTCTTTTTTAGAAGTATCTGTTCAAAAATGCTCACCATTGGCTT
This sequence comes from Piliocolobus tephrosceles, assembly GCF_002776525.5. Lineage (NCBI taxonomy): Eukaryota > Metazoa > Chordata > Mammalia > Primates > Cercopithecidae > Piliocolobus > Piliocolobus tephrosceles. The sequence continues at coordinate 77,101,673 of NC_045448.1, read as the reverse complement.
GGTGTGGTGGCTCACACCTGTAATCCCAGCACTTTGGGAGGCCGAGGCGGGTGGATCATGAGGTCAGGAGATCGAGACCATCCTGGCTAACATGGTGAAACCCGTCTCTACTAAAAATACAAAAAATTAGCCGAGTGTGGTGGTGGGCACCTGTAGTCCTAGCTACTTGTGAGGCTGAGGCAGGTGAATGGCGTGAATCTGGGAGGCAGAGCTTGCAGTGAGCCGAGATTGCGCCACTGCACTCCAGCCTGGGCGATGAGCAAGACTCCATCTCAAAAAAAAAAAAAAGGTCACCATTTTAAAAATTGTCTTCTAATTGTTGAGTTTTTAAACTAAAAAATGTATATACTTTCCTTATCAAGTTTATGTGTGGTAAATTTTTTTCTAGCCTATCACTTATCTTTTCATTTTCTTAATAGTTTCTTCCAAAGAACTAAGGTTTTGATTTTGATAACATTAATTTTTTATGGTTCATGTTTTTTGCATTCTACGTAGGTGATTTTTGCCTATGCTAATTGGTGAAGATTTTCTCCTGCATTTTTCTAAAAAATTTGTTATCAGGGATCCTGCATTGGGATGGATCCTTTAATCGAGGTGATAACAGAGCTACAGCTCTGGACCAGCAATCTTGATTTTTTGTAACAGTGAACAAAGAATTGCAAGCTGACATTGAAATGCAAGCTTAAAACCAATTTTACTGAAGCACAGTAATAGACTCTCAGAAAGAGAGTGGGCTGATTTCACTTAATTTGACTTCTGCTTTAGAGCTCAGGGGTTTGTGGGAGGAGTTGAGGCTTGGGCTGTTTGAGTGACAGAATGATGTCATTTGAATGGCAGTTTATGGTTATATAACTGAAGTTAAACTGTGCATGTTTTACCCATAATTCGTTAAGAAAAGCCCTCTGGGCTGGGTGGGACAAAACCACATAAAAATTATAATGGCTGAATAAGGAGGATGGGGTTTCCCGGAGTGATGACCTAGATAGCCTGGGCATGCGCTACATTAGGGGATTTTTATCTGTGTCCAGTTTTTTTCTCCAGGATGTGCTAGCCGCTATCTTTACCATAAAATCCATCTGTTAGGGTGGAGTTAGGGCAGTATTGGGGCTGAACTTAGGTGGACCAGGGTCTGTCTTAGTGACAGCCCTTCTACTTTCTTTTCTCAGCCCCTCCCAGCTGCTAATGTCTAACTACCTAACAGGTTTATTGTTTTTGTGTTTACATTAGGACTGTGATCCATTTTAAGTGCAATGCATAGTATAAAGTAAGAGATAAGATTTTTTTTGTCCCTACATAGATAGCCAGTTGTTCAGTTAAATTTTTTGAAATTCCCTATTGAGTTTAACATATTCATAAAAAAATAAACAAATTAAATAAAACTATTAACAAATTTATGAGTAGCACTAATTCTGAACATTATTCTCTTTCATTGACCTGCATGTCTGTCCTGTAATAAAACTGTTACCAACAAAGCTGGTCTCCCAAAATATGGGATCTTTCCCTTGTCAGTGTTGTGAAGCCAATATGTGAAATGGAAAGCCAACATGGTGAAACCTCTGTCTCTACTAAAAATACAAAAATTAGCCGGGAGTGGTGGCACACGCCTATAGTCCCAGCTACTAGGGAGGCTGAGGCAGGAGAATCACTTGAACCCAGGGGGCGGCGGTTGCAGTGAGCCGAGATGACGCCCTCACACTCCAGCATGGGGACAGAGCAAGACTCCACGCCCTGCTCCCGCCCCCAAAAAAGTAATAACTACATAGCTGGTAGAAGGTGTCCAAGGTACTGGCAGTGCAGTTCTATGGGTCTGCAGCAACCTCAATCCTTGCCTTCTCAGAAGAAAGAATTCAACTGAGGGGCATAAGGCAGAAAAAGAGCGGCAAGTTTCAGAGAAGGAGTGGAAGTTTATTTTAAAAGGCTTTAGAACAGGAAAAAAAATGAAGTATGTTTGGAAGAGACCCAAGCAGGAAACTTATAGAACAAGTGCAGTGTTCAACCTTGATCCTAGGACTTTATAGGCTGGCCTCTTTCCCATGATTCTTCCCTTAGTGTGGGCTGCCATAGTGTGGACTTACTTTTTTTTTTTTTTTTTTTTTTTTTGTTAGGGAGGGTTCTTCTGTCCCCCCGCGGGTGGGCGGTGGCACGTTCTCGGCTCATTGCAACCTCTGCCTCCCTGGTGCAATGCGCAATGCCCTCCTTACCCTTGGGAAGTGAGCATGGCAGTAATTTTAGGAAGTCGTAGGCTCATCCGAGGCTTTCTTCCCTTTTCCCCTGGAGTGCCCCCAGAAGAGCATACGCCACCATTTTGCCTTTTAATGTGCATGTCTGGGCTCACCCGCCCAATACCTGAGATTGGAAGCCCCTTTTTGCTTCTTCCTGGCACCTGCATTCAATTAAAACTTCAACGCAACAGGTGTGGACCATCAGGAAATGGCCTCTACCTGGTGCCAGCTGCCAATTTATCACTTTTAGAGAGACAATGTGATAACTGATGAACCATCAGCCAACATTCCTAGTGGGTGAGGGAGAGCCCTCTCCTGCCCCTCTCATGCCTAACTACCAGCAAGAAATTCTTATCTCAGGACTAACTGGTTGAAATTCAGGTCACATCTCCTATGCATACTAAGTCTGTATGTTAAATGAAAAACAGAAGAAAATTGATTTTCTTTCTTTTTTTTAAATATATACGTATATATTCTGGGGAAAGGGACAGATGCCTCTCTTTCCCTTATTGGGAAAAAAAAAAAAAAAAAAAAAAAGGAGAACTTTTGCTTCCTGAAGATGCAATAGATCCTAGCTTCTCATTCTAACCTTTTGAAATGTAAACACATATTTCCAAGGGCCAGAATAAGCCCCGCCTCACCCCCAACTTGCTGTGCTTTTGGTTTTTATGACCTAGAAGGTGTTTCAAGGTCCTGAGCTTCATTTATTTCTTAAAATGTAATCACACATCTCCAGAGTTAAGTTAATCTATCTATACAATTGTCTCACTATATATCCAGTTGTAAATTAACTACCTAAGGGTTGCTTTTAGCCCAGGATCCCAATTTACAGGAAAATTTGTTCATTAAGCCCTAACTCTGTAGAAACACAGGAATAAAAAAAAAAAATTCTCTACAGTCCACAAGTTTTCCAAATTTTCATCTGGTTTTTATATAAAAGTAATACTAGCCTTGTGAAATGTTTTTAGGACTATTCAATGCTAGGCTGGGTGCCATGGCTCATGCCTGTAATCCTAGCACTTTGGAGGCTGAGGCAAGGAGATCACTTGAGGCCAGGAGTTTGAGACCAGCCTGGCCAGCATGGTGAAATCCCATCTCTACTAAAAATACAAAAAGTAGCCAGGCATGGTGGTGCGTACCTGTAATCCCAGCTACTCGGAAAGCTGAGGAACGAGAATTGCTTGAACCCAGGAGGTGGATGTTGCAGTGAGCTGAGATCATGCCACTACACTCCAGCCTGAGTGACAAAGTGAGACCCTGTCTCAAAACAAACAAACAAAAACGATTCCATCCTTCTCCATTTACCAAAAGAGATTGTGAAAAATTGGTCTTATCCTTGAAATATTTGGTTGGATTTTTGAGTGAAAATATCTGGACCTGGAGATATTGTTTCTGGAAAAGTTTTTAACAATGGTTTAATGTTATTAAAGAAAAATAATTATCCAAACACTTGTTAAAGATGGCGAGTCAGACTTTATTAAGGGGGGCCATGATGACAGGTATAGGGACCACTGCAGTGCAGTCTCACTGTGGGTGGGAGATATTGGAACCCACTTTGATTCCAAGAAGGACAAGTGGGGATTTATAACCAAGGACTAGAGAGGAGGGCAGTAGAAAGAAAATTGCTAAGAGAAAACATCAAGCATCAGAGCTTCCTGGCTAGAACTTAATAGGATTATTACTGAAGGCAGGCCGGGGTGATAAGATAAAGGTGGTCAAATGTCAAGCATGGGAGATCCACTCTAGGCTGATTTAACAGAATTCTAACTCAAACTGTATTCTACGCAGAGATGGAAGTCCAAGTTCACACACAGTTAAACGGAAGACTCAGAGGAGGCTTACTAAAGTTCTGATCAAAGAAGGGAGTCTTTGTCAATATTTTCACTAGTTTTAGGACTCTTGAGGATATCTATTTCATCTTGTGTGAGTTTTGCTTGAGAGTTTTGAGAAATTGATCCATTTTGAGTACATTTTCAAATTTATATGTGAAGAGATTTTATAGTATTCTCTTATCTTTTGAATGTCTGCTGGGTCCATAGCATTATCTCCTATTTCAATCCTAATAGAGATAATTTGTATCATCTCTAGTTTTATTCATCACCTAAAAAATAAACTTTTAGTTTCATTAATTTTCTCTGTGGTTTTCCTATTTTAATTTTCTTGAGCTCTGTGCTTATATTTATTATTTCTTCCCTTCTGCTGGCATTTGGTTTGTTTTTCTTTTTTTATAGTTTCTTAAGTTGGAACTTTAAGTTATTGGTTTGATACCTTAATTCTTTTGACGTATGTTTTCTCATTATATCTTTTTTTTTTTTTTTTTTGAGACAAGGTTTTGCTGTCACCCAGGTTGAAGTGCAGTGGTGTGATCATGGCTCACTATAACCTCCACCTCCCAGGCTCAAGCAATCCTCCCATCTCAGCCTCCTCAGTAGCTGGGACTACAAGTGTGTGCCACTACACCTGGGTAATTTTTTGTAGAGAGAAGGTCTCTCCATGTATGTCTTTTTGTTACTGAAAAGAAGGGGTTCAGTCTAGGTCTTGCTGCTTACCACAGGGAAAGCCAGTCACTGAGGCAAAGATTGCCAGGGAAGAAGGCTTTAATCAACGGCTGCAGCAAAAGAAACAAAAAATTCAATCTCAAATCCATCTCCCTGGCTGACTAAAATTAGGGGTTTATATAGCAGGGAAGAAATGTAACCATGTGTAGGAAAACAGGAACTCAGGATGGGTAAGAAAGCTATGATGATGAATGAGGAACCTGATGTCTCATTGTCTGGATGTTGTGATCTGGTGTGTTTCAGTTCCTTCATACTTTTTGAGAGGGCTGGGGGCTCTTAGGAAGAAACTCGGATAAAACAAATATAAGTTTCAAACTTTAAGACCAGAAGGGTAAATTTCTATGTTTATCCCCCCCAAAAGCTGTCTATGCACTATTGAGTCAGTTTCAGTCCCCCCTTTCTATATATCAGCTCTTCAATCACAGGAAATGTAGTTGTCAATCTTTCTGGCTGCTTCATGCTGAGGAGGGACATAGTGGGCAGCTCTATACCATGGGTGACTATGTGGCCATCCAGGAATCAAAAGTTAATCTAACACTGTAGTTTTCTTCTGAAACACAATCATTCTCCCTCCACTCCCAAACTTCCACCAAAGACAAATCACAGCAGGACCAATCTACCAGCAAAATAAGCTTCAGTCCCACATACTTTGCCTGATTACCCACACAAAGTGCAGCAAAAATCATTGTCCACATAGGCTCTCTTAAACCACCCTTACTGGAACCTCTCACAAGGCCATTTTAATCAAAGCCCTACGACAATAATCAGTTCTTCCAACTGTGTCCCATTATAAATGAAAACAGATTCTTATTGAACTTATGCAAACAAACACATTGCCATGAATTAACAACATTCATAAGTAGTTTATAAATTCTGGAGAAATTAGGCAGAGAGAAAGAAATATGCATCAAATTCTGTTTATGAAAGTATATTCTATTCATTATCCTTAAAGCATACTTAAAAGCTATAAATAGCTCAAAAGAAAAAAAAAGTCTCCAGACTAAAAAACAAAAAGAATCATCAGTATTTCAAACCAACAAAAAAAGCCATAAAAATTATTTCAGTCCTTGATTAGTCAGTCCATGCAATCAACTACTGCTCTGTTTCATATGTGGTTAGCAATCTTTATGAACATATCAGCCTTTCAATTAGTGACCTGCAAACTTTCTCTCTAATCCAATGGCACAATCTCCAAAATTATCAGAAACCTGTATTCAAGAGTCTTTTTCATGAAGTCCCTCAAAGAAACAAGTCCTGGATTGTAGCTGATTATAAGTCACTTTTTGAGATGAAAGCAAAACAATTGTGGATGACAAAATTCTTAACACAGCCATAGCTAAAGACACAATTGACAAGGAAATTTGGTTATTTCTGTGGCATACAACAAGCTAACATAATAATCATAATTATTACTGACAACATATATTAAGACATATCAGAATTTTAGGAATCTCATACAATCCTGGAGCACTTATTAACAACACAACTATATAAATATAAATACAACTGAAAATAAGCTGTATCAGTCCATTTTCATGCTGCTGATAAAGACACACCCCATACTGGGAAATTTACAAAAGAAGAGGTTTATTGGACTTACAGTTTCACATGGCTGGGGAGGCCTCACAATCATGGCACAAGGTGAAAGCCATGTCTCACATGGCAGCAGAGAAAAGAAGAGAGCTTGTGCAAGGAAACTCCCATTTTTAAAACCATCAGATCTTGTGAGACTCATTCATTTACCACGAGAACATCACAGGAAAGACCCATTCCCGTAATTCAATCACCTCACACCGGGTTCCCCCCACAACATGTGGGAACTGTGGGAGTTACGATTAAAGATGAGATATGCATCGGGACACAGCCAAACCATATCAGTCTGCTCCTGGCCCCTCCCAAATCTCACGTCTTCATATTTCAAAATCAATCATGCCTTCCCAACAGTCCCCCAAAGTGTTAACTCATTTCAGGATTAACTAAAAGTCCACAGTTCAACATCTTATCTGACACAAGATAAGTCCCTTCTGAGAGGTGAAGCCAGCTGGACTTCCTGGGTCAAGTGGGGGCTTGGAGAACTTTTCTGTCTTACAAGAGGATTGTAAAATGCGCCAATCAGCACTCTGTAGCTAGCAAGGGGAATGTAAAATGCACTAATCAGCACTCTGTAAAACTCACCGATTAGTGCTCTGTAAAATGCATCAATCAGCGCCCTGTAAAACACATCAATCAGTAGGATCCTAAAAGTAGCCAATCACAGGGAAGACTGAAAAAAGGCCACTAATAGGACAGAAATGGAAAATGGGAGGGGCCTGCAAGGGAATAAAAACTGACCACCCAAGTCAGAAGCAGCAACCTGCTTGGGTACCCTTCCATGCTGTGCAAGCTTTGTTCTTTCACTCTTCACAATCCATCTTGATGCTGCTCACTCTTTGGGTCCATGCCACCTTTAAGAGCTGTAACACTCACTGCGAAGGTCAGCGGAGTCATTCTTGAAGTCAGTGAGACCACGAACCTACCGGCAGGAACCAACTCTGAACACACTTCCACCTTTGAGCCTGTAAAATCCAAAGCAAGTTAGTTACTTCCTAGATACAATGGGGATATAGCCATTGGGTAAATACAGCCATTCCAAATGGAAGAAATTGGCCAAAACCAAGGGGCTAAAGGCCCCATGCAAGTCCAAAATCCAGCAGGGCAGTCAAATCTTAAAGCTCCAAAATGATCTCCTTTGACTCCATGTCTTGCATCCAGGTCATGCTGATGCAAGAGGTGGGTTCCCATGGTCTTGGGCAGCTCCACCCCTGTGGCTCTGTGGGGTATAGCCTCCCACCAAGCTTCTTTCATGGGCTTTTGTTGAGGGTCTGCAGCTTTTCCAGGCACATAGTGAAAGCTGTCAGTGGATCTACAGTTCTGAGGTCTGGAGGATGATAGACTTCTTCCCACAGCTCTAGTAGGAAATTCCCCTGTAGCGACTCTGTGCTGGGACTCTGACCCTACATTTCCATTCTTTACAGCCCTAGCAGAGGTTCTCCATGAGAGCCCCACCCCTGCAGCAAACTCAGTCCTGGACATGTAGGCATTTCCATACATTCTGTGAAATCTAGGTGGAGGTTCCCAAACCTCAATTTTTGACTTCTGTGCACTTGCAGGCTCAACACTACGTGGAAATTGCCAAGGTTTGAGGTTTGCACCCTCTGAAGCCATGGCCTGAGCGCTATGTTGGCTGTTATTAGCCACAGCTGCAGTGGCTGAGACACAGGGCACCAAGTCCCTAGGCTGCACACAGCATGGGGACCCTGGGCCTGGCCCACAAATCCACTTTTTCCTCCTATATCTCCAGGTCTGTGATGGGAGGTGCTGTGATGAAGACCTCTGACATGGTCTAGAGACATTTTTTCCATTGTCTTGGGGACTAACACTTGGCTCCTCGTTACTTATGCTATTTTCTGCAGCTGGCTTGAATTTTCCTCAGCAAATGGGATTTTCTTTTCCACTACATCATCAGGCTGCAAATTTTCCAAACTTTTATGTTCTGTTTCCCTTTTAAAACTAAACTAAATGCTGTTAACAGCACCCAAATCACCTCTTGAATGCTTTGCTACTTAGAAATTTCTTCTGCCAGATGCCCTAAATTATCTCTCTCAAGTTCAAAGTTCCACAAATTTCTAGGGCAGGGGCAAAATGCCGCCAGTCTCTTTGCTAAAACATAACGAAAGTCATCTTTTCTCCAGTTCCCAACAAGTTCCTCATCTCCATCAGAGTCCACCACAGCCTGGATCTTATTGTTCATATCAGTATCAGCATTTTTGTCAAAGCCATTCAACAAGACTCTAGAGATTTACAAACTTTTCAACATTTTCCTGTCTTCCTGTGAGCCCTCCAGACTATTCCAACCGCTGCCTGTCACCTAGTTCCAAAGTTGCTTCCGTATTTCAGGTATCTTTTCATCAGTGCCTCACCGTACTGGTACCATTTTACTGTTTTAGTCTGTTATCATGCTGCTGAAAAAGACACACCTGAGACTGGGCAATTTACCAAAAAAAAAAGGGGGGGGGTTTACTGGACTTACACTTCCCTGTGGCTGGGAAGGCCTCAAGGTGAAAGGCATGTCCCAAATGGCAGCAGATAAGAAAAGAAAGCTTGTGCAGGGAAACTCCCCTTATTAAAACCATCAGAACTCATGAGACCCACTCACTGTCACAAGAACAGCACAGGAAAGACATACCCCCATAATTAAATCATCTCCCACAACCTGTGGGAATTGTGGGCTTTATGATTCAAGATGAGATTTGGATGGGGACACAGCCAAACCATATCAGAAGCTAAACACTACCTCAGATTTGACAATACTGTCTGCAAAATTATAACATAACAAATAAGCCTAATAAGCTTAATATGTCTCTCAGACTTCAGGGAAACTAACATCCATAAAAGTTAGTTTGAGATACAAAAAGACTGAATCTAGAACTCAAAATTTTGTTTTTGGAAAGTCCGTCAAATATCAAAGGTTTAAGTCACTTGATATCACAAGATAACACTGCAAGTTACTACAAAATAGTCATTCATTTAGCCAAAATAAAAACACAAAAATGTATTGATAGTGAGGACACTCAGTTTCTCAAACAGTAAATCCTAATAAAGGTACTATAAGGCCAATGAAATCGATCTCTCCCCCCACCTGACATTTTTTTCTTCTGTAGTTTTAAACAGAAATCTCTTGTTATCTCTTACATAAAAAATTTGTTCAAAACAGTAAACAAAATCTTTACCATATTACCTTTATATGGTATAGTATTAATGTGAAAGACAATTTTAACAAAACCTTATAAACTAATTTATCTAGTAGTAATCAATTTGATCATAAAATTTTCATAAATATTTTATAACCTTTTATAATTTTCTATTAAAGAACAGATAATTCTCCAAGAAAACTCTGTTATTCTGATACACGGGCCTAGATGCGAGCCTTGCATCTGTGTGCTTTTGGTATTAATGTTGAATTTATAGAAAAACTCTTAACTAATCTTATCCCTCAAAATTGGTTCTTACAATGTCATGCACCCACCTCTTCTGCAGTAGTCCCTGTTTGACAAGATCCTTCAATTGTTGCTTCACCAGCTGGAAACTTCTGTGGCCAGCAGCGCCTCTGCTTGAGTTTTGCTCATGCCCATTGTGCTCGTTCCATCCACGCAGACTGGCAGGCTGTGCTTGGCTCGTGCTACTGGTCCAGGTCCCACAATCACAAGGGGTAGGCCAGGTGCAGAGCGGCAAGGGGTATATAGGCAAGCAAGTGTGAGGTTCAGCCACTGTGCACAGACAGGCATACTGACTGTGGCAAGGGAGGCAGCTGGAAGTGCTGCCACGGGTGCTGGCTCCATGCAAGGCTGCAGCTGGACCAGGCATACCACAAGTAGCTTCCACTGAGGGTACTGGTACCTGGATGAGGGGAACATGATGGTGCCTGAAAATTTGGAGACACCAGCAACCACAGAGCCCCAGGGCAGGGGGCATGCTACAGCTTTCTCATTCCCACCACCTGAAGCTCAGTGAATAGGGAGGGTGTGTTCGATCTCTTTTAGTCCTTCCACTTCCCTTTGTCCCATGGCTCCCTGGCTGGGTTAGCACTGCAGCTGCTTCCTGTCCCATGGGACAGCTGCCCAATGCTGGTAGAGGGTGGGAAGGCTGTAATGTCATAGCTCTGGCTGGGGGAATCCCAAGATCTGGGCTCCCAGAAGGGTTGCTGCTTTTCAATCCTGCAGTCTGGTGAATGGGAGCATGTCACAACTTGGTGAGCTGGCCAGGAATGTGTTACAGCTCCTTTTGCTCTCACTCATAGTTCAGCAAGCTGGCCAAGAATGTGTTATAGCCCTTTTTATGCCTATCATTCAGTAGGTCCCGAGTTCTTATCCAGTGTCCAGGAAGCATGAGTTTATGTGGACAATGGGAGGGTAAGCAAGGTGGAGAAAGTTTTATTGACTTTTAATCAGCTCTCATTGGAGAGGAGACCTGAAGTGGGTAGCTCCTACCTGGAGGCAGGTAGCCCTGCCATGTGGCTGAGTCCAAGGTTTTTATGGGATTAGAATGGAGAAAGTGCATGCTAATTGGTCCATGGGCAGACCTGGATAAAGCATCATTTCATTGGCTGAAATGAGTCAAGGAGGTTTGCACTCCAGGTCATGGATTCTACCTGGAACTGGCAGCTTGGTTTTCAGGCTTCAGGCTGTCCCTGGCTTGAAGGTCAGGTTTCACCAGGGACTCACCTCTATCTGTCTAGGAATTTGTCTACCTCCTGCTGCTATCACCTGGGCCTAGAGGGATTCTGTAGTTTTAATTTCTGACCCTGTGTCTCACAAAAACAGTTCATTTTGATTATCATCATCTCCAGAGTCTGAAGATGAGGCTTTGACTGGTGTCAATGCTCAAGATTTAGCAGGAGTTGGTGCCTTCTGCAGACCCAGGAGTCAAAGCACTGTAACTTAACAGCACAAAGATTAGTTAATGAAATGCTTATACTGCAGAAAGTTCTAGAATTCTCTCTAACATGTCACAGATTAAAACACTGTGATTTGGTGGAGTTACTTCCTGTATCACTTCAAACCACTGTATTCAAGTGGTAAGGTAGTTCATTACATATGTCTAATTACTAGCATTCTAGGGACAAAATTGTGACCAAAAGCACCAAAAATGTGATAGATACTATGCCAAACTTATCAAAAAACAAACAAACTAATGTTTCTCTCCATTATTAAAAAAAGGGCAAATGCAAATATCAGTTTTAGAAATTCAGTATGAAAACAACTTAAATACTATGCAACAAAACAAAACAAAGTAAGAACAAGCACACAATAATTTCTTCCAGCTTCTTGAAAGAGCATCATTAAACATTTCTAAGATTGATTTCTAGATACAGTACAGTTAGCTGATTAGATAACTTTCACTAATAAAATCTTCAAATCAGTGCAATACTTGCACATATTTTGTTTTCAAGTACACACATAAAGGCTAATCAGCAATAAATGGCTTGGGATAAAAAATCACTAGAAAGTCTCACATGCTTTTTTAAAAAATAATTTTTCCTCTTTAATCCAAGTGAATGTCACTTAATGTTAATAATAGTAAACACAACTAAAGTAGTTTGAGATAAATTCCAATCAATCATCAATTTAATTCCCTTAAAGATGAGGCCAACTTTTCCTGAACATTAAAACTCTGTACCCATATCATAGTTTTTCCTCATTAAAGGAAAAGATCTGAAATTAACCCAAATTATTGATTTAATTGAATCACCTTGGAAATAAAACCTTATTTAAACATTTCTACTGTCATCTACTTTCCCAAATAACAAAGTATTAATATATAATTTACTATTTCTGTTCAGAACTGATAAAAAATACGTCTTTTAGTAATTTATTTTTCCCAGGAACCTTAAAGCTGTCATAGCCTTCCAGATCATCAGAGGTAAGCAAAACTAATCAAATTTCAAATAGCTAGTGTCCTCTGTCAATTTTGGAAGCTTGACAAAGTTAACTTAGGCAATTTAAATAAACAGAGCAAATAGAAACCAGCCCCCAATTTTTCTCCTACTCATTTTACCTTGGAGGCTACAGTGCTACCCACAGCCTAAAGAAAAATCATATAATGAATAATTTGTTCCTGATATACAATGTAATGTCTTTAAGTCCACCAATATCACTATACATTTACCACAATTAAAAAATTCCAAGTTAGGTATGTGACCAATAAGTTCTTTCGTGCTAGTACTATCTATTCAAAATACCAAATCTAGTGTGAATCAATGCAAGCATATATGTGAAAATTTTGCTCCATGCTAAACCTGGCTTCACACTTAAATAGATTTTAAAAATTGCCAAACTTCCAATGTATTTCTTTTCTTTTCTTTTCTTTTTTGAGATGGAGTCTCGCTCTGTCGCCCTGGCGGAAGTGCAGTGGCACAATCTCGGCTCATTGCAAGCTCTGCCTCCTGGGTTCACGCCATTCTCCTGCCTCAGCCTCCTGAGTAGCTGGGACTACAGGCACCTGCCACCACGCCAGGCTAATTATTTGTATTTTTAGTAGAGACAGGGTTTCACCGTGTTAGCCAGGATGGTCTCGATCTCCCAACCTCGTGATCCACCCACCTCGACCTCCCAAAGTGCTGGGATTACAGGTGTGAGCCACCGCACCCAGCCCTATATTTCTTTATAATATTTTATTTTAACTTCATCAAGACTAACAGCTTTAACTGTGAGCAATGTTAATCAGATTTCTCTAGTTTTCTATTAGGTTTTAAAGAATATTTTATTACAACAACTTTTTAAACTTCCTATTTTCTCTGTTTGTGTATAAAAATAGACACAGAGAGAAAAGAAAAACTACATACGACACACACAGACCATCTATGACACGCTTGGACTTTGTAATTTTTTCTAGCTGTTTTTTTCTTTCTTTCTTTCTTTTTTAATAACTAGTCAGTTAATTTACTTGAGGACAAAAATTCACCATATGAATCTTTTGTCATACAAAATTATTCAAACAAGCCCCCAAGAATGTCCATTCTGAAATAGTCAGGGTGCTTCCCTCTCTCAGTCTATTGGGCTTGTTCAACCTGCATATGGACATTTCCTTAAAAACTTCCCCAGTTGGCCAGGTGCAGTGGCTCATGCCTGTAATCCCAGCACTTTGGGAGGTCGAGACGGGCAGATCACGAGGTCAGGAGATCGAGACCATCCTGGTTAACACGGTGAAACCCCGTCTCTACTAAAAATACAAAAAATTAGCCAGGTATGGTGGTGGGTGCTTATAGTCCCAGCTACTTGGGAGGCTGAAGCAGGAGAATAGCGTCAACCCAAGAGGCAGAGCTTGCAGTCAACTGCGATCGCACCACTGCACTCCGGCCTGGGCGACAGAGCAAGACTCTGTCACAAAAAAAAAAAATTTTCCAGTTGAGGGGAGCAGATCTTGCTGTCAGGGTCCACAAAGATCAGTCACCTATCTGGAAGCAGATGCCCAATTTCAAAGGCAGTTCTTCTGAGGTGATCAGGAGCATGATTGCGGCTCATAGCAGTGGGGCCAGAAACAGATAGAAACTCACCTGCAGCCAATATTTGGAGGGCAGCTCCTTAGCAGGACTTCTGAAACTCCAGGCCCACAGCAGTCAAGCCATGAGCAAAGTGTTCCTGGTCAGGGAACTAAAATCTATTACCTAAATATTTGGGGTTTGGTCTAAGTTCTGCTGCTTGCTGCACAGAAAGCCAATGACTGAGATGACAAGTACTGCCAAGGAAGAAGGCTTTAATGGGGTGCAGCAGCCAAGGATATGGGAGATCAGTCTCACATCCATCTCCCTGACCAACTAAAATTAGGGATTTATATAGCAGGGAAGAAGTTTAACTATGCATAGGAAAATAATAACTTGGGAGACGTAAGAAAACAATCATGATGAATGTGAGACCCAGCATCTCATTGTTGCGTGTGATGATCTGGTGAACTTCAGCTATTTGATACTTTTTGAGAGGCTTGGGGGTCCAGTTCCTGAGGAAGGGACTCAGATAAAACAAATGTAAGTTTCAAGTTTTAAGACCAGAAGGGTGAATTTCTATGTTTATCAAAAAAAAAAGAAGAAAGAAAGAGAAAGAAAGAAAGAAAGAAAGAAAGAAAGAAAGAAAGAAAGAAAGAAAGAAAGAAAGAAAGAAAGAAGGAAAGAAAGAAAGAAAAAGAAAGAAAGAAAGAAAGAAAGAAAGAAAGAAAGAAAGAAAGAAA
>NC_045448.1:77046880-77087124 GCF_002776525.5 Piliocolobus tephrosceles | reverse complement strand
AGAAAGAAAGAAAGAAAGAAAGAAAGAAAGAAAGAAAGAAAGAAAGAGAAAGAAAGAAAGAATCTCTTGGACAAGTGGGTCCATTTCATTTTTTATTCTTTGACTTCTTAACTATCTATTATTAATTTAACGTGAATTTCGTAAGCATTTAGTTAGGACATATTAATTTATCCACTCTGGCAATCCCCATTTATTAATACATGTGTTTTGACCAGTATTATTTAATATACTTACTGTTGGGATATAGGTTTATCATTTTATTATGTCTTTTCTGTTTATTTGCTTTATATTTTAATTTCTATGCTTTCTTTTCCTGCCTTCTTTTAGGTATTCTGCACATTTTTTACTATTCTATATTATCAATTGTGTTGTTATTGAATATTACTCTTTTTATAGTGTTTTAAGTCAGTGGTCCCCAACTTTTTGCTACAAGGGACCAATTTTGTGGAAGAAAATTTTTCCACAGGTGGCAACAGTGTATGGTTATTGGATAAAACTGTTCCACCTCAGATCATCAGGCATTAGACTCTCATAAGAAGCATGTAACCTAGATGCCTTGCATGTGCAGTTCACAACAGGGCTTGCATTCCTGTGGGAATCCAATGCTGCTGCTGATCTGATAGGAGGTGGAACTCATGTGGTAATGCTAGCTCCCCCTCCACCCACCTCCTGCTGTGCAGCCCAGTTCCTAACAAGCCATGGACTGGTATCAGGGGTTGGGCACCCCTTGTTTAAGTGGTTGCTTTCAACATTACAATATAATGCTTAACTTTTAGTGGTCTATTTATTTTATTTTATTTTATTCTATTTTACTCCTTCAAGTGGAATGTAGAAACCTTACCACCAAATAGCTCTCCTTTCCTATTATCCTTATTTGTTTTATGTAATATATCTATATGCACTGAAATTCTATTAGGTAATTTAAAACAATGTTGTTTCAATTCTCAAACATGTTTAAAGAACTCAAAAAGAGATTAATAGTCTATTTTGTTTACATCAATATTTATTATTTATCTTGCTCTCCTTTCATCTTAATGTTTCAAATTTCCTTTTGGTACCATTTTCTTTCTGTCAAAATAATGTTTTTTGGAATATTTTTAAAGTAGTTGTGCTGGCCATAGAGTCTCTATCTGAGAAGTCTTTATACTTTCATCACTTTTGAAGCACATTTTAACTGGATATGGATGCTTGGGCTGACAGTAGTTGTCTTCTAGCACCTTACAAATATTAAGCCTCTTCTAGCCTCAATTGTTTCTGATGAGAAATTTGTTGTCATTCAAATAACTTCCTTATAAATCATACATTATTTCTCTATAGTTGTTTTCAAGATGTTTTTATTTGTTTTTAATTTTTAGTACTTTGATTATCATGTGACTAGGTGTGAATTTCTTTCTTCATGTTATTTTCTTTGCAGTTCACTGAGATTACTCAATTTGAGAGTTTATGGCTTTAGTCAAATTTGTAATGTTTGTATACACATACACAAAATATATTTGTATGTGTGTGTGTATATATATACACACACACACATTTACACATATATCTGTATATATACACACACACATATATATAAATACAGACACATATATTTCTGCACTATACTTCTTTTTCTTTTTTCCTTGTATAATTCCAATGACACAAATGTTTCACCTTTTAGTAGCCTCCCACAGGTCCTTGAGCATTGTTTTGTTTTGTTTTGTTTATCTTTCCTCTCTTTGTTGTTCAGCTTGGATAATTTCTACTGATCCATCTTTAAGATTGCTAATTCCTCCCTATGTCATCTCCATCCTGATTTTAAGCTCATTCAGATATTGAGTTCAACAAATAATTTTTAATTGTTTTTGTAATGAACATATGTCAAAAATTTTATTTAATTCATTAATTAATGAAAAAACCAAAAGAAATTTAGACAAGCTCAACAAGATTGAAGTGTAACTAATATCTTCCAGTTCACTAATTTGTAAACTTTGTTATCTTTCTTTCTGCCAGACAGTTTTTGTGTTTTTACCAAACAAACAAAAATCCAACAAATTACCTGTAACCTCACTAAGTTCATGAATTCTGTACAAGAGTAACCAATGAATAGAAGAAAGTGCATTATCTTAGACAATCCTTAACTGGGCTTTTTTTTCCCCATATGACATTGAGAAGACATACTACTTACTTAGTTGTCTTATTCCTTATTGTCAAGTTTTGATAACTTTTCTTAACTTTGGAAGAAAGGTGACTGACTATTTTACTGGTTGATTAAGAAACATTTAAGAAATTCTGCATAATCACATACAAGAAAGTTCAGAGTCTACAAAATTTTGAGCACATACAGTGTTAGTATTTTCTATTTACACTGAGCAGCCATGATAATGGCTTGACTACAAGTCAGCTGTAGCCACAGAGACCTTAAGAGTCAGGAAAGAATAGATTTAACCTTTTACAAATATTGGAAAGCCCAAGGCCTTTTATGAGATTTCTGAGAACTCTAAATGAACTTGTATTATCGTATCCTTCTCTGACTCGGAGCTCTTGCTTTTGCTGAATTAGTTCAATTTAGGAATTCTCTCATTTTCCTGCTATTATTGTCACTGGCAGAAACTATGTCCCCTTTTTTAATTTGCACAACACAAAAATAAGAAAAACCCTACTCACATAGGCATTTATGTGGACTTCACTGTCAAGTTTAGGAAGATGGAAAAATTTACATTTTAAATGAAAACAATATAGGCATTGGCAATTCCTGTTCCCAAAATGATGCCTCTCCTTCTGTTCTCTTATCAGATTTTTCCTCCTCTATTATTTTTTATTTCTGATGGAACAACTTGTTTGTCTTTTTAAAAAATCATCATGGTTACTAATAATGTAGATATTCAGAGTTTTATCTTCACATTAAGTGGTTTATTAAAAAAAAAAAGTGGTCTTCAATAAAATTTAATCCCTCCTTTCAGAAAATAGCTAGTGCTAGCCAATAAAGGAAAACTTTCATACATTTTTATAAGAAAGAATTAAATTTTTCCCCTTCTCTCACTCAAAATATTGTTCATTTTGTCCATGCTGTCATTTCCAAATGATTTAACCTGTTTCTCCTCGTGGTCAGGAGCCTCTTGCTGTTTCCACAAGTCTCCACTTAGGAGATGCAGTACTCAGGGTCAGGATCATATTAAGACAAGAGATGCGGCTGGGCGCGGTGGCTGAAGCCTGTAATCCCAGCACTTTGGGAGGCTGAGACGGGCGGATCACAAGGTCAGGAGATCGAGACCATCCTGGCTAACACGGTGAAACCCCGTCTCTACTAAAATACAAAAAACTAGCCCGGCGAGGTGGCGGGCGCCTGTAGTCCCAGCTACTCGGGAGGCTGAGGCAGGAGAATGGCGTGAACCCGGGAGACGGGGCTTGCAGTGAGCCGAGATCCGGCCACTGCACTCCAGCCTGGGAGATAGAGCCAGACTCCGTCTCAAAAAAAAAAAAAGACAAGAGATGCACTTTTTCTGAGCTCTAAAATCCAAGGGATCACCAAAAAATTCATCGATCAAAACAAATATTTCCATGCACCATTTATTTGCAATATTTAATACACTAAATTGATGCCCAAAAAGAGAAAAATCCATGAGGAACAAACCATCCAAATTCCAAATAAAAATAAGGCAAATATTATTGAGTATTATTATTATTTTGCCTCAGTTTTTAATCTTGCTTCACAAAGCACTGTTGATTTTTACTTTTGTTTAACTGTTTTGTATTTTGTTTATCATCAACTTTTGCAAATAATTTTTATTTCAAAAATTGTTCCTCCAAAGGGTATTAATCACTGAACATTACAATATGCTCCCAAATTCCACACCCCAGGCAAGCCACCTGGCAAGCACCAGGTGCACCCCAGGCAAGCACCATTACAATATGCTCCCAAATTCCACACCCACCCACTCCACCTCAGCCCTCTAATTAAGGTAAAAAATAAGGTTGGGGATCTTTCTGAGAAATAAATACACATGTCATAAAAAGAGCCAAACTCTGTAAAATATTTAGAGGTTTAAATATTTTCAGAAGCCAAATATGGTGATCAATGCCTGTGACACAGACCCAGGAGGTCCTGAGAACATGTGCTCAAGATGGTTGGGTTACAGCTTGATTTTATACATTTTAGGGGGTCAAAGGTTACAAACAGCCATCAATCAATTCATGTAAGGTATACATTGGTTCAGTCTGGAAAAGCAGGACAACTCAAAATGGGGTTTCCAGATCACAAGCGGATTCAAAGATTTTCTGACTGGCAATTGGTTGAAAGAGCTAAATTATTATTGAAGAAACTGGAATCAATAGAAAGGAGTATCTGGGTTGAGGTAAGGAGTTGTGGAGATCAAAGTTCTTATTATGCATCCCCAATGACTTGCAGATGAAACCTCCAGGTAGTAGCCTTCAGAAAGAATAGATAGTCAATGTCTCTAATCAGATCCAAAAAGGGGTCAGACTCTTAATCTCTCCTGGATCAAGGAAAACCTTGTAAAGGGAAAATGGTTCTCTTTAGAATGTACATTTTCCCCACAACAGGCATTATTAGCAGGATATTTCAAAATATGTCAAATAAATGTATCTTAGGGTAAAATATTTTCATTTCTTTCAAGGCCTGCCGTCATTGATGCTATACTATAGTCAGATTTGAACTTGACATATTATTGTTACAAAGTGTTTTGTCAGTCTTAAGATATCTGTTTTAATCTTTTTTTTCTTTTATTTTCTTTTTTTTTTTTAATTATACTTTAAGTTCTAGGGTACATGTGCATAACGTACAGGTTTGTTACATATGTATACTTGTGCCATGTTGGTGTGCTGCACCCATCAACTCGTCAGCACCCACCAATTCATCATTTATATTAGGTATAACTCCCAATGCAAACCCTCCCCCCTCCCCCCTCCCCATGATAGGCCCCGGTGTGTGATGTTCCCCTTCCTGAGTCCAAGTGATCTCATTGTTCAGTTCCCACCTATGAGTGAGAACATGCGGTGTTTGGTTTTCTGTTCTTGTGATAGTCTGCTAAGAATGATGGTTTCCAGCTGCATCCATGTCCCTACAAAGGACACAAACTCATCCTTTTTTATGGCTGCATAATATTCCATGGTGTATATGTGCCACATTTTCTTAATCCAGTCTGTCACAGATGGACATTTATGTTGATTCCAAGTCTTTGCTATTGTGAATAGTGCCGCAATAAACATCCGTGTGCATGTGTCTTTATAGCAGCATGATTTATAATCCTTTGGGTGTATATACCCAGTAGTGGGATGGCTGGGTCATATGGTACATCTAGTTCTAGATCCTTGAGGAATTGCCATACTGTTTTCCATAATGGTTGAACTAGTTTACAATCCCACCAACAGTGTAAAAGTGTTCCTATTTCTCCACATCCTCTCCAGCACCTGTTGTTTCCTGACTTTTTAATGATTGCCATTCTAACTGGTGTGAGATGGTATCTCATTGTGGTTTTGATTTGCATTTCTCTGATGGCGAGTGATGATGAGCATTTTTTCATGTGTCTGTTGGCTGTATGCATGTCTTCTTTTGAGAAATGTCTGTTCATATCCTTTCCCCACTTTTTGATGGGGTTGTTTGTTTTTTTCTTGTATATTTGCTTGAGTTCTTTGTAGATTCTGGATATTAGCCCTTTGTCAGATGAGTAGATTGCAAAGATTTTCTCCCATTCTGTAGGTTGCCTGTTCACTCTGATGGTAGTTTCTTTTGCTGTGCAGAAGCTCTTTAGTTTAATTAGATCCCATTTGTCGATTTTGGCTTTTGCTGCCATTGCTTTTGGTGTTTTAGACGTGAAGTCCTTGCCCATGCCTATGTCCTGAATGGTATTACCTAGGTTTTCTTCTAGGGTTTTTATGGTATTAGGTCTAACATATAAGTCTCTAATCCATCTTGAATTAATTTTCGTATAAGGAGTAAGGAAAGGATCCAGTTTCAGCTTTCTACTTATGGCTAGCCAATTTTCCCAGCACCATTTATTAAATAGGGAATCCTTTCCCCATTTCTTGTTTCTCTCAGGTTTGTCAAAGATCAGATGGCTGTAGATGTGTGGTATTATTTCTGAGGACTCTGTTCTGTTCCATTGGTCAATATCTCTGTTTTGGTACCAGTACCATGCTGTTTTGGTTACTGTAGCCTTGTAGTATAGTTTGAAGTCAGGTAGCGTGACACCTCCAGCTTAAGATATCTGTTTTAATCTTAATGCTGGTCAGTTGTGCCTGAATTCCAAAGGGAGGAAGGTATAATGCGACATGTTCAATTCACTCTTCCCATCATGAATTGCACTTGTTTTTCAGGTTTACTTTGGAATGCCCTTGGCCAAAAGGGGGATCCATTCAGTCAGTTGGGATCTTAGAATTTTATTTCTGGTTTACACACAAATATAAGAGAAGTTTCTGAGAAACAGAAGAAGATAGAAAGTTGGTGTGGGACACAAGAATTAGATTTAAAATTGGGTTATCATGCTGGTAAGCCCAGAAAACAAGTGATAGTAAATAGTATTCACAATCTAGGTGGCAGAGAAAGCTGATGGGGTAAAAACCTGTTGCACTTCAGTCTTCTCTTCTGAAAACTAAGTGGGCTGCACTTGATTAACTATCCTTGCCCCTGGCTGGTGGTGAGAATGTGTTATGGAAGTGAACAGGGTTCCACTTACTTGGTGCAGTAAGACCAGATATCCATGCTGACGTTTGCAGCATGAAAAAGGAGATCATGTATTTGCAGGACACTAAACAAGGAGAATCAGGCAGCTTACACTTAGTTCCCAACCTCCCCAGTGGCTTGCAGATGAGAGATAAATTAAAGTCAGGGCTAGATTTCAGGAAAGCAGAAGTTACAGGAAAAACTTAAAATCAATACATGGATGTTACACAGTGGTGCTGGCCTAAAAGTGTGGGATGTCTTGAAGAGGGGACTTATAGGTCATAGGTAGATTGAAAGATTTTCTGATATGCAAAAGATTAAGGAAGAAAAGCTTGGTTTAAAATTTTGGGGTCTGCAAAGAATGTTAGCTCTGGCTTGGGGTGAGTTTCTCCAGGCCTGGCAGGAAGAAATTTATAACAAGGAGTGGTGGTCAGAGGTCAGTCTGCAGTTCCTCCTTGTCTGATGCCTACCTGCTGTCCTGGCAGACCCTCTTGGTGGGGATCTGTTTCTGAAAAACAACTCAGAAACGTATGTTAAGATGTTATCTTTAGTTTCTATGGGAAAGTTGCTATAGGAAAACCAAACAACCAGTGATTGTAGCTTCTTTGTCTATTGCATTAGGCTACTATTACTTTCTTGCTTTACAAGTTGCTTATTTACTTGTTAGGGATAGCTAGGTAACTAGAATTTCCCTTAAAAGGACTCTAGATTTTCCTTTATTTCAATGTTTGGCATGGGACGGCAGGCACAGGCCCCTAAGAAAGGGTCTCTGCTCTGTCTCAAATGGTCTGAGTCTATTTTTTAAAACACTGATACCACTAGTCCTACCCACAGATCATTAAATTATAACCTCCAAGCTTGTGGCCCAGACATCAGCATTTTCAACAGTGCACCCACCTCTTTGGAAACTGCCCATTTGATATCCATACAATTCAATTTCAAGGACCCGCAGCTCTTTCTACATACTCAAGAAGCCATACATTGACCCTGAATTAAAAATACCTAATCTATTCCATGAGATTTTGCTTTTGTTGTTACTTTATTGCTCAGTTCTAAAATTTATATTTGGATCTTCTTCACTTTGGATCATATTGTACTTTGTTTCTGATATTTCCTATCATTCTATTTATTTCAATTATGTCTGTGATTGCTTGCTGAAGCATTTTATAATAGCTGACTTAAATTCTTTATCATAGAATTCCAACATCTGTAACATCTTGGCCTTGTTATCCGTTCAATGCCTTTTATCCTGCATATGGAGATTTTCTTAATTCTTTACATGCTGAGTAATTTGGGCTTGTATCCTAGACATTTTGAATATTATGCAATGAGACTCTGTGTCTTGTTTAAGTGATACTTAATATTGATCATTTTGTTTCAGAAGTTTATCAGCTTAGTTGGGTGCACAAAACAAATTTCAACCAGTTTTATGTTTATTGTGGTTTTAATTCATTTCTATTACCATTGCCTTTATAATTCAGATCTGTCCCATGTGTACACCAGCCAGTGGCCAGTCTGGGACCTAGGCAGTAGTCTGTCTCTTAGTTTAGTTTTCACAGAATATGGTATGTTGTTTAGGTTAGGATCCATACATGATCAGGTCAAGGGTGAGCCCATGAGTTCATCATACACAGCTTTACAAATTCACGGTTCTGAGTTCTTCCCTATCTGGGATTATCCCTACACTTTTCAGTTTTCTGGGGCTTTCCTTTTTGGTCCTTTAACTAGAAAGTTGACGCTTTATTTATCCTGCTATACCACACACTTCCTGTGAGTGTGACCACTTCTGGGATTGGTCACACTCACAGGAAGCAGGGTGAGGACAAATAGGGACCAAAATAGTGACATTTTATCCCACCTTCTTAGGGCCACAGCTGCCCCAACTGGAAAGGAAAGCTTGCTCACTCCGAGTTTTAGGTGCCTGCAGGCTGCCTTGCTTCCACTGTGGCCATCACTCCCAGCTCTGCAAGTGGATCTGCCTAGGAACCGGATGGAATGAGAGATAATTTTAAGTAGGAAGAAAAAAAAGGAGAATAAGGAAAAGAAAACCAGGATTTCTCCTACTGTCTCTGAATGTTAGGAAACCACATTTCCATTCCTATAGTCAGAACTGGTGGGTCCCTCCTGGAGCGTTTTCTGTCTATCAAAATACACACATCCAGATTTTAGGCAACCTCAAGGCCAGGAAGGTGAAAAAGGGGAAAAAATGTATAATTACCACAGTGTTGTAGAACTTTAAATTCTGGCCTTTCCAAATCTGCCTACTACAAACTACTTCTCTGTGTCCTCACAGAGCTTTTCCATGCATTCTATTCAGGTTGTATAGCTGTACTCAGTAAGAAAGATAAAGTACATTCTATCTTACCCAGAACCAGAGTCTGTTTAGGAAGTTTAAATGCTTTTGAATAGCAATTGCTTAAATGGTTCTGCTTAAATATTTTTCAAATGGTTATTTTTGTCAAAATAAATTTTACTGGAAACCAATATCATCACTACTTTATCAGGAGTATGCCTGATTTTCTCATCATGATGGCTTTATATATTTTATAGCATATCTCCTGCCCTTTATTTAATTATAAAAATATCTGAAATTGAATTGCATATATATTGAATTTGTACTCAGAGATATATACTTTTAAAGCACTTTACATGTATTAACTCATTAGTCTACAAAATAAGCCTATGAAATAAGTATTGCTCTGGTCAAAAATTAACAGAGGCACAATACAATTTTAAAGAGATTATTTGAGCAAACAGCAATTCACAAATCAGGCATGTCCAAACCAGGTGTGGTTTTGAGACTCTGCCTGAGGAACTGCAGAGCAAGGTTTTTATAGGATTAACACAGAATTAAAGCAAGTAAAATATTTGGTTATAGTCATACAGTTTCCTTATTGATCTATCCTGCTGTAAAGTGTTTAGTTATATAAATTGGTTGGCAGCTTCTGATAAATTAGCCTTAAGTCTGATTTTCTTTAATATGAGTATTGATAAGAAATAGCTCAAGCTAAATTTTGCTTATGTTTTCAAACCAAACAAGTTTAAGGTCATTTATGAGGCCTACCTGTCTTTGTCTGCTGAGAAATTCTCCAGGTCTGGTCCGCATTTTAATTTACTTTAACACCCCAAATTTGTAGATGTGGACTCTGAAGCATAGAATGGTTAAAGATAAAAAAAAAAAAAAAGAAGAAGAAGAAGAAAACTTGCGGAGAGTAACTCAGCTAGAAAGTAGGGTCAAATTAAGGATTTCAGATATTGGCAGGTGGATTTCACAGCCTATTCTCAACCAATACACTATGCTGCCTTTCCTATATACAGTAAGTAATAGATGGTATAAACTGAATTTTGTCTCCCTAAAATTTGTATGTTGAAGTCTTAATCCTCAGTACTTCAGAATTTAACTGCATTTGGAGATAGGGTCTTTATAGAGTTAAAGTTGCAATGAGGTCATTAGGGTAATCCCTGATCCAATATGAATGATGCCCTCATAAAAAGAAGAAATTTGGACACCAGACATGGACAAAAGGAAGACAAAATGTGAAGACGCAGGGGGAAGATGGCCATGTGCAAAGAAAGAAACTTGGAATGTATTCTTTCTTCAGAGCCCTTGGAAGAAACCAACCCTGCTGGTATCTTAATCTCTAATATCTAGCTTCCAGAAATATGAGAAAATAAAATTCGGTTGTTTAAGCCAACCAGTCTGTGGTACTTCACTGTGAAAGCCCTAGCAAACTAATACAGTAGTAGAAACTTCATTCTCAAAGCACTTAAATGTACCTTAAATATTAAAAGTACTGAATAAATACGTGTTTATCCATGAAGATTTGGCTCATTTAAATAAGTTGAGATCATCAGATAGTTAATTCAATTTGTAGCTCTGGAAAGTATTTGCCAATGTAATTTTTATATCTCTAGTTTGAGCTAGTTTTCTAGCTTATAGAAACTAAGATATCTAGATCTCAGCTTAGAGCTCATTTTTACAGAGAACTACATAACAGGAAAACTTTTGAAGAGAACAGATCTTACCAGAATAAGAAAAGAGACACAAGCTAAAGAGATAAAGGAACTGCAGAGACAGATTCTCAACATTTAAATTTGGGATAGAGCCATCATTTTTTTCTCTGGCATTTAAACCATTCGTGCAGAAAATCCAAGTGCTTGTTACAATATATTGATTTTTTTTCTTTTTTTCCTCCACAATTTAAACATACTGACATTTCGCTAGCACTTTTTAAATAGTTTGAGATCTACTGCATTTGTCATTTAAAATTTAACTGACGTCTATAAAACTAAATGCTTCTAGTAACACTTTGGTGTGGTTGATTACTCCTAAAAGACACAGCTAGGGGAAATGGGACATAAGATTGGGAATTTTATAATAAATCTTTGAATATGTTGACTTCTTTCAATGAGCAACTAAAGTTCAAGGAGAACATTGGCTACATGGGATTAAGATTACATCTGGCTCCTTGCTTCAATGTGATGAAAAGAAGCAAACCTTACAAGCTTTGTATCTTTTTTCTTTTATATTCCTGTGAGAAGTATCTATTATTCAGGGTGACAATGAAAATAAAAAGACAAGGAAGCTTTGTAAAGGACAAAAACTTGAGCCTAACCACCCCCATCACTATCATAGATGCTGACTGAAATCAACAAAGGACCATAAACAAAGAGGGAACATGTATAACAAACATAGAGACTAGGATATGGTGCCATCAAATATGTTAAAGAGTTGTTTTGGATATGGTATATATGAAGACATATTAGAAGAAAATCGTAATAATAAACATCAAAAGAGAAGGAAACTTTGCTTTCTTGAGGGGGAAAAAAAAGCAGTATGATGTTGCAAGAAGTGATCCACAAAGTAGCCCAGAAAGACGTGAAAATCTGGAGGTTTGCTCATGCCTGTAATCCCAGCACTTTGGGAGGCCGAGGTGGGCGTATCACGAGGTCAGGAGATTGAGACCATCCTGGCTAACATGGTAAAACCCCATCTCTACTAAAAAAATAAAAAATAAAAAATAAAAAAATTAGCCAGGCGTGGTGGCGAGCACCTGTAGTCCCAGGTGAGGCTACTCGGGAGGCTGAGGCAGGAGAATGGCGTGAACCTGAGAGGTGGAGCTTGCAGTGAGCCGAGATTGTGTCACTGCACTCCAGACTGGGCCACAGAGTGAGACACCATCTCAGAAAAAAAACAAAAAGACAAAAAAACAAAAAAACCAAAGAATGACATGAAAGAAAGAAGAAAATGTGTCAAGAATGAATTCTTTTTTTGAGGACAGCTCAGGACTCAGGTTTGCTTCCTCCACCAATCCATCCCATTTTATTCCAAGTAGATGATCATATCAACAAACTGATAATATAAAAGTCTACCTACACATCCTTCAGTTTAACCACAGAGCAGAAATTCATGAGCATCTTGGAAGAAAGATGGGGATAAAATAAAAATCAATTCACTTTATTTGAGAAGAACATGCCAGTCATGGAACGGATTTTCACTCAAAGAAGACATAATGACAAAAACGATATCAGTGACTGGTCTGCTAAAATATTCTGCAAAAAAATCAGGGATATGATCACATAGGATGAAAGTCAGAAGAAGGTGGTACTTTTTTAAAACAAAAATATGGTTGAAGGAATAATAGTGAAGTATATAGACTATCTACTTTGTAATCTTAACATTGAAAATAATTGACTTTATGAAATAAGATTCGGATGAATAGATAAGACAACAAATACAATAGACAATTGTGTAAGACAGAAAATGTAAATCAATTAATAATGCATTATTCAAAAATATTACACCAGAAGCAGTAAAATAAGTGACAAAAGTTTAATTAAGCTGTGATCAGAAACGTTGTGAACATTGCACAGAGATCTAAAATATGAACAATGGATCTTATTAAATAAATTTCCAGGGAGATGAAACAAATGACAAAAATATTATGAAGCCAATAAACCTGACCTGACGAATGGCCTAAAGATGAAGCTCAGGGGAATAACATAAGCTAGAAGAAAAGGTAGACAAAAGTCATTTAACTTTTTACCTAGTAATTTTTATTTTTAAAAAAAGAATTAAGAATTCACTACAAACCCCAAAATAGCAGGCTGAAGCATAATTCTAATGTTAAATTTGCCTATAAATAAACAATTAAGTGTCTTTTCTTCTAACATTTATTTGATGGTCCATTCAACACAGAGGATACTTTGCTGAGGAAGATAGATAATACAGGCAAGAGAGCCAGGTACAGAAAGGGGCACCTAATTTAGGTGGGTACGACAAACACTGAGAACAAAATAAACAAGAAGTCTCATCATGATCTAGCAATTAATTTCCCTGAACTTATTACCATTCATTCCTTTCTATTATTCACTAAGAATGTTGACTCTTGCATATAGGAAGCAGTACAAGCAATCCAGCAGCAGCTGGCAAAGCCTGCATGCTGAGGAACAGCTGATGGAAAGTAAATTAAAGAACTTAGGAAGCCATACTAGGACCCTTCAATTAGAGAAGTAGCCTCTGGATTCAGCCCAACTCTGAACGTGGCAGAATTATTGTAGTGGCAGTACTAATCATAGAAGCTGGCAGTCTTCCAGCTTCTTTGAAGACGTCCCTTGCTTGACATCTGCTCCTGGTCTTTGAACTCCAGAGATAAGTTTGCCTATTGACAAAACCAAAACCATTTTATTCTCATGTGAGTGTCTTTTCTATGTGCCCCTGTGTTAACTTTTAATGCTTAGAATAAGGGAGGGAAATAAAGTTTCCATGAAAAATAGAATGATGCTCTGGGTAACTGCTATACAGTATGCACCATTAGTGATTTTTAAGAATTTCAATGCCACAGGTGTCTGGAGCTGAGTCAGCTGAATGCCAGTATTCTCTGAAGAAGAAACATATATGCACTTTCACTACTGATGAAGCCAGAGATACCCAAGGATCCTGAAATATTATACCTTTGATTTTAGGAGCTCATTCAATGGCATTGCATAAATCTTTCTTTATGTAAACTAATCAGCATCACCTCCCATGTCTTCCAATTAAACCAATCTTGAATGTCCTGAGTAAAAGATATTGGTAACAGGTGTATATAAGTGCAGGTGCTTGAGTTCGGCGCTAGTGAATTACATTATCTACTGTGTCAATTTGTGACTGTTGAGACAAAGAGGAAGGCTTTGCAGAAACGTCTAATTGTGGAACCATTAAAATTTTTTTCTTTGATTTTTCATAGTATTGATTTGCAGTTCTCTGCAATTCCATCTGAACAGGTAAAATTGGCTCTTTCTTACTCTGATTCTGCATCTCAGATTTCAGATTATTTAAAATTTGAATCTTGGTGTTAGTGATTAAGGTACAATGGGAAATGGAAAATAGAATTGTTCATATTCTTTGCATCAATAATAGATAAAATAAGATGTGATAAAGTCGTATCTAAAAATTATCAGCTGAATATGAAGAAAAATCTCAGAATTTACATGATACAGCTGAATAAGCCATTTTGCTCAGTACAACTGTTGGGTTAAGACTGTAAACACTAAATTCTCTAGGATTCTTACAGGAACATTAGGGCATCATAAGGAAAGATTTGGATCCTTAAAAATAAATAAAACAACAGTAACACAGATAAGCCAGAAAATTTCAAGAATCACATCCCCCTAATAGCAGTTTTAAAATATGGCACCTAAATCCTTTGAAATTCCTTTTTTTTTTTTTTTTTTTTTTTGAGAGAGAATTTTGTTTTTTTTTGCCCAGGCTGGAGTGCAATGGCCTGATCTCAGCTCACTGCAAACTCTGCCTCCCAGGTTCAAATGATTCTCCTGTCTCAACCACCCGAGTAGCTGGGATTACAGGCACCCACCACCACGCCCGGCTAATTTTGTATTTTTAGTAGAGACAGGGTTTCACCATATTGGTCAGGCTGGTCTCAAACTCCTGACCTCAGGTTATCTGCCTGCCTCGGCCTCCCAAAGTGCTGGGATTATAGGCGTGAGCCACTGTGCCTAGGCTCCTTTGACATTTCTACCATTGAGACATAGGAAACATATTCCTTTCCACCAATCAGGACCCTGAAAATACCTGACTTGAATATGGCAGAAGTAATGCTATGCCAGTTTCAAGGCTTCAGCCTCAAGAAACTTGCAACTTCTGTTTCCCCCCTCCCCCAAATTTTCTTGGGATACTGAGGAACCCAACTACCACACCACAAGGAAGCCCAAACTAGCCCAAGTAAGAGATCACAGGGAATGGCCTTGTGTAGGTGTTCTGGCCCTAAGCTATCAACTTCCAGACAAGTAAGTGAAGATGCATCCATGTGATTCCAGTTCCCAAATGTTGAACTATTTCCAGCCTTCACTTTACCCTGCTAAGACCTCAGAGACCATAAAACAGAGATGATGCGTCCTCACTATGACCTTTCCAATTTTCTAACCCACAGCATTTGTGAGTACAATTGAGTGTTTTTTTAATAAAACAAAACTTTTTAGTGGTATGTTATTCAGCTAAAACTTTTTAGTAGTAGGTTAACTGGCACATAACTACAAACATTTTTATGTGGTATCCCCTGCAATCTTACAATGAATTTTCTGGCCATAAATAAATAACAATCCATAAGAAAATGCACATATTTTTTCATAGGTTATGAAAACTCTCAAGACAATCTGAAAGTGTTTTATCAATAATAGGAAATTAGAAATTTGGAGCAGATAGAATTTATTGCAATGGCTCACCTGAAATATTGTAATTTGTATGACAGTTCAACAACAAGCTACAGGTCTATGCGGAATTACACAAA
Organism: Piliocolobus tephrosceles; assembly: GCF_002776525.5. Taxonomy (NCBI): domain Eukaryota; kingdom Metazoa; phylum Chordata; class Mammalia; order Primates; family Cercopithecidae; genus Piliocolobus; species Piliocolobus tephrosceles. Next base: position 77,071,677 of record NC_045448.1, on the reverse strand, counting down.
CCTGAACCAGTAATGGCCAAGGCTAGCTTACAACTGAAGATCTAAGAATTCTCTAGTCATTACGCAGAGGAAGGGATTTGAAAACACTAGGAGACATGAATTTTATGAATTCTGTGCTATACATATATTTTGCCTAACTACTGCTTCATTCTTGTATGCTGTTAAAGTCCACTAGACTCTTTCTTTTTCCACATCAAGGAAGTATGTTGGAATCTTCCAAAAGTGCTTTACCCTTTTTCTTTCTTCATCAGCAAATTTTGAATTTTCTAATTTAGCCTGAAAGGAAGACTGATGGAGCTAAGATAACAATTTATATTATCATAAATATAATTGGAGAGTGGCCTTAATTGTGACTATTGCTCCACTTATGCTCCTTGGTACTTGATGCACAGTACTTGACCTAGCAAACACATCTCCCTTCTAGGACAGGGGGACACCAAAAGCCAAACCTCTCTCATCTGGTATGAGAACTCTATACCAATAATGCTCTGATACTTTATTCCTGCCACAATTTAAACTTTGGATCAAGCTTGCCCAACCCACAACATGCAGGCTGCATGTAGCCCAGGATGGCTTTGAACACAACCCAACACAAATTCATAAACTCTCTTAAAGTATCTCTCATGAGGTATTTTCCAAGTTTTTAAAGCTTATCAGCTATCATTAGTGTTACTGTATTTTACGTGTGGTCCAAGACAATTCTTCTTCCAATGTGGCCCAGGGAAGACAAAAGATTGGACACCCCTGCTCTAGAGTCTTTGATCCCTTGGAATCTAAGAAGTCATCAGACTGGTTTATTATATGAATGATAAAATTCTGATAGGATCTAGTAAGCACAAGTAATAAGTTCCCTACAAACTTGCAAAAATATGTGGATGATGGTGTACATGAGATAAATCTCACAACAAATACAGAATACTAGTACCTCAGTGAAGTTGTTGAGAATATATTGGCCTGGGCTGATCTGAGACATGCACTACAAAGTGAAGACACAGCCTACAACTTATTTGACTAAAGATATTTAATAACTGCTGTGCTTAGTTCAATTTTACAGGAGACATATAGCATATTTAAACACCCTTCCGTTAATTAGATGGACAAAAGTGTTTTATGCTTAGAGTGGAGGCCTTCCATGACAGCTTCTAAGATGGATCCCAGTGATTTCCTACCTCCTTGTATTCAAGTCCATTTTAATTCCATTCCCTTGAGGATGAACTGGACCTACTAGTATTTAGCAAATAGAATATGATGAAATTAAAGAGATTTCAATTCTACAATCAAGTTTAAAAAACAACACTCTTGCTTCCTTTATCATTTCTCAACTGCTCACTCTGATGAGGCCAACCATAATGTTATGAACTGTGGCATGAAAATGTTCACATGTCAAAGAACTAAGGGAGCTCCCTGGCCAACATTGAGAAAAAGAACTGAGACCCCTCAGTCCAGTAGCCTTCAAGGAACTGAATGTTGCCAACAGCCACATGAATGAACTTGGCAGCAGATTCCACCTCTTCTCCCCATTCAAGCCTTCAAATAAGACATCAGCCTTGGCCAACATTTCAATTCAGCCCTATGAAAGAAATTGAACCAGAGGACTCAATTAAGCTGTGCCCAGATTCCTAATCCACAAAACTTGTAAAATAATAAATATTTCTTTCAAATCACTAAGTTTTCAGGGTAGTTTTTCTTTAATACAGAAACAGGTAACTAATACAACAGTTAAGATGGGCTAACGATCTGGCGCTTCCACCCCAAAGCCCTTATTACCAAGTTAATGTTCAATATATCTGCAGCAGACTGAAGTGATATGTGGTACCTGATGCAACCATGTGTAAGAGTAGTGGAACAGAAGACTGTTCGGTCAGGATCCATTTAGTGTGAAACCATTGTTTCTTTGAGAAAGATTTCCTGATCATAGCGAAGCGTATAACAACCACTGGACTTCAATGGCAGTGCGGACCAGAAGTTTTCCAATATTTCTAGCTAAGCACATCCAACAACATTTCATCAGAAATAGTTACACACATACAGCTATGGTGCATCTTCACTCATTATATAAAGACTTTATAGTATATTGTCCAGTTGATGAAGATGAAAAACTGGAGCCTGATTTAAAGATGCCATCACAAAACATAGTAGAACCAGCCAGACCCATTTTGCAGCAGTGTTAAAACTTTTCTCAGGGATTATCAGGTAACAAAGAAAAGAAATCTCACTAGCAGATCTTCAAAAATTATACCTTGTTTTTCACTTTGCCTCAACGGAGTAGATGGCCTCAAGTCAAGATATATACTGATTTTTAGTGACCAGTAGTCTGCTCATATATCTAATAAAGGATTAGTAATATGAGAGGACTTTGTGGCAAGAAGTTTTGGTGAAAGAATATGTGGCTAAAGAGCTAAGAATGGACTTAGAACAGTTCTAGAAAATTGTTGGTTTTTGACAGATTAGATATTTAAACAAACAAAAAACCCCACAAATCTTTCACAAAGATGTCTTCAAAAGTGCTGGCTTAGAGTCTGAAAATATGTGGATCCTATGTGAATATGCAGCAGAATGTCACCATTGCAAAACAGCTTCTCCATAATCAGAAGGACAAAGAGAGCCTCTGTGGATGTCCATTAGCCTCCTTTCCCATCCAAGCCAGGGTTCATACAATGAGCTCAAGAAACAAAGTGGTTAAAGGGAAGACATGGGACAGATTCATGCATTTAGCCATATGAAAGTTTCCCTTTCCAGGTTTGGCTTGGCTATTCCTCTTGCTGAGACCAACTCCAAATCCATTATATGACACCATGCATTAGTGAATCAGTCAGCTCTCTGGTAGTAGGTTGATTACATGTGACCCCTTCTATCATGAAGGGGGCAAAGATTTGTCTGCACCAAATAGACACTTAATCTAGATTTGAAGTTACTTTCCCTGCTGCTGTCAATATCATTCATCCATGAAATTACTCAATGCTTTATACTCTGCATCCAACCAAGAAACCAATTCAAAATAAAGGAAGTAAACAGGGGGCTGTTTGTGAAATTCACTGGCCTTATTTTCTATCAATCAGCTGTAAGTGACTGTTTCCCTAAACAACAGCAAAGTCCATTGAAAGCTGGGGGACAGCACAGCTCAATGGTAAGAAGCTGTTTCTCCCATAGAGATAATCTGTCACTGTCCCATACAAATAAATCCAGTGCCATGAACAAAGGAGTAATGGTAGAGGAGTTAAACATATCTGTCAGGATTATAGCTAATAGCCCACTTTGAAAATTTTAACTTCTCTGGGTTGTATCAGTCTAGAGGGTTTGTTGCAAGGGAATAGGCCCATACTCATGGTTTCATTAAATTGTAAGCTAAAAGCATAACCTGGTTTTATGAAATTCTTAATGTTAATGGAAAAATTATGAAAAAGGGATTTGTTTTTTTAATTATTGGATTTGACCTTCCAGAGCAAATATGATGGGTATTTAGGAATATCCAAGAAAAAGAAATGGTTCTTGCTGGCTGCCTTTTATTCTGCCATCACAATAGTCAAGGCTTTCTTTTCTTAAGATTGAGAATTTTCCTTGTTCCTCCATGTGAGTAAAAGTGCAAAGTGAATTCCGGTAGAATACAGAAGGGGTAGGGGAAGTAGTAATTTATGATTATATTCCAGTTGCAAATCAAGGGCACTCACTGGTCTCTATAATTTCATAGCTGCCATAATCAATGTATGATGTATTTTAATATAAATGTTTCTTTCAACCCTCTAACATACATAGGTTGTATTTATAAGGGGAAAAACTACTATTTTTCTCTAATGAATACAGAAAGCTGAGACATGATCAAAACATATATAGAGGAAGCATAAGCATCAACAAGATATTTTGAGTTAGAAATTAGAGAAGAAATTAGAGTCCTTTGGGCTGCAAGTAAAACCAAACTAAACTCAAACTATATTTACTCAGTCACACACCTGAAAGTTCAGAAGTAGAGCAGGCTTTGCTTCATTTTCCTCAGATATTTTCTCATTTCTTCTCTCTACATCAGCTTGCTACTTAAGTGGAAGCCAATGCCCTGGGTAGAACGGACAATGAATCTGGTCACAAAACACTCACAGTAAAAGAGACAATTACTTACTTCCTATCTCTCTTAAAAGCCAGAATTTTTTCCCAAGAAATCTCCAAAGTTGTTTCTCTCAAAACTCACTAGTCAGATTTAAGGTATAGGATTTATTCTAAACAATATCTGACAAGAGAGATGTTATCACACATAAACATTTGAATCTGTGATGGTCATTTGTGAAGTATATGTGTTTGTGAAGAAAGAGTTAAAATACATGAAGGAAAATTGGGGTGATGTTTAAAAGGGTGAAAGGGAGGCGAATACTAAGTAGACCATCAACAACCTACACTACAACACAGATCTTGTAACATAAAATTTGAATGCAGGAACTGGGAATAAAAATGTGTTATCTCCAGGCTGGGTGCAGCGGCTCATGCCTTGTAATCCCAGCACTTTGGGAGGCCAAGGCGAGCGGATCACAAGGTCAGAAGATCGAGACCATCCTGGCTAACATGGTCAAACCCCTTCTCTACTAAAAATACAAAAAAATTAGCTGGGCGTGGTGGCGGGCGCCAGTAGTCCCATCTACTCAGGAGACTGAGGCAGGAGTATGGCATGAACCCGGGAGGCAGAGCTTGCAGTGAGCTGAGATTGCGCCACTGCACTCCAGCCTGGGCTACAGAGTGAGACTCCATCTCAAAAAAAAAAAAAAGAAAAGAAAAGAAAAAAACTGTTGTCTCTGATTGGACAGAATGTGAGGGACTTTATGACAGTATTGTGAAAATAGAAGGATCATACCAGAATCATATTAGTTCAGGCATCCTTAGATGTAGAGAATAATAGTTTCTTTGCATTTGCACAGGGGTGGATCTCCAAAGGCTCTATCTGTGCTACATGATTCTGTACCCTTGGTCACAGCTGTATCACATAATGGTAGACTTTTGACCCACTGGAACCCAAGTAGATTCTTTCTGTAGAATTTCGTGTCTGAATAGAGTAAACCAAAGACCAGAGATCACTGAGGCTGTCATCCTCTTTGCAGTAACAGGGAAAAAGAGATCTACAAGCTCCAGCTAGTAAGAATTTCAGAGTTTCCCTTATCCATGCCTCTCCTGCAGTTTGGTTGTGTAGCTTCCATTAATGCTGTGATCAAATCGAATCACCCAGTAAAACCTATTTTTTTTTTTGCTCAAGTTATCTGATTTCTGTTATTCACAACCTTATATACCATTAAACAACACAGGTGTGCTGTCAGGTTGGAAATCACTGATATCATTCAAACTTTTAAATTTAACAATGAAGAAAATGAATTCTAGAAAGTGTAAGTTGGTTCATACAAGGACATTCCAGTTTCTTAGAATTTAAACTGTAATTAGAACCCACACCCCCTAATTCTGCCCAAGGATATTTAGGGATAGATATAAAAATTCTGACAACACAACCACAGCTTTACTTTAGGACTTTTTTAAAAGCAAGTTTCTACCAGTGGTTTGTAGGCACCCTGAGAGATTGCTGACCTTACAGCAAGTTCTATGACCCACTTCCTGACATTTTCTGGGATTTAGTAGCCTTCTCTTCTTCTACTAGACACATTTTATTTTGAGACTTCCACCCTTCTGCCATCAAAAGCTTTTCCCATTTTAACCTTAAGACATCTGAGCAATAAAAAAAAAAAGTTACTGATTGTAAACCACATGGGTGCGCCTCTTTTATGGTATAGTCTTGCAATGTGTTATAACAATAACTGTCTGTTTTATTCAAATATAGTGATAAAAGAAGCCTGAAAATACCCTTAAAGGTAAGCATAACACAACAAACAAGGGAAATGAAGAGTATAGCATGATCATACATTTTTTACATTGTTTAGTAAAATAATCAGACTAATAGGTCTTAAAATGTAGGTTCAGTCCTGAATTATTAGCAGTTTGGATTCTGATGGCATGTTGACCTTCAATCAATTTGTTTTATTTCCTTGAAATAACAGTGTCTGATCTTTGTCAGATCTCATTCAGTTCTGTTCGCCTTGGCCTAAAAATATGCCAAACTTTTAAGAAATGTAGTAAGAATGTTGATGTCCGTTGTTCTTTTAGATTAAAGAATTTGAAGAAAAGTTGATGTTCTTAATCTATGATCCCATTTACCACCAAGGACACACATTTAAAAACATAAGTTGGCCGGGCACGGTGGCTCACACCTGTGATCCCAGCACTTTGGGAGGCCAAGGTGGGTGGATCACCTGAGGTCAGGAATTCGAGACTCCATCTCTATTAAAAATATATATATACACACACACACACACACACAAAAATTAGCCGGGTGTGGTGGTGCATGCCTGTAATCCCAGCTACGCAGGAGGCTGAGGCAGGAGAATTGCTTGAACCCAGGAGGCGGAGGTTGTGGTGAACCGAGATCATGCCATTACACTCCAGCCTGGGCAACAAGAGTGAAACTCTGTAAAAAAAAAAAACCAACCAAACAAACAAAAAAACAAAACATAAGTTAAACTGTCTCAAAAGTACCAATGTGATGTGTATTTCATAGGTCAATCATGTATTTTGTAGGTCAAAAATATTTCCACTATTTGGAAAATGGAAATAAAAAGGAAATACAATAAAATATACTAACAAAGCAATAAAGCTCTAAGAATTGTGAAGAAAACAGTTGATCTACAAAACATTTTAAGGATTTCAAGTAGTATTTAACTTCATCTAATAGATACTAGTGAGACAAGGGGATTGATGTTCATGTCATCAGCAGCTGCCATCTAGATTACAAAAGGTCTGTGTCACATCCAGGCATGAGTAGGTACCAATTTGTCTTCAGCTGGTATTCTTCTTATGTTTTAAGCACCCACCTCTCACCACTCTGTGCCCTACAGGTCACTTCTAAATACCTGACTATTCAGGGCTACTGTTCTACTATATCTCAATTTTAAGCAATTTTCTTCATATACCTCTGATTATTGGTATTTCCTCTTGTCAATAGTAAGAGTTGGACTGGAACTAAGCTGGCAGAGAACTTCATGCCAATGAGTTAACTGGGAAAGGTAAATTTCTGCATCCCCCAGTTCTAATGGAATGCCCATTTTTACAGGTAGTTCCTAGCGTAGTGCTTCAAGTCAAATAGTGTTTGAGATGATGGAAAGTTTTGGTCCTCAGAAGGTTCAAAAGTCGGCCCACAGTTCTTGACTCTCCTCTGGTCACATACTGTGCTTCTGAGCAGCTTTGTGTGATTTATGAGAATGAATGAGGGGTAGCCCAATCACAGCCTGACATATAGGGTGAAGCCTATATTGAAGGAAGTTCAGTTCAGTCCTTGTGTATACCACGTTATCAACACCCTTATGTCTTCAACTTCCGACAAAATAGGCAACAGATTAATTGAATCTTTGAGGAAGAACTAGCCCTTCCTTAGATTCTTAAATTGTGGCAGCAAAAAGGGCAAACACTTGTCTACCTCCCATGATTCAGCAAATACTTGATTTGTGATTCCTGAGCAATACGCAGAGATTCCTACAAGAATTTGGTAGGGGGAAAAAAGGTGTTTTATTAATGTGGTTGAACACTGATTGAGCTTGATCAACAATACAGAACAATCTGCTTTCTAGGTAATGGTCAGAGAAAACGGCTCCAGGCTCTGTGCCTGTCTGTCTTCTTAGTACATCCTCTGGAGCAGATCATGTTCTCAGTCAAGGGAATTTAGAGAGTCATAGTCAATAACTCTGACAACTCACAATAAATTTCTGTGATTTGTACCACTGCTCAGGCAGCTAGGACCACGTGCCCTTTTAACCAAACCCTGTTTTAAATTCCAGTTCTAAGGACGGAATGCCTGTCCTATTTTCCCTGTTTCTGTCTTAATTCCCTAGATTTTCATTGCAGTAGATTTAGTAGATTACGGGTGATAAACCCCAACTCAGAGACACAATCTACACCATCAATTGTTTTTGTAAAGAAAATTTTATTAAACAGGCATGTTCATTTGTTAATGGATTGTCTCTGGCTACTATTATCTTACAATGGCAGAATTGAGTATTTACAGTGACTAGGTGGCCTGCAAAGCTAAAAATACTCACTGGCCCTTTACAGAAAATGTTTCCAAATCCCTGATCAGAACACTGAGTTTTTGCCAGTTCCCCTGGCATCCAACCCAAAGTTTTTATCTTAATTCTATGACTTCATTTTTCTGATGTCTGCTCAAATATCTTCCCTAATTCCTTTGAATTATTTCTACTTTATATAATTTTTAACACATTATATTCCAATCATTTTAGATCCACAGAAAAGTTATAAGAATAGTACAGCGTTCTTATATACCTGTACTCAATTTCTTTTCACACCTTTATTACAACTATTAAAGAAATATTGATACATTATTAAGTACTGCACATACTTTATTTATATTGTCTTAGGTTTTTGGCTAACATCCTTTTTCTTTTCCAGAATTTCATTGAGGACACTACGTCACATTTGGTCTTCATATCTTTTTAGGTTCCTTTAGACTATCACTGTTTCTATGATTTACGTGGTTTTAATAATTCTTACTTTGTGATGAACTTGAAGTTTGGAGGACTACTGGTCATGCATATTGTAAAATATTTTTAAATCTAGGTTGTCTTATGTTTTTCTCATGGTTAGACAAGGTTTAAGAGGAAGGCCACTGCTCTGGTTTAAATGTGTCCCCGCCAAAATTCACGTGTTGAAACTTAATGGCTGATACTATATAAAACGCAGGGCCTTTAACAGTTTAGACCATGACGGTTCCTCCCTTCCTAAATAGAATTAAAGTCCTTATACTAGAGGCTTCATCTAGATTTAGCCCTTTTTCAACATTTCTGTACCTTCTGTCATGTGAAGAAACTGTTCTTCTCTTCTGGAAGATCAGCAACGTGCCAATTTGGAAGCAGAAGCCCTCAGCAGACAACTGAACCTACCAATGCCTTGACTCAGACTTCCCTGGCTCCAGAAAAAAAAAAAAAAAAAAACACTCTTCTCTTTGTAAATTAATCTATGGTATTTTGTCACAATAGTGTGTCTGCATTTGGTGAGTTCTTGGTCTCACTGACTAAAAGAATAAAACCGCAGACACCTGCCGTGAATATTACAGTTCTTAAAGATGGTGCGTCCTGAGTTTGCTTCTTCAGATGCTCACATGTATCTACAGTTTCTTCTTTCTGGTGGATTCGTGGTCTCGCTGATTTTAGGAGTGAACCTGCAGACCTTCCCGGTGAGTGTTACAGCTCTTAAAGGCAGAGCGTCTAGGGTTGTTTATTCTTCCCGGCGGGTTCCTGGTCTTGCTCACTTCAGGAGTGAAGCTACAGACCTTCAAAGTGAGTGTTACAGCTCATGAAAGGGGTACAGATCATAACGGAGGCTCGAACCCAAAGACTGAGCAGCAGTAACACTTATTGCAAACAGTCAAAAAAAAAAAAAAAAAAAGGAAATCTCAGCAGATTGTTACTGGGGCTGGCTCTGGCAGCCTGCATTTATTCCCTTATCTGGCCCCACCCACATCCTGCTGATTGGCCCATTTTACAGAGAGCTGATTGGTCCATTTTCGAGAGTGTGATTTGTCTGGTTTACAGAGAGCTGAGAGGACCATTTTTACAGGGTGCTGATTGGTGCATTTACAATCCCTGAGGTAGACACAGTGCTAGACAGAAAAGTTCTCCAAGTACCTGCTAGGTTAGCTAAATAGAGAGTACTGATTGGTGTATTTACAAACCTTGAGCTAGACACAGAGTGCTGATTGGTGCATTTACGATCCCTTAGCTAGACATAAAATTTCTCCAAGTCCCCACTAGATTCAGAAGCCCAGTTGGTTTCACCTAGTTGATCCTGCAACTGTGCTGCAGACAGAGGTGCCAGCCAGTCCAGAGCATGCACCAGCAGGCCTCAGCTCCTGGGCGGTTGATGGGACCAAGCGCTGCGGAGCAGGGGGTGGCGCTCCTGGGGGAGACTCGGGCTGCAGTTCCCGAGCCCTGCCCCGCGGGGAGGCAGCTGAGACCCAGCGAGAATTCGAGCAGGGTACATGCGGGCCGGCAGTGCTGGGGCACCCAGCGCAACCTCCGCAGCTGCTGTCCCGGGTGCTAAGCACCTCACTGCCCTGGGCGGGCGGCGCCAGCTGGTCGCTCCCAGTGCGGGCCCGCGGAGCCTGCGCCAACGCCAGCGCCCGCCGGAACTCGCGCTGGTCTGTGAGCGCCGCGTGGAGCCCCGGTTCCCGCCCACGTCTCTCCCTCCATACCTCCCCGCAAGCAGAGGGAGCAGGCTGCGGCCTCGGCCAGCACAGAGAGGGGCTCCCACAGTGCAGTGGTGGGCTGAAGGGCTCCTCAAGTGCCGCCAGAGTGGACGCAGGGGCCGAGGAGTCTCCGAGAGTGAGGGCTGCTAGTACATTGTCACCTCTCAGCAGCACAAACGGATGAAGACAACCACAGAGGTAAGTGCGTTCTCATCAAATCACAATTGTGTGTGCAATCAACATGACTTACCCTCTTGATGTTGACCTTCATTACTTGGATGAGCTAGTGTTTGCCAGTTTCTTCACTGTAAAATTATGCTTCCCCATTCCATGCTGTACTCTTTAGAAGGAAATCATTATGCACCATGGTTTGCTTTTTTATCAGCTCTGTAGCCACATACTATTTTTATACTTTGTCACTTCCAAAACCTTAGCTGGTGTTTTGCTAATCCTACAGAGATTTGTGTTTATTTTCTGTCACCATACACTCGATACCATGCACTGCCATCTCACAGGCCTCAAGCTCACTGGTAAGTGCCTGTGTCAGTATGGTTTTCCCATTCTGCTGGACCTCTTCAGTTTACATATGCTATTTTTCTCTGCTTTAAATTATGATCTTGCCAATCAAAGTTAATTATAGCAAAATAGATTGAGGTATGAAAGTTGAAAGATAGGAAAGAATATGTATGAGTTATTACCACTAAAGCTTATGACATGAAAAAATCTGATAGTAATTCCGAATATGTTGAGTTGGTGGAGATAGAAGGACATTAAAATTACTGTATTTAGCAAGCACATGAAAGCATATGACTGAAAGCTGATGAGAAAATCAGATTTGTACAGTTCTTGAGAAAAGATAGGTTCCTGGGTAAGATAATGGATATTAATAGTGTATGATTACATACAAAATATAGCACAGGCATATAATTATTTAATTTCATAAAAGGTAAAAATTTAACACAACTTACAGCACTTTGGGACAACAGATACCGTAAGGACTCATAAAGAAGAGCATGAGGGAATATATCACAAAAACATGCATTTTAACCAATTCACAACTGCAAGTTTATTGTAAAAAATAAAAATAAAAGTGAAGATAAGTGAGGAATCTACTCAAATAAGAAACCTACTTGCTTCTGGATGTATTAGAATATAAGATAAGCTTCATGAAAATCACGTTAGGGGTCAAGTAACTGCTTTTAAGAACTGGAGATCATAACAATCCAGGAAAGCATTTTAGCTGCTACTAAGCTGGTTGGAAATGAAAGTACAGCCTGCCCTTGGATGTATTCACAGAAATGGTGATGTTTATTAGTATGTGAGAGTCAGCCATTAGGTGTTACTACCTTAATCTGTATCAAAATGCATAACAAATAATTGAATTAGGTGTTAGTTTTTCAAGTTAAAAAAAAAAAATTCCCAATTTAATCTCCAACCAATTTGAGATTCGCTAACAATTTCCTTTTTGGTAGCTCAAGTTTATTAATTCAAACTTCCAGCATACAAAGCATCTCAATTTTAGTAACTACATTTTTTTTTCTCAAGGGTGTTTGTTAGTTTTGTGTGAATTTCTGTTTAGAAAAACAGCAAATTATGTTGATAAATACTGCAGTTAAGTGTGTTGAGGATTCCAGCTGTGTGTTTTCTCATCTATGAAGAGGTTTGGGAGGGAAAGTTAACCTTGTTCTTTCTGTTTTTTGTAAAGTGAAGCTCTCGCCTTTGGGATAGGTGATAATTAGAAGGAAGAGTGGGGCATTTAAGCAAAACATCTGACTGCATAATTAGATAGATTTAGTTTTATTCAGATTGCACAAAGAATGCTTCAGGCTTCTTGACAGCAGTGGGCAGACTCCTCAAGCTTCCCTTGGAGAAGTTCTTAGGTAGGAGCCTTGCCTGAGAAAGGACTGCAGAGTGGGCTTCACTGATGCTGATGGCATGGGGGTCATGCAGTGCCTGGGAAGGAAGGATGTGGCTTGCCTTTCTGTCAGATTTTGTTTTCATCTTCTGGCTTTGTCTCTAAATACATCTAGATTTCTTTTTTGTTCCATGAAACACACTGTTTTAAACAAGAACTCAGAGTGGAAATCTAAGGCTGTAATTTGCTTTAGTGAAATATACAAGATGAATGCCTAAAGTATTTCCTCAGAGGCAAGTCTAAATTCTACTGCCTAAAATATTAGAAACGATGATTAGTACACTCTATTTGCCCATCTGACTTGACTTTATTCAAAAAGGTACATTGATATATACATTCAAATATTTTATATTGACCAAATATTCACAATCTATGCTTATAGTTTTATTAATATAATTTATGTTTCACTGGTCTTTTAATTCTTAACTTCCACTGCCTTTAACTTCTGTATTATTGGCATATTTTATAGCTCTAGCTTTAAGGTCATGGTGTTCTCATAATTATCTAGGTCATCAATTCTTTATTGATTGAGAAATAAGAGTATTGAACTACTCGTCATTCTTGTAAACACCATGTTTCTTGGATTAATTTCAACTGATTTTTCATCAGACTATAAAAAGTATACTAGATTGAAATGAAGATAATTCTCAAGCAAAATCATTCATTTATCATCATCTGTTTAAGAATTTGAAATACAAATCATGAGGATACAAAGACACATACTTTATCTTAGTCTAAAAACCTTAGCTATGTTTTCATTTGCATATGTTTTATTCCACCCACCTCTCCTCCCTCTACATCTCCTCCCCACCAATAGATTAATGATGCCATAATATGTATGCCTATACTTAGAATAGTGTTGCTGTGATGGATGGACCCAGAAATGTACTGCACAGATTCTGACTTAAAAGAATTGCTTGTTACCTAAACTACTGGAAGACTTGTCAGCCCCTTTAGGGATTGCCAAAGCTGTGGAAAGTATGATCACCTTGCCCAAGGATGATCCACATCCAATGGCTGACTGAGGCCAGGTTATAAAGGCCTGATCATTTTGGCCTAGTGTGGCGTAACACTGATGAGTTGTTTTTGCTCCTGCACTTCCCAGCTGACTATGGAGAAAGCCAAGATGCACTGTGTCCTGTATCACAGCTCTACTACTCCCATTTAATATTTCCTCTCTCTCCCTACCACGGAACTCCATCTGAGTCTGCTTTCAGAATCCACAAGCACCTTGCTGGTGTCCAGCAAGGTAATAAATAGGCCTTTCCAAACAAGCAGTCCCCTGCTAGCTGGTAGCTGCACTACGTAGAGATCTTACATAGTACACTCCATGCAGCTAGAACTACATATATCTTATGCACATTGAAGAATAGTGAAAATTCTAACATTCCCTTAAGATTTGTAGCACTTAAAAGATGACAACAAAGACAAAAGATGTGGCAATGTTGTATAGAGGCAGAGCAGTAATTCATAATTCTTAACAAAAGAACGAAGTTGAAACTAGAATTATTTTATTCTTTTGCTGTGATAAAAATAATGTGTCAAATGTTGTCATAAAACAAAAGGTGCTTAAGTACCATAGAATAGTGAGAAGGTAGATGTGGTCATTGAGGACTTCTCTGTACAGGTGATGATTTAAGGAGTTGAAGTAAAAATGATGTAAGACTATTAAGCAGTAGGAAACAGCTATTTACTTCACTGTTGAAGAGTCAACACATTAATCTTGTGAAGACCTGGGGAAGGGGTCTCTTGTTTATGTTAGCATCACCTGAAGTTTGAAACCAGCACCTAAAGGATTTCTTGAATTAAACTAGGCCTCAGGGATCCCTTTAGAGTTAAAATGGGAAGAAAAAATTTTCTAAGTACAATCGTTTCAGATTCCCTTCTAATGAGAAGACTAAAGTGAAATTCACTACCAAAGTTGGAGAATGAAGAGATGTGTGACAAGAAATAACCTGGCCATTCCAGATACATCCTCTGAGGCTTGGTTGGTCCACAAGGGCAATGATTGCAGTATACAGAGGGGACTAAACAGGAAGGAGGACAGAATTTCAGACTTTCACCAGGAAACAATTTTATTAAAAAAAAGAAAATTGTGTTTATATTTGTTCAATGAATATTAATGAAGAACATTTGCAGGGCTGTAAATTCCAGAGATATACAATTATAACAATAATAAATCATTTTTTCTAAACCTGAGAATGACAATTTATGTGAAAGTACTTTATAAATTTAAAGAAAAACAAAATATTACTTAGCACCAACACACTCAACTAATATATTGCATGGTGAGTGAAACTACCGGAAACATTATCATTTTTATTAATAGTAGTATGAAAAGGTCTCTTTGTATTTGGTATACATCAGTTTTATATGCAGTAATAAATATTATAATTAGGTATATATAAATACACATTTGTATGTGTACACATTGATTTCTGAATCAATATTTCATAGATAAGGCACAATCATACTTCTGGTTAATTTCAAAAAAAGAAATGATGTTTTCAGACATTCATTATAAGAAATGTAGTCAAGAGTGATGGTGTATTTTATTATCTAATATTGTATGAAAAGCTATCAATTTGCCAGTGGCTTTTATAGTTGCTAAAGCATGAGGGACCTCTGATTATTTAGGAACTCAATGTTATATTCCACATTCTCTTCAGAAAAAGTAATCTCAGTTGATCGACTTATCAAGCTTCTGTCCAAAACTCACAGGAAGGAGGAAATATTTATGGAACTTGACAGATGTTCAGTCTATTCATTTTATCTTTAAATGAAGCTGGGTTCCTTTGGGGAATCATACAAGTATCTTATTATTTGATTTTCTTGTGTAGTTACAATGGCCTTTCATAGCAAGGATAATATTTAAAAAGTAGTACTGTAAGGTATTCTATTATGTCTTTTTCTTTTTTTTTTTTTTTTTAAACACTTGGTCTTCGATGAAAGTAGTTACAGAATATGATTAGAGCTATAAACCTGCTCCCCAGAAAAGAAAAAAAAAAAATTCTATAAAAATATGTAAATATGCACACTTCCTTTTACATTTACTTTAACTATACACAGACTCCCCTGATAATCATTCATGGACTTTAAGGGCAGAGATAGCAAGTTGAAACCTTCTATAGTAGTTCACACTAATTCTAGTGTTTTTTTCCTTTAAGCTCCTGCTGGCTGTTGGTTTCAGCTAATATTTTACTGTGAGTTTATTAGGAGTTTTGTACAGGATATTGAATTTCCTCACAGGACATTTTACAAATCACTCAGATAATTTTCTCATTAGATCTATTAATATAGTGTTTTTAAAAAACATATTTTTTCTCATACGAGAACATTTTTGTATCCTCAAACTAAATATACTCGGTCTACTTTTATTTACTGCTGGATTTTAAGGGTTCTCTAATATAAACACTCTCCCAAAAGAAGGCCTCTCACCACCTCCAGTTTTAAACGTTATTCTGAAAGTGTAGCAATGCAGTAATACTTCAATAACGAAAACAAAACATATAAATTTGTAGAATACATTTTGGTAAGACAGATATTTAAAAATTTCACTGTTGCTAAAGATATGATAGTTTCTCCGGAGAATAAAGAACAATCTAAATAAAAAATTTCAGTAAAGTGGCCAATTATAAATAGAGTATACAAAACCAGTGTGATATGCTTTGGTTGTGCCCTCATTCAACTCTCTACTTAAATTGTGTCTCCCAGAATTCCCACGTGTTGTTGAAGGTACCTAGGGGGAAGTAATTGAAACATGGGAGCCGGTCTTCCTCATGCCATTCTCATGATAGTGAATAAGTCTCACGAGATCTGATGTGTTTATCAGGGCTTTCCGCTTTTGCTTCTTCCTCATTTTCTCTTGCTGCTACCATGTAAGAAGTGTCTTTGCCTCCCACCGCGATTCTGAGATCTCCCCAGCCATGTGAAACTGTAAGTCCAATTAAACCTCATTTTCTTCGCAGTCTCGGGTATATCTTTATCGGTAGCGTGAAAATGGACTAATACACAGTGTTTCCTACATGTTAACAACAATTACTTGACAATATAGTGAAGTAAAGTTTCTATTCACAAAAATAAATAACTTCTATTGTTTAATAAGAATTATACAAAAAGAAATGGATAGCATTTTAAGAGTTGCATAAGTGAAAGGAACATATTTTTGTATAGTAGATGCCAAATGATTCTAAGATGAATTTAGTGACTACATAAAAGAGATTGTGTTGGAACTTGATACAATAATTTTATCAGAGTAAATTATAAAGGTAGTAATGTAATGGGATTTGTGTTATTAGATGTTACAGTGTTTCAGAAAATTAAAGTGTAAGAAATACGCAATTTTTACAAAATAAACAAATAGAATAGAAAGTTCACAAGCAGATCCATATATGTATAACATATTTATTAGTAAAATGAACGTGTAATTCTTTGTCAAGGCAATAATTTAAAAAATAATGTAAAAAATATAAATTTAGATTTTCATATATTACCCAAAAATAAGTTCTATATGAATAAAGATGTAAGTAAAATAACAAGGCAAAACACTAAAAAAAAAAAAATTTGTGCTCTTGTTCTGGGTAGATAACGTCTTTGTAATAATAAATGTAAAGGTAGAAACAAACAAAAATTTTACTGGATTTTACTACCTAAAATTTTAGAACATTTGTATATTGAAATTACCTTAAAACAAACTGGGAAAATGGCAGCATTTATTACAAGCATCTAATATAATTATGTAAAAAATTGTTTAAAAGTAAGTTGAAGGACAAAATGACTTTAATAAAAGAAATAATCTAAGCACATAAAAGACAATTCACAAATAAAACAGAAAGGACAATTAAAAATGTTTCAAATGTTTACTAAAAGTAGCAATCATAAAAATATACATTTTAAAAATAAGATTATATTCTTCTATCATTAGCTAATAAAGAAAAGAATGGTGAAATCTAGCATCGGGGTAAATTGGATTAATACTCTAGACCACTGCCGAGAGAATAATTTAAATATATATCTAGTCATTTATTTATATCTATCCAAAATTACCTTTAATGAGTGAATATGCTAATGTTCCATTATTAGTATCTCAGCCATTTGTAACCAAGTTCAAAATTTTGAGCTTAATTGTGTTTTTTAAATTTTTCTTCAATAAATATTTTGGTAGTATAACAAATAAAAATTAATATTAGTTTGGACAACATGGTGAAACCCCATCTCTGCAATAAATGCAAAAATTAGCCAAGCATGGTGGCAGGTTCCTGTAGTCCCAGCTACTCAGGAGGCTGTGGTAAAAGAATCAGCTGAGCCTGAGAGGTTGAGGCTGAAGTGAGCTGTATTTATGCTACTGCACTCCAGCCTGGGTGACAGAGCAAGACCCTGTCTCAAAAAATATATATATATATATATTAAAAGGTATCCATCCCCTCCCCTCAAAGTATCAAATTGAAACTGTGGTTTAACACTTCTTTGCACTTGAATTAATGCATTGTACTTCGAGGTAATAAGCAGACTCCTCAGAACTTATTTCCGAGTTTTAAAATCACACCACTTTTAGCAAACTTCCTTCATCTCCAAAATGGCTGGTCAAGTTACTGCTAAGAACTGTGCCATGATCCCCACTCAATAGAGGGAAATGAAAGATGATAAAGGACTTTGTTTGCAGAGGAGACACCTGAACCAAAAAAGGTAGTCCTGCTTCTAAGAATCTAGAATTAAAATAAGCACACTGGTAAATAAAATATGCTTTAGTTCTTTTGGCAATGAGAAGCAAATGAACCACTCACTGTCTGACAAAAGACATATGTAATGATAGTCATAGGAGGCAGACAAATTCTTAGGCAGACAGGGACGGGTCCTCAGTGAAACTCAACCTTCAAGCCAAGGACAGCCTAAAGCCTGAAAACCAAGCTACAAATTCAGGATAAAATTAATGGACCAGACTGAGAACTTAACGTTCCTGTTTGGTGCACTCTCTCCTGATTGGTCCTTATCCTTCACTTTACTTTAACTATACACAGACTCCCCTGATAATCATTCATGGACTTTAAGGGCAGAGATAGCAAGTTGAAACCTTCTATAGTAGTTCACACTAATTCTAGTATTTTTTTTCTTTAAGCTCCTGCTGGCTGTTGGTTTCAGCTAATATTTTACTGTGAGTTTATTAGGAGTTTTGTACAGGATATTGAATTTCCTCACGGGACATTTTACAAATCACTCAGATAATTTTCTCATTAGATCTATTAATATAGTGTTTTTAAAAAACATATTTTTTCTCATACGAGAACATTTTTGTATCCTCAAACTAAATCTACTCGGTCTACTTTTATTTACTGCTGGATTTTAAGGGTTCTCTAATATAAACACTCTCCCAAAAGAAGGCCTCTCACCACCTCCAGTTTTAAACGTTATTCTGAAAGTATAGCAATGCAGTAATACTTCAATAACGAAAACAAAACATATAAATTTGTAAAAAAATATAAATTTTACATATACCTACCTTCCCCCAGTTGGTTTTTTACACTGTCATCCTGAATGAGGCTTACACTGTCTTTCTGAATGGTCCTTTTTCCAAGCCTACCCAAACCAATCAGCATGTCCTTCCTCATGCCAAGCCCATAAAAGCCCCTGGACTCAACCTCATTGCTGGCAAACTACTTTCGGGTCACTGCCAAGAGCTTTTCTGTCAATCAATAAGTTCTACTCTGCCTTACCCACTCTCTGGTGTCTGCATATCTCAGTCCTCTCAGTTGCAGGACAAAAACTCGGAACTCACTGAGCTGCAAGAGTGAAAGAACTTAACATTCCTACTCGCCAAACTACAAGAGTAAAAGAGCTATAGCAGTAGCTGGTCTTTTCCAAATGGTTTGTCAATCTATGAGAGGAGATACTGTAGTTAATAAACCAGCAGAAAGAGAATGCATATTGCTCCAGAATTTTCGAGAACAGATTGGGTCTCTTTTGGTTGGAACTGTTCATTCATAGATCCACTGGAAACAAAGAAATTGTACTTTCCCTGTAGGGTACACCATGGAAGGGTATTACTTTTATTCATGTATTGATATATTGGTTCATTTATTATGTATTGAGGATTATCTAAATACCTAACACTGGACCAGCAACTACAAAAATTTTAAAATATATATATTAGAAATTACTTCTAGAAACTAAAAGCATTACTCAATATTAATGTATCAAATTTCATTCCTGATCATTGTACTAATGACTCCCTTCTCTAAAAGATTCAGTTAACACATAGGATTCATTTTATGTTTCTCTGATACAGGGTAGTGCAAATGTACATTCAGATGAATCCATTAAATTCAACCTCAGGCAAGAAAGACACCTTTTGTTCAAACAACCCTTCTGATTGCTCCCTTGTGCCTCCCACTGCCTTATTCCCGCAGTTGTCTCTGGCTCCAGGTTACGGCTTTGCATCCTCCATCCTTGGTTCAAGTAAGCAAACACCATCCTCCTAAGCTACGTTCTTAACTAGTTCTGTTAACTTCTATGCTGTTGAGTTTAACAAATGCCTCCCTAAAAATAAACTGCAGTTGAAAAACATAATAAATCTAGTTTTTAATAATCAAGTTAACACATTCCAACAATTGAGTAGATCCAATCAATTATGTCACTTCAGGCTGACAAAAATCTCAGGATCAACTGATTCAGTGGCTCATATATTAACGTTGGAATGAGCTGTCATTCCTTATTTATGACTTTTCTATTGACAAGCCACTTAATTGTTATGTATTACAGTAAAAAAAAAATCACATTATAAAAAAAGTATTTTTCTGAAGTGAAGGGAGAATAAAATTTGACAAAGACACTCGTGAAAAATCTGACGCAACCATACAAGTAATTATTCTTGTTACTTTTTGTTTTCATTAATTTACCCTAAACCTTTTTCTCTGACTTTTGGCAATTAAGATATATTTCTCTTATATATTTTTGATTTTAATAAGAAAGTAGATAGTATGTGTATATGTGTGTATTTTAGCACCTGAGGTTTTAATATAAACACAAGCTGTGTTTTTCAATAATGTTTTTAAAGTAAGTGATGGACTATAAAATATATGGGAAAGTTATTTATTATGAGGGACAACACTTATTTCCTAATTCCCATGTTTCCAAATAGATCATAAGATGATCTGTATCTCTTACACACTTCTCACACCTCCTCACAGGAAATAGTGAATAAGCAAACACTTAAAGTCCACCTGTCTGCTTCCATTTCTCTGTCAATTGGTTCCAAACTTGGGCAAAAAATTAGACTCAATATCTATCGATGTCTTATCACCTCAACAGTGTTAATAAACTATTTGTTGACTACTAATGAATAAATAATAAATTATTTGTTGACTACTGATAAACTTATTTGTTGACTACTCATTCCCTGACCAACTGGAGCTAATGATCTCTAGTTTTATATAGGAACAGCTCTTTGTAACTTCAGAACTATAAAGATCCATCCAGACAGGACACAAAATATCTGATATTCTATTGAATAATATTCTTATTGATTATTTTCAATTAGTGCCTTCCCCACACTATTAACTCACAGCATATTGTGCAATTTTTTTCTTCATTTTTCTGCAGAGATACCCAGGAACAACAAAACGAGTCTTAGCTTTAGACATATATTTTGTTTGCATTTTAAAAATTTCAATGGGCTAATATTAATGCATAACTCCTTAATAAACCCAAGTTTATTTCAGTCTACAATCCAGTTTTTTCTTTAGTTAGAACACAGTTACCTGGTTTTGTCAATGACACAAATACAGAAAATAAAGCATATAGAAATTCTCAGCATTTTTACTTGACACCAATTTTACTGAGTGACACTATCTATGAGGTTGTTCAGCATGGAAAAATACAAAACATTTCATAATGGCTAAAGTAAATTTTTACCCTAAAATGATTCTTTTCCTATTTAGAGCACATCCTAAGACAAGCAGTTTTCTCTGTTATTACGTTTCTGTTTGCCACTCTTTATTTTAAGTTAGAATCACATATTTTGTGAATATGAAACTGGTTCAAGTGTAAGACAATTGAGCTCAAAAAGTCCTGTCAATTGCAGTCCTCAAACTTACTTTCCTGACAAAAGGAAACCAATTTATATCTAAAAGAAACACCAATTTCCTCTCACAGCAAACTATGCAAGGTTAACCCTGCTGAATAAAGACAGAAAATACCAGATGAAATCAGCTATTTGGACTTAAAGAGTTATCGGAAGCAGTACATGA
Source organism: Piliocolobus tephrosceles (assembly GCF_002776525.5). Taxonomy (NCBI): domain Eukaryota; kingdom Metazoa; phylum Chordata; class Mammalia; order Primates; family Cercopithecidae; genus Piliocolobus; species Piliocolobus tephrosceles. The sequence continues at coordinate 77,050,247 of NC_045448.1, read as the reverse complement.
AGTTTAGCACATAGGAAAGAGTAGTAACAGGTTTTTTGTTTGTTTGTTTGTTTTTTTTAACAAGGGATGCAATAATTTTTTTTTTTTGTAAAACTGCTTAGTTTTTAAAAATTCTATCACAATTCATAAGCCACAACTGTTAAAATTGGTGAATAGTATATCTGATATTCTATTGATAGATAGCTGATAAGTCTGCCACAAATAAAAGGATAGATAGAAAGATGCTCAGAGATAGATAAGTAGGTCGAGATATTTTATTGATATGTCTCTATACATGTTATTTTAAATAGAGTATTCAGTTGCATTTAACTAGAAAAACTTGCAGTGAATCTCAAGTAAAATTTAATGATTTACTAATTCATTTTTCAAATGTCTTTTTCTCAAAACATAATATTTCTTTAAAAATTGGGAAGATACTTTTTAAAACATTAGGAGAGTGAAGTTACTTTTTGTAACAGCACATTAGACATTTACAAAGAAAATCACTTTCTCATAGAAGCCTTCTCAAACACTCTAATATATCTGTTACTCCCATGTTTGTTGCTATCTCATTATCCTGATTTAATTCCTTTAAGGCATTTATCACTAAAGGTATTTTTTATTTACATCTTTATAGTGCTTTCTGTGTTTATTCACTGGAATGTAATACTCCTGAAAACAACAACTTTAGAGTACCATTTTTAGATGCAAGTATTTGTTGACTGAGTACCATGAAAGATAACTGGTACTCACATACTTCCTCTCACCTGTCCTCCTGCCAAAAATTATTGTTACATTACTATTTTTACATTGTCAAAATATGATACAACTATATTTTGTTCCATTATCTTAATTCCCACATGTGTTTAGTCTTAATTCTGTGTGTAAATTAGTTAAGTGCTCACCATCATTCTCCTTGCTTTCATTCCCATTTTCAGGTGTCGGCATTCTGATTCAACACTGAATCAGCTGCATTTGGCCACTGAGAAGATTTTCCAAGATGAGTGACCAAATGTTATTTCCCCGAGTTCTGATGTTTGAGGCTGTCTGTCCATTGCCCTCATATTTGAAACTCATATCAACTGGATATGTTATTATTGAGTCACCTTTATTTCCTGCACAATTGTACATACATCTTTTTTTTTTTTTCTCTTTGGGACTTTATCACCAGTAGAGAAGTCTGTATCAGTCAAAATCCTTCACCTTTATAGATTATGTGTCTTTGTACCTGAAGATGTGAGCATTTCTCTCTTGCTCTATAAATTTAATAATTTGCCAGACCATGTATTAATGTTGATCATTCCAGATTATTTTTTTCAAACACTCAGTACTCCTCTTCTTCAGATTATTATTTTTTGCTTTATATCAAAAGAACTTTTCTTCATGACAACTTCGGATCCATTTTTTTTGTGTCCCATTAGTTGGCTTCTTCTCTACTTCAAGAAAACACACTGCAGTTACATCTGCTCCCTTCACCTCTCTTCACATTAAGTTTCTGTCACTTTGTTTCCAACTACATGTCATCTATGATTTGTCAAGCTTTTCCCATACATTATATGGGAGAGAGTCATTAAACAACACACAAATAAATATGAAATTACAACTTTTACTTATCAAATTTGCAATTTGATAAAGTAGCAGAAAAGACAAATTTGCAATTTGATAAGTGCTGTAAAGGAAATATTCAATGTCTTGATGGAATTATAGGGGCCCCAATTTATATCAGGCAGTCAAGAAAGAGCTATCAGAAGTGACATTTAAGCTGTGACACAAAGTCTGAGTCAGAGTTCATCAGATGAAGAATTAGGAGAGAATCATTTCATTCAGCAAGAATAGTATGTGTAAACTCTTCCCCTACACTGAGAAAAGCGCATGGCATGCTTGAGGAACTAACAGGTAGCCATGATAGCTGAAGTGCAATGAATGCCAGGAATAAGTAAAATGATTTGAAATGACTTTTGAGAGATAGGGAATGTCCTGTAGGGCACAGAAAAGGGTTCTAATTTGAATCTATATCTGATTATAATCCAATCAAGGGTTTGTTTAAAAGGAGGGATATGAGGAACATGTAATAATATAATATCACTTTGGCAATTTATGGAATTTGAGGAGTAGGACAGAAGAGTGAATGAATAGACTAATCGTGGTTATTTTCTGGCTAAGAGTTGGTCATGTTTGCATGATGCTGAGAGCAATGGACATTAAAAGAAATGGATACATTTAAGATACCTTTTGCAGTTAGAATTGACAAGATTTTCTAATGAGTTAACTGTTGTGTATGTGAAAAAAAAGGATGGCAAGAAAAATGTCTTTATGTTTCTGACTTATAAAAGGATGGGTATAGACATCATTTACCAAGTCAGGAAAAATGAATAATGTTGTTTGTGCAGCACTGGAATTTGGAACATGAAAGTTTTTCTGTATATATGTTAAATTTGTCATGTTCATTGGACAGCAGAGTGAAATGTGAAGTAGGCAGCTGTATATGTGGGCTTACTGCTTAGTAGAGTGATCACAACTGATAGACATAAGGCTGAAAATCATCTTAAGTATGACTTAAAAATGGTATTTAGTTACATGGTATGATCATGTGATATAATAATGGTATAATTACATCCTATCATTCAAGGAATGTACAAAGAAAAGAGAAAAGTAGTAAAATATTTGTCAAATGCTTATTATAAGCCAGGTATTTTTTAAAGCACTTTACTTGTGTTAACTCAATTCTTCCAACAACCCTGTGGAGTAGGCTACTCATATCATTTCAGTTTTATTGATGAGCATTCTGAGACACAGGGAAGTAACTTGTTCAAAGTATAACTAATTACATTTCTGGAATAAAGAATATTAAAGGAAGTAGCAGAGAAGAGGAGAGGTAAGAAGAGTAGGTGAGAAAGAGCAGAAGATGAAGAGGAGAGGAGAGGAGAGAAGAGGGGAAGAAGAAGAGAGTAATACTTGAACCAGGGACACCCTCAACATGTAAAGGTGATAAAGTAGCAGAAAGGACAAAAATATATATATACAGAAAGTAAGAGGAAAATCAAGAGCATTTCCAAAAGAGGAAATTTAATAGAATTAACTCTCTCTCACACACACACACACGCACATGCATCCCCCCCACACACGTGATGTTCAACTCTGTTAAATGCTGCAAGCTTTTTAAATAATATAAAGTCAAATAAATTTTCCTTGGTTTGGCAACATGAAGGTAATTGGAGACACTGATAAAAATAGGTGGAGTATAGCGTGGGTGTGGCAGCTCATGCCCATAATCCCAGCACTTTCACTTCAGCCCATGAATTTGAGATAAGCCTGGGCAACATAGTGCTACCCTGTCTAGATAGATAGATAGATAGATAGATAGATAGATAGATAGATAGATAGATAG
>NC_045448.1:77020511-77046870 GCF_002776525.5 Piliocolobus tephrosceles | reverse complement strand
TAGATAGATAGATAGATAGATAGATAGATAGATAGATAGATAGATAGGCAGGCATGGTGTCGTGTGTCTGTAGTCCCAGGTACTTGGGAGGTGGCTGAGTTGGGAGGATCACTTGAGCCCAGGAGGTAGAGGCTGCAGTGAACCATAATCATGCTACTGCATTCCAACCTGTGCAACAGAGTGAGACCCTGTAAAAAAAAAAGAAGAAAAAGGAAAGAAAACAAAAAAACCAAAAAAAAAAAAAAAATGTATTTGGAGTGGAGTGACAGTTACGGAAGCATAGTTGGACTAATTTGAAAAGTGAATGTTGTTTGGAAGTCTAATGTATAGAGACTAACCTAAACCAACATTTTTTCCTATATATGATACAACAAACATATTTTAGTCCATTTAAGGCGTGCGTGTAAGGACATGAAGAAAGCTTTACCTCACCAAATGGACAGATCAAATGAGAATGTAAGCACACTTGAAATTTGAGGTTGCCCTGGGGACAAGTGCGGATACTATGATGGAAACCAATCATTTAGTCATGTGCTTGTGAAGTTAGAGCACCAAATCTGAGTGTCTCAGAAAACGTGGACCCTCAAAAGGAGTTCAAGTAGTCCCAGACTAATAGCATAGCTCTGGAGGAATAGATAGATGCACATCACTCCAGTACATATATATTTGCTGCATAAAAATTTAAAAGAAATTTACATCTAGACTCATCATCCAGAAATTATAGCAAACCAAAGACAAAGAGAAACATCTTAGAATTGGTCAGAAAATTACAGCAGAGTTCCTTCAAAAAAAAAAAAAAAAAAAAAAAAAAAACTACAGTTACAGTGACCCATGACTTATCCAGAACAATAAAGTCAGGAATACAGAGAAAAAGGTGGCCAATGTGCTGAAAGAGAACTGTAAAACTAATATTTATATGAAGCAAATTGTCCTTTAATGATAAGCAGTGAAAATGTTCAGAGAAACAGTTGCATGTGGATATTCTGTAGCTATATTAGTAGTATACCTGATAAATATTAAAGCAAAACTTCTTAGTATAAATCACATGATAATGATAAAAGGATAAAATTCACCAAGAAGATACCAATCCTGAATCTGTAAGTACATAATTATGTGGCCTCAAAATACAAAGCAATAACTGTCAGATGTACAGAGGAACTGTCAAATTCACAACCACAGTGAGACATAACACACCTCTTTTATTAGTTGATAGCATATACAGACAAAAATAATCTGAGGAGATAAAACGTTTGAATATCTCTAGTGGAAAATTAAACTCAGAGATGTATATAGAATCCCACTTTAAATTTCTGTAGAATGCACATTCTTTCTAAGCTTGCACTAACATTTATTTTTTAAAAGTGACCATATCAACTATATAGGAAACCATTAAGCAGAAAGGCATTATTGTTCAGCAAGGTGTTGAGAGGTGTCTAGAAGCTATGAGATGACAGAAGACGCCTTCACGTATTTTTTTTTTTTTTTTTTTTTTTTTACAAAGTGTGGTATCAAAAATCACCAGGGGAAAGTGATAGATTTACAGCAATAGTGAATTTTGAATTTGCAGTCATGTATTTAAAACATAACTAGCTGTGTGTTTTTTCTCCTTCAAACTCCCAACTTCTCTCCTGTAGGTTCAGAAAAGACAGTTTGGATAAACTATATTGAAATTTGGCCAAGGAGTAGGACAGAAGTATATACTATCAATTGCTTTAAATAATAATGGAATTGAAACTGATAAAGAGGCAAAAAGAGGATTGTAGGGAATGATGTATGTTTAACTGGTGTTTAACGTATGCATGTTACACACACACGGAGCGAGGCCTTGAAGAGGAGAGAAAGAAAGAAATATTTTGTCTAAGGACTCTTTCCATGTTTTATGATTTTTCTGATTCATCTCGTGTAATCTCTTACCGTATTAGGGTTCTCTAGAGGGACAGAACTAATAGGATATATGTATATATGACAGGGAGTTTATTAAGAAGGATTGACTCACACGATCACAAAATAAAGTCCCACAATAGGCTGTGTGCAAGTTGAAGAGCAAGGAAGCCAGAGGTAGATCCGTCTGAATCCCAGAACCTCAAAAGTAGGGAAGCCAACAATGCAGCCTTTAGTCTGTGGCCAAAGGCCCAGGAGTCCCTGGAAAAGCACTGATGTAACTCCAAGAGACAGGTAAAGAACTTGGAATATGATGTTTGAGGGCAGGAAGTATCCAGCACGAGAGAAAGATGGAGGCTGGAAGTCTCAGTAAGTCTGCTCTTCCATCTTCTCTTGCCTGATTTATTCTAGCTGCACTGGTAGCTAATTAGATTCAGCGTGGGTCTGCCTCTCCCACTCCACTGACTCAAATGTTAATCTCCTTTGACAACACCGTCACAGACACACCCAGAAGCAATACTTTGCATCCTTTAGTCCAATCAAGTTGACAGTCAATATTAACCATCACACCTACATTCACCAACACATACTTATTGTTCTCTGGGGAACACAAGGGAGGCTTGAATAAACTACAAGTGGAATAATCTGGATCACCTAAAACATGGGAAAAGATTTAATAAGAGAATTAGAGGAAAGGAGAACAGAAATTTTTTTTTTTACTTTGTATTTCAACCACTTAAAGCAGTTTCTGTTTATCCTTCTAGCTTTCACATTATTACATTTAAATTTATCAAAATATAATTTCTTTATGGTATACACATTGAGCATTTGAAATACAATGATGGAGAGAGGATACATTTTTCATGTTTACATGGTTGCTATAGGCAATGTAGTCAGAAACAGGATTTGGTATATTATTGAACTCAATAGAATGTACACTTTAATGTGAAGAAAATAATTATTTTGTATATTGAATGCACATAATTTCCTTTCCACATTCCAATGCAATCATTGATTCCAATAACCTAGATGCTTTCTAGTTGGTACCTGTACCCAGATTTCCTATTTCCTTTGTATTTTCTCTCCTTAGAGAATGTTCTTTCATGAAGCTATTCCATTGCATCAACTTTAAACCGGCTACTTCTAGATTTACTATTGTCCCTCAACTCTCTTTTTTCTGACTTTCAGCACATGGTTTTAATAAACATCAAAGAATAAACGACACATATGTCAACCAAAAGACTTGTGTTCAGAGTCCATAAAGGAACATTACAAATCAATATTAAGAAAACAAAGAACTCATCAAAAGCAAGCAAATGATTTGAGAAGACATTTTATAAAAGTATACAAATTATCAATAAGCACTTGAGAAGATACTGAACATTAGTAATCATTAGGATAATGCAAATTAAAACTGCATGATATACACCCATTGGAATGAAAAAGTTGACATAGTGTTGGCAAGGTTGTGGAGTAACTGGAATGCACATACATTGCTGGTAGAAAAACAAAATTGTACAGCCACTTTTGCTAACAGTTGGTTTCATAAACATATATATTCTATACTACCCATCCATTACACTTTATTTGCTTACTCAAGATATATACATATGTATTACACATATACATGTATATATTTCCACAAAAACATTTGTACAGGAATAGCCATAGCAGTTTGGCTACATTTTGGGAAAGAACTCAAATGTCTTTCGGTGGATGAATAAATAACAAATTATGGTATATCCATAATGGACTTAGTATTTACTTACTACTTAGCTACACAAAGGAACACACTATTGATACATACAGTGGCATAAATAAATCTCAAAATCATGCTGAAAGTGTGCACACTGTATGATGTCATTTATATAAAATTTTTGAAAAATGCAACTAACCCATGTTGATGGTGAGCCAATCAGTGGTTGTCTAGGAGTGGGGTGAGAAGGAAAAGATGGATTGCCAAGGGCACAAGGACACTTTGGTGGTAATGGAAGTGTTTATTATCTTGAACGTGGTGACATAAATATATCAGAACTGATCAGACTGAAATGTATTTATATCTCTTTCTGTGAAAAGTCAAAAAATGTTCTTTCTTGCCTTATTTGTGTTTGTGAAAGCTATTACCTACGTGAAGCCCCATGCCTAAATGCTCCAGATCATCGTTTTTTCACTCTCTTTTGCACAAGTCTATATTCACGTCTATCATAGACATCATCACAGAGGAAAAACAGCTTCCTAATAATGTTTAAAGTTCTTGCATGGATATTGTCTACTTAAATTTACTACCCATTCCTGATTCAATATTTGTAATTATATTAACATATCTGTTCCTCATCTCCCACCAGGTTGTGAAGTTCTTGAGGAAAATCATCTTTGACTTGTCACCTGTTCCAGCACCTAGCACACTGATAGTCACACAGTAGGGTTGTAATCAGCACTTGCAGGCTGAATCGATAATGCTTATAACATTTGTAAGGCATTTTGGTGGTTTTCTGATAGAGTTTAGGCTCTTGACTTTCCTATACCACTGAGATTGCTTTATAATTGAGGTGTTGGTTTCAACAATTTTCATGACCCATAAACTTTGCAATTCCCTGGAAACATTTGGAAGAAATAATATCGGAATTATTTCAATCAGCACCCTTAGCGTTTACATGATAGATTTTATCCACTGTGATGCCCATCTTCCACAAAAATAATCATTTCTTGTTAATTTTTCTGTTTGCAAAAATCATCTTACTTCTGTTGTCCCCAATTGCGGTTATTTCTGATTCTGCCATCTAAACTACAGTATTTGCACACAATCTCTATTCAAAAGAATATAGCACACTTTTTAAGCCATTATCTACTACTGGGGGTGTGTTTGTTACTGCTTTCTATGCCTCTATTGTCTCCTCAACTAGGAATCTATAACACAAAATCCTGCAAAGCTTTTGTGAGAAATGTCATAAAGGAATGTGTTACTATAGATGTGAAAATTCCATTTGGACTTACTTACCAATTGAGAGAGATATTCAAGGTAGGGACAATATTATCAGCAAAGACTACACTGCAAATAGTAATAGGGATTTTTTTTTTTTTAGCTTTTTCTTCAAAAAGACAGAAATCTAATAGAAAACAGTTTTGCAATATAAGTGCATAAATATAACCAGTTTTGTGCTAGGTTTTCCACTGCTATTACAATGTTGCCCATTAAGTATGTTTATGGAGTACTCAATGACAAGAAAATAGTTTGATGGACATATCCCACGTAATGAGATTTTTCTGAAATTGTAGTTTTACTTCAAGTACAAGTCTGGAAATATCTAAAACGATATTTCTAGATGAAAGGAGTGAATCTAAGGGAATTAATGGAGACTCATTTAACTTTTAATGTCCCAAGAAGTAACAGCATTTTGGAGGAAAAAGAAGAAGAAAAAAATCCCAAACTAATGGCCATTATTATTTACAAATATACATATATAGGATTTTGGCAAATAGAGCTTCCCAAAGGTTATTATGCTACCTGGATAAAACATCTACAATTTCTTCATTTGTGGTAAATTTAAGTGAAGGCCTGAACATTAACTATCTACCTACCTATCTATCTCCTAAATCCTAAGTGAAATGACCAAAATATATATAAAAATAGAGGAAATCTGTATCACACATTTAGTCAACTCCAGTCTAAATCTCCTTCTACATCTCAAATGAAATTGAGCCTGTCAACGTCACAAAGCACTTCCATGATTCTAGACTCAAGGTCTGGAATCTTTCTTTTCTAGTTCATCTATTCTGCAGTTTTAGACACAAAGGACTCCTCCTCTTTTTGCTTACTCATCATGTTCTTTTCGGTCTTACTTTGCAACTACTTCTCTTCTGAAATCTTCAATGTCAAAGTATCACTGGACTCAGTTCCTCCTTATTCACTTCTATATGGACACACATTTTTGATATGATTTTATCCAATCTCTTGGCTTTACATAAATTCTATTTACTGATGAATTCCAAATCCACGACTCTAAATCTGACATCTTCCTTAAGCCCAAAGCTGGTCTTTTCAACCACCTACATAACATATGCACTTAGACATTGTATTTTTTGACTTAGGCTAAGTTATGATACAGTAACTAAGAACTCCCAAATCTTAGCATATTACACCAAAGGTTTATTTATGCCCTCATGAAATATTGGCTCTTTGTTAGCTGAAGATTCCTGATCCATGTGTCTTTTTCACCCTTGAATCCAGATTGAAGGTTTCATGGCAGAGGGGAAAGAAGAATGAGAAGACTGCACAATGACTCTTAAAACCTTTACCAGGGGTGGCATGTGTCACTTCTACTCAAGTTTCATCAGGCCAAGAAAATCATGTGGTCAAGCTTGATATCAGTGTGACAGGAGAATATAATCTTACACAGAGAATGCCAGCAAAAAATTGAGAATAATAATACAATTTGGCACAAATGTTTGGTAACCTCAAAGTTAACATGTCCAAAATTTAAATATTTCTTTTTCTTCAGAAGACATCCTCCCTTCTAATCCTTCTTATCACTCCAAATTATATCTCCATCCATTAACTTGGCACAGCAAGAGATCTTAGAGGAAAGAGTAATTTTTTTTTCTCTGCCCATCATCCAATCCATTGTTAAATCTTAGTACTTCAACAGATGTGTCAAAAATCCAATTCTTTCCCTCACCAGTACTATCATATCAGTCTAAACCACCATCTCTTCTCTCCCAGGATTACAACTGTAGATACCTAACCATGTCGTACTATAACCTGTTTACCATAAAACGTCCAGTATTTTCTCTTTGAAATATAAATTGAGTGACATCACACCAATATTTTAAATCCTGCAATGACTTCCCATGACACTGATGATAACATCTAACTTCTTCAAGTTGACTATAGGGCCCTGTGGACTTGATTCATCCATCCCCTTAGCTCAGGTGAATCCATTTTCTGTTTGTTCACTGGACTGCATTTATACCAGCCTTGACTTCTACAGCATGCCCAACTCTTTCTCACCTCTGAGAGTCTACAAGTGTTGATAATCTATTCTTGCCATCTGGACTACTCTTCTGCCATAGAGTTCTCAAATGAAACCTTACCTCTTTAAGAGGCTTTCTCTGACTACCTTATCTCAATTAAAAAAACTAATCCTTTATCCTAGTAGCAATCAATCCTGTATCATAGCAATATTATTCATACAATTAGTCAATCTTGTTTGTATACTTGTTAATCAGTTTATTGTTTGCTTCTAATGCTGTAGCATAAATCCCATGAGGACAAAACCATATTTTGTTGTTGCGGCTGTTGTTCTCTCTTACCAGCTGTATAGTAGATTCAGTAAATATTTGTTAAATAAATGACATTATTTTTCAAAAATCTTTGCAGGATTTCTGCAGATAAAACCAAGGTGAAGGAAGAAACCAAAGACCAAGGAAGGTGAAGGAAGAAAGCAAAAAATATCTTTGTGGTGAAAAAAAGCATTTTCTTAGGAAGTGGAGAATTCTAGCAGAAACCCAGTAATACCATTGAGAGATGCTGGTTGAAGGTAAGAGATAGACATAGAAGGAAATGGGAAAACTATACGTAAATTACCTCTTTTACCTCTACATTATGATCATTCAAAAATAAATATATCCAGGAATTGGGAGGGTAAGTAAAGCCATTGAGACTACTCTGTGTATTATAATGTTAATAACGAAAATACAATAAGGTATTAGTTAACATTTTAGGAGAACTTACTATTCTAAGCATTACAATATATTAACTCAGTTCTAAAAACAGCACTGTGTTTTTCCTGTTTTAGATTAAAAATCAAAAGTAGAAATGAATACCAATAGTAAATCTAAAATGGGAAAGAAATAGCTCAGTTGGTTAGAGCATGGTGCTAACAAAATGAAATAAACACAATCTTTTTAAGATCACGTACATCTAGTAAGTAGCAGTACCACGATTTGAAATGACATTTTCTGAACCAGCATCTTAAATACTATTCAGTTCTCTACGATGTGTGTCCACCAACATTGTCCTGTCTTGGATGTGATCTCAAGCTGGATCTGTTTAGTAACCTGGAAGAATATATATGGAGTGGGAGTGGAAAGAGCTTTTCTTTCTGCACCAGTAGTGTATCCAGTCACCTCCTACCGGGTTCCTCCCTCAACATGGGGATATTACAATTCAAGATGAAATTTGGGTGAGGACACAGAGCCAAACCATATCATTCTGCCCCTGGCTCCTCCCATGTCTCATGCCTTTTTCACATTTTAAAACCAATCATGCTTTTCCAATAGTCCCTCAAAGTCTTATCATTCCAGCATTAACTCAAAAGTTCAAGTCTAATGTCTCATCTGAGACAAGGCAAGTCTCTTCAGCCTATGAGCCTGTAATATTAAAAACAAGTTAGTTACCTCTGAAATACAATGGAGGTACAGCGTTTGGTAAATGTTACCATTCCAAATGGGAGAAACTGCCCAAAACCAAGGGGCCACAGATCTCATGCATGTCAGAAAACTTATTGGCAGGGAACTTATTAAATCTTAAAGCTCCAAAATAATCTCCTTTGACTCCATGTCGCACTTCCAGGACACACTGATGCAAAGGGTGAGCTCCCAAGGCCTTGGGCAGCTCTGCCCCTATGCATGGTATGGCCCATGCGGCTGCTTTCATGGGTTGGCGTTGAGTGCCTGTGGCCTTTCCAGGCACACAGCACAAGCTGTCAGTGGATCTATCATTCTGGGGTCTGGAGGAGGATGGCCCTCTGCTCACATCTCCACTAGGTGGTGCCCCAGTGGGGACTCTGTAGGGACTTCAACCTTATATTTCTCCTTTGCACTGCCCTAGGAGAGGTTCTCCATGAGGACTCTGTCTCTGGAGCAGACTTCTCCCTGGACATCCAGGTGTTTCTGTACACCCTTTGAAATCTAGATGGAGGTTCCCAAACCTCAACTCTTCTGCACATCCACAGGCCCAACACCATGTGGAAGCCACCAAGGCTTGTGGCTTATACCCTCTGAAGCAATGGCCTGAGGTATACCTTGGCCCCTTTTAGCCACAACTGGAGCTGGAGCAGCTGGGATGCAGGATGCCATGTCCCAGGGCTGCACAGAGCAGCGGGGTCCTGGGCCTGGCCCATTTATTCCCTCCTAGGCTTTCAGGCCTGTGATGGGAGGGGTTTCCAGGAAGGTCTCTGACAGGACCTGGAGACATTTTCCCTATTATCTTGGCTATTAACATTCTTCTTCTTGTTATTTATGCAAATTTCTGCAGCCAGCTTGAATTCCTCAAACAGAAAATGGGTTTTTCTTTTCTACCACATGGTTAGGCTGCAAATTTTCCACACTTTTATGTTCTGCTTCCCTTTTAAACATAAGTTCCCATTTCAAACCATCTCTTTTGTGAATGCATATGACTGAACACTCTCAGAATCAGTCAGTTTCTCTCTTGAATGCTTTGTTGCTTAAAGGTTTCTTCTGCCAGATACCCTAAATCATCTCTCTCAAGTTCAAAGTTCCACGGGTCTCTAGGGCAGGGCAAAATGCTGCCAGTCTCTTGGCTAAAGCATAGCATGAGTGACCTTTACTGCCGTTCCCCATAAGTTCCTCATCTCCATCTGAAGCCTCCTCAACCTGGACTTCATTGTCCATGTCGGTATCAGCATTTTGGTCAAAACCATTCAAATAGTCTCTAGGAATTCCAAACTTTCTCTCATCTTCCTGTGTTCTGAGTTCTCCAACTTGTTCCAACCTCTGCTGGTTACCCAGTTCCAAAGACCTATCTACATTTTCAGGTTATCTTTATAGTAGTACCCCACTCCTGGAACCAATTTCCTGTATTAGTCCATTTTCATACTGCTATAAAGATACTACATGAGACTGGCTAATCTATAAACAGAAGAGGTTTACTTGACTCACAGTTCTACATAACTGGGGAGGCCTCAGGAAACTTACAATCATGGCAGAAGGGGAAGCAAGTCACATCTTACATGGTGGCAGGAGAGAGAGAGAGAGCACAGGGAAAACTGCTACTTTTAAACCAGCAGATCTTGTGAGAACTCTCTCACTACTGTAAGAACAGCATGGGGAAAACTGCCCATGATCGAATCACCTCCCACCAGGTCTCTCTCTCAACAAGTGGGGATTACAATTTGAGATGAGATTTGGGTGAGGACACAGAACAAAACTGTATCAACCATCAACCCTCTAAGCTGGCTCAGAAGGCTCATTAACATCCTAAGGCACTGAGATACTGCTTGTCCACAAGACTCCAGAAATATGTCAATGCTGTGGACAGTCAGTAGGTAATATGGTGGCTGTTGTTGATGGGATGTCTTTATCCAATGTCAATGAGCAGAGGACTAACAAGGCTTTATATCCTTAGTGATATAGGCTGCTCTTTCAAATAGAGACTGAAAGAAACACAGATGCAGGCTTAAGTCCTTGCTGCAGACTACCACCACCTGTCTCACACAAACAGGCATACGCATAAAGTGAGGCAGACAGAGATGAGAAAGGAGAGACACACACAGAAAGGCAGAAAGACACAACAACTACTTTTCCTTTACTTGGCAATCAATTTTATATAAAGGGTCATAATAGCTTTAAGATGTTGAACACATTTTCTCAAGAGAGGTATTAAGGAATTGTCCATTTTTGAAGTATTCTTTTACAATTAAAAACCCAAGATGCATTTGGAAAAACTGCATTTATTTACAACATTAAGATTGACATCTGCTCTCACATGTATATGCATTATTTTTCAGAATTTGGTATCAAGATTGTTACTTTTGTAACATAACTTGGAAATCCTTCCATTGCTTCCAAAACTCTATAGCCATATATAAAGGAAGGAAAGTTTGTGTTTTCTGAAAGTTCATGAAAAAAGAGACCCTAAAATCTTCTCAGTCCAATTCTTTTTATTGAGTCAATGATTTTAAAATAATTTTCCCTTTATAGTTTTTATGCTTTTATATCCTTTGAGAACTTATATATCCCTAAAATGTTACACTTTACCTCTACATTTTTATGGTAAATAATTGACAATAGTTTTCTATCATATTTAAAAATCTGACCTACAGTAATCCAACAAAGATATATTGAGGCCTATTATCTCCCAGGACTGATCTGAGGTCTGGATATATAATAGCAAATGAAGTAAAAATTCTCATAGTCATGGAGCACACTTTTTGATGTAATTTAAGTCTGTTTCTAATATTCATGATTTAGGTATTTTATTTTTTAATTTGCTTCAATCAAGATTTATCAATTTTTATTAATATATTGATATGCTAAACCTTGTAATATATATAACTTATACAGCCTAAGTTTCTAATTCATCAAGGTGTAATTGTTATTGATAATTGAGAGACAGGCCTAGCTGGATTTCCTAGGTGGACTAAGAATTCCTAAGCCTAACTGGGAAAGATAATAACACCTTGTCTGTATACTTGAGCTTGTTACATTGTTTTTTGTTTTCTGAGCTGAGACAAAAGGCCAGTCTTTCCTTCCACCTTTCTCTCTTTCTATTTTTCCTCTCTCTCTGGCTGCACTCCTTGCTTTCTTCTTGCTATATTTGTAGGTAAAAGCATACTAACGGCCTTCTTATTATCCTTTTAAATAAAACAAAATTGTTAAAGATTTAAATAAGAAAAATTTGAAAGATTCTTTTTAAATAACAATTTAAAAAGAAAAGAAGGCCATTAGTATGCTTTTACATGCAAATATAGCTCTATTACAAATATTTTGGAGTTGTGCCCATTAAGTTGATATTTTAGACAGTTTATAATTCACAATTTGTTTTCCCACTTCCCTCAAAATTTTGTTATGATTCACCTTGTTTTTATGGGGGAAATATTTACAATTTTCTGAATGATTAGATTTTTAATTTGCTATTTCTAGCAGGGTCGTTCTTTTAACATTCTATTGGCATTTTTCCAAGAAGACGTAATCTGTACTATTTTGACTCTTAGAACGTACTAAAAGTTTTTATTATGAAGAAACCATAAATATATGAAAAGACTTTTATAAATTGAGAGATTTCCATTATTTTTAAAAACTAAATCCATGTCTTTTTCCTTGGATATTTTTAACATTGAGGATTCAGTGTAAAATTTGGGGATTTTCTTGTATCTCTATTAACTTTTCTTTCCATTTTATATGCATTTTGTTTTGAAAAAATAGCAAATATATATTATAGATTATATCTCAATACTTCAGTCTCTGCTATCATTAATACAGGTTCATCTTTGTCATTTTTGCTGCAAGACTTTTTTAAAGAAACAAAACATTTCAGTTAAATGGTTTTCTTTTTTACATGAAGCAAATCCCCTTAGGCACCTACCTGCACCTTCACCTTCTCTCCACCTGCAAGGTCTCTGCTGCTGCTAAGTCAGTCAATCACTACTAATGTTTTGGTTGGTATTCTTGTGGTCCACCTTTTTGTGTGTGCCTTGCAGACATATTTATATAAACTTGGATTAGTATTTTAAATTTACATAAATGCTGTGATACTCTACAATCTTGCTTTATTGCACCTTGCTTTATTCACTTAATTTTATAATTTTTGAGTTTTATTTTTCTTTATACACACACACACACATCTCATTATTTTAACTTGTTCTAATATTTTCTACCTTTTTTCACTTTCCCACTGTCATACTCAACTACCTCATGCCACGTTTTTTTTTAGACACCCAATGCTTTTTCTCTTTTTATTTGCCGAAAATTGAAATGAGAAACGACTCCCTATAGGCTCTCACCACAATTACCACCCTATTGGTCCCTGAAACCTGCTAAAAGAAAAACTTCAGCCAAATTAAATGTAACACAGTCTAATTCAGCAAAGGATTTGCAAATCAGACAGCCTCCCAAGACAGAGTAGGCTCAGAGAGACCAGCACAGCCACGTGGTAGAAAAAGATTTATGGACAGAAAAAGGAAAGTGACTTACACAAAATGGAAGTGAGGTACAGAAGAAACAGCCAGATTTGTTACAGCTTTGGCATTTGCCTTAACGGAACATGGTTTGAATAGTTGACTCCCTTTGATTGGCTAAAACTTGGTGATTGGCACAAGAGTAGATTACAGTTGGTATACACTACCACTTAGATCATAGTTCACTCTATGCAGAGAAACCCTTAGGCTCAACTTAAAATACATAAGGAGGGAGCTCTAGGCCAAAGTTGATTTTTAGCAAGCTCTACGCTCAGATTTCCCACATGTACAATGAATGAACTGCCCATAAGCCTATCGAAGTCCAGATTCTCCACATACACAGTAGATTATATCCTTTTTTCCCCTTGTCAAAAACATTTTTTTCCCCACTATTTCCCTCTTTCTCTCTTGCATCACATTTTTATCCTTTACTAGTGGATCCTTTGCATGAGCCTTTTTTTTTCTTTTGAGATGGAGTCTCGCTCTGTCGCCCAGGCTGGAGTGCAGTGGCGTGATCTCAGCTCACTGCAAGCTCCGCCTCCTGGGTTCATGCCATTCTCCTGCCTCAGCCTGCTGAGTAGCTGAGACTACAGGCACCCGCCACCAGGCCCGGCTAATGTTTTGTATTTTTTAGTAGAGACAGGATGACCTCGTGATCTGCCCTCCTTGGCCTCCCAAAGTGCTGGGATTACAGGCGTGAGCCGCCGTGCCCGGCCGCATGAGTCTTCTCTTGATCCCATTTTACCTCCTGCTACTGCTTCATTTGTCTAATACCCTTTCTGGTAGAATTAAAACTATATTTATTATTAAAACTATAATTATAACTATTAAAAATAGTTACGGATATTTTTGTATCCATTCACTAGTGAGGAGCCTTTTAGTTTATTCTTGGCTCTCTTGCAGTATATCTTCCATATGTTTTCCTTTCCTCCAATTCTGGCACACTAGCGATATACTTCCACAGTTGCTTTCCAGGAAGAAAGTTTCCTGTTATTTCTAGATTTATTTGGGTCAATTTTCAATGCTTAATTTATCATTAACAAGAAGTCAAATGTTATCTTGAAGTATGCAAGGTGTATAAATGAAACAAGGAAGCTAACAACCTTGAAGAATTGAAATGGAAATGTTTTCTAATGTGTGATGTTAATGCTTAGAATTTAGTGGCAAAGTCAAAATATCAGTAGCCATTAATATGTGTTAGATGAAAGAGATATTTGGTTAAAGGAAATGAATATTATTTATGAAGACCACCCACTCATTATGAGCCAAAGAGAAACAAATGTTCTATTCAGTTTTCTTTCATCTCAGCTATTTGCCACAGTGTTCAGATCTCTAGAATAATTTGCCCAAGGCATAGTTTTCATGAAGCGTGCTCTAGCTAGGAAGGCTACTGGTAGTATAGAAGAGTTACTTATGAAGTTAAGTTAGATTTGCAGAATTTTAAATACTATAAATTCCTTCATATTCTCTCTTCTCTGTCTGACCACCTAGGAAACCTCTATCACAAGGGTCTTATAACTTGGAATGATAGTTTCTGAGGCCCCATAGTGTCCAAATTAACTGTTTGGTTAAAATAAATTAACTGTTGGTCAAAATAAAGAGAGATAAGAAAAGACTACTAATTGAAAGAGAAACAAGCTTTTTTTGCATTCAAAAATAAGACCTTCACTTGGAGGAGAAAATTGTTGGTATTTGGCAATCTACTAACAAAAATCCTTTACCCTACTTCTGCTAACAGTGTTCCGTTTACTTTCTCTCTTTTACAAACATCACCATTTCTCCATTTCACTTTTGTTTTACAATTTTCTTTGGAATATAATCTTTAAAAAACATTTCACCAGAAACTATGAAGTAAAGATGACTTTTCTAACTATCCCACATGTTCTTACTTCTATTAATAGTCCTCTCTCTTTCAATTCAATGGAAACTGATTAATCTATTACCATTAAACTGGATGGCTGCTTGGTAACAGGCACTGGGATCTAGAGTACACAAGAGCTTTTCCTCATGGAGTTTATGTTACAGCATGAAAGAAATAATTAAAAAATGGTGAGGGTAATGAAAGGTCATATAATATGAAAGTGTACGTTAATATTCTTCTTGGGAAGTAAAATTTAAGCTGAGATTTGAAGAATATGTAAGAATTAGCCAAGCAGGGAGATTGAGGCATATCTGCCACAGAATCTTAAATGGAACTGAACTAAAGCAGCATATCTGGCTAGAGTATAAAAATACAAGAAGGCGGCATTTTTTACCGATCTAAAAAGGGAGGCAAGGCAATATTACAAATTATCTTTTCAACAATGTGTAAAGAGATGAATAATATACTACCTGATACGGTTTGGCTCTATGTCCCCACCCAAATTTCGTGTTGAATTGTGATCCCAAGTGTTGGGGCTGGGTGTGGGGGGCTGGTGGGAGGTGATGGAATCTTGGGGGTGGTTTCTAATGGTTTAGCACCATCCCTTAAGTACTGTCTTGTGAGTGAGTTCTCACGAGATCTGTTTGTTTAAAAGTATGTAGCATCTCCCCCTTAGCTCCTTCTCTCCTGCAGCCATGGGAAGACATGTTTGCTTCCCCTTTGCCATCCACCAGGATTGTAAGTATACTGAGACCTCCCAGCCATGCGTCCTGCATAAGCTGCAGAAATGTGAGTCAACTAAACTCCCTTTCTTCGTAAACTACCCAGTCTCAGGTGTTCTTTAGAGCAGAGTCAGAATGGACTGATACACTACCTCACCAGTACCAGAGTGCCTTCTGGAGAAAAAGAAAACACTATCTTTGTTCAGAGAAGACCCTTGATTAGCCATTTGGTGTAAAAATAGAGTCACTGAAGGCAGAGGTGTTCGCAGTTCTATTCCACCTGAGACAGGGAGAAAGTTGGGTAATTTTTCTTCTTTCTCTTTTCTGTCTGGCCTCAAGGGTAAGAGATGAGAAGGAAAGCTGTGGGAAATAATAAGGGACAAAGAGTGTCTTAATTTGCATTTCCCAAAAGCATAGCTCTGTTTCTTTCTCTCAGAGGTTTTGACATGCTCCTAGACACAGGAGTTTATCTGGGAGATGATCTCAGGAAGCAGAGTGGGAGAGTCAGGAGGGAGAAACAGAAAAGGAAAGAAAGCCAATAAAGGTAGTGTTGTTGACCTAGTAACTGTGATGGGTAATTATGTTCCATCTTGTCGGGGACCTCTGAGAAACCTGGAAGACTCTGCCTCAGACTGTCACTTTTAAAGCTTCCCCCAGCCAAGCTTTTGCCTGCTTCTGCACACGGGCTTGGCAGTCTCCTAAGGTGCTGGAGGCAGTCCTAAGGCATGAAATCAAGTGCCATGAGGAAATGTGGCATGGGATACAAAGAATCAACCAAATGATAAAATGCTGGGTACTATAGGGGAACAAGGTCATGAGAACCTTCAAGTGTAAAGTGGGGAGACAACTTTTGGTAATTCAGAAGCCTAATATACAATTTTCATCAGTTTGATTTGCTGCAATATAAATCTTGATCCACATCACACATCTCAGATTTATTCATGAAAATCTGCATCTCGCTCTTGCTCCCTCTCTTTCACACATATATACATGCATACATGCATCTCACACTCAACCTCATGTTCTATAATGGGGAAATAGGATGTTTGGTAGTAATTAAAGGCTTAATCTTTACATGTGGGTGACCTGAAGTAAAGAAGACAGTCCCTGCCAGGGCTAGAAGCTAGAGCCCACTTGACTCTGACAGCATACACACATCCTCCAAATTGGGACTTTTCAATAATCATAAAATTTTTGGATTCTCACAGGGTATAGAATTGTGATATGATCTCCAGATTCATTGGGGAAGGAGACGTTAAGTGTTACCTAGTTTTTATATGTTAAAAATTTGAACTCACACGTTCTTAATGAATTTTGAGGACAAATTCGTAGGATCCAATCTGAATTTCTGGTTGCAGGGTAGAGACTGAATTAGAATGGGTGTAAGAGTAGATATAGGGATAAAAATTAGCAGGTATGTTGCCATTGTCCCACCAAGAGACAAAATCATTAAGGCCTGCTATTGAAAGATAAGGGCACAAATGAGTGAAAATGGTAAGCATTTGAAGAAATAGGAAATTAAGGTGCAGTTTCTTAAAATTGGAAATACTGATGAATGAAAAACGTTTTAGGGAGAAGATATATTTAATTTGGAGCATGTTTGAATACTCTGTGAGGGGAAATAAGTGAATCTATACATATTGCGTGAGATTTACATATTTGAAATTCAAAAAAGACATTGGGCTAGAGATAATAATGTGGAGTAATAATCACCCTCATAAACTTTTCTAAAACTATGGGAGTGGGTAATATCTTCTAGGATTAGACTGAACTATGGAGAGAGGGGGAGAGAGAGAGAGAGAAATAGAGACATAAAGTAAGGGGGAAAAACCCTAAAATCATAAATATATAAGGGCAGGGAGAGGAGGAGGAGACATTAAAGAAGACTAAGAAGGCATATCTAGATATATATATATATAAAAAAAGCAAGATAATAAGCTCACAAAATTCAAGAAGAAAGAGTCTTTAGAAGGAGATGCTGAATGCTGTAGAGTGTTCAAATAGAATAAAGATTGAAATATGTCCATTTATTCTAACAATCTGGAGGGAAGTGTGACTCTGGTGAAGAATGTTTTAGAAAGTTTAAATATAAAACAGACTGAAGTATATCCATGAACTTTCAGCCTGGAGAGCTGGGTGACCTTGGTGGGGAGAATTTCAGTGTAGTGATATAATGAGATATATTGGAGTGAGTGAGAAATGAAGAAATGTAGACATCAAGGGGCAGCAACTGGTTAAGGAAATTTGGCTGAAGGGCTTTATTTGCACAAAAATCAAAGGAGGGTAGGTATCATTCCTACCATCTTAGGGATGGGCAAACTGAGTTTTATAGCGGTTATATTGTCAAAAGCCACATAGTAAATACCAGAGCAAGAATTCAAAGATCTGCTGCCTTCAAAGACCCAAAATCTATGCTAAATTTACTGAAATCCATTATGCCACATCATCACTTATCACGTCAGCTTAAAAATGTATATTGAAAACAATGTATACTGAAGATGAAGCCATTTTATCATATGAAAATGATTTCTTAATGAAAATTAAACTAACATTAATAATATATAAAAATAAACATGAAAAAAATTAACCTCACTATTATCAAAGAAAAGCTAACCCAAACATTAAGTAAAATGTATTTTTTTTTACATATTACTTTGACATAGATGTAAAAAGATGTACATTGGTTTAGACGTTATGAAGAACAGTATGGAGGTTTCCAAAAAAATTAAAAATATTACTACCTTATGACCCAGCAGCTCCATTTCTGGTCATACACCCAAAGGAAGTGAAATTACCATTTTAGAAAAATACCTGCCCTCTCGTGTTCTGATGAAGAAATAACCTAAATGTCTGTTGATGGAATAAGGAAGAAACTGTGAGACAGATGTTAGTGGATATACATACATATATATGTAGTTGACCCTTGAACAACATGGGTTTGAACTGTGTGAGTCCACTTATACACAGATTTTTTTTCAATAAAATATACACAGTGTGCCTTCCTCTCCTGCCTCCCCTTCCACCTTCTCCACCTACTCCACCTTTTCGGCTCTGCCATCCCTCCTTCTCAGGTCCTCAATGTGAAAACGATGATAATGAAAACCTTGATGATGATCCACTTCCTTTTAATGAATAGTAAATATGTTTTCTCCTGCTCATGATTTTCTAATAACATTTCCTTTTCTCTAGTTTATTGTGAGAATACAGTATATAACAGATACACAAAATATGTGTTATCAACTATTTTTTTGGCAAGGCAGTCAACAGTACTGTATTATTCAGTTTTCAGGGAGTCTAAAGCTATAACTGGAGTTTTGACTGCAAAAGGAATCAGTGCCCCTAAACCACCCTTTGGTCAAGGGTCAACTGTATGTATACACATATATATGGGTATATGTGTATATATACACACGTGTATATACACATCTATACACACATATATGTATATACGTATATGTAAATATGCACATATATGCATATATATGCAAATA
This sequence comes from Piliocolobus tephrosceles, assembly GCF_002776525.5. NCBI lineage: Eukaryota > Metazoa > Chordata > Mammalia > Primates > Cercopithecidae > Piliocolobus > Piliocolobus tephrosceles. The sequence goes on along the minus strand of NC_045448.1, from coordinate 77,027,999 downwards.
CGTATATGTACATATATGTATATACATGTATGTAGATATGTATACATGCACAGATGTGCTTATGTATATGTACATATATATGCATATACATATATGCATGCATCTGTTTCTGTACATATATGCATATATGTATATGCATATACATGGCTATGCATACATATATGTATGTGCGTACATGTACATATATGTGTATGCATGCATATATGCACATGCGTGTGTTTATATGTACCTACATACGTGTATGTATATATACGCACACATGCACACACACACGTATAGGAATATCATACAGTCTTGACAAAGAAGGAGATCCTGCTGCAACTTAAATGAACCTGGAGGATATTATACTCAGTGAAATAAGCTGGACACATAAGGAGGAATATTGCATATCTCACTTATATGTGAAATATTAGAAGAGAAATCAAAAAGTGAAATATACAGATGTGGAGAATAAATCAGTAGTCATCAGGGGTTGTGGGGGAGGGGAGAAAATGAGGCGCTGTAGATCAGAGTACACAAATTAGCAGGTACCTAAGACGAACAAGTCTAGAGATCTAACATACAACATAAAGACTATAGGTCATAAAATTGTACTATATTTGGGATTCCTGTTAAATGAGTAGATTTCAGCTGATCTTGCCACTAAAGCAAAAAAAAACTGTGAGATGATGGATATGCTAATTTGCTTCACTATAGTAACCATTTTATGGTCTCTATATATCCCATAACATCAAGTTGTATACCTTAAACATGCACAATACATTTTTTTAAAAATGAACGGGTTAGAAAGGAGTTGTGAAGTACGTAATTTCTAATGCACTTCTGGGAAAGCAATTGATATTCTCTCATGAGACTGTAAGCTCCTTTAGGGCAGTTTTCATGTCTTAATCATCTTTGTTTCTCTGCTTCCTTCTACAATTTCTGAAACAATATTCCCTTATGAAATATTTATTGTATTTTATTGAGTTGCACTGAATCAAATAAGAATGTGAATTCTAGTTCTAAGATATGAATAACTGTAAAGTTATTTAAATACACCTTGTGTATCATTCTGATTGTATGTGATTTACTTCTGAATTACTTCACTTCTGAGAAGCATATTTCTATGAATGAAAAATTTATGTGTAATGTGTGTCTGTGAGTTTATGAGTATGTATTGTATGTGTTTTTGATTAATAGATCCAGTTAGTTGAAAGCCAGTCAATTTTTCCTACTCCTCTGTAAATAGAGTTTGATTATTAATAGCTCTTCAAGGAAAATTTTGCTTGTTATTTTCCCATTAAAGTTGGCTGGTTATAAACTGAGAAGTTAAAGGTACTCTACAGCTTTAATTGGAGTGCCTGCTAAGCTGCTACAACAAAGAAACACAAAAATCTGGTGGCTCAAGCGAAATAGAATTTGTCTCTCACATAAGAGTGGGCAGTCTATGGAGGAGAGGTGACTGTGCTGTATAACATACAAAATATGTGTTATCTCTGCTTCATAAAGTCATCTAGAGACTCAGGGGCCTTCTACCTTGCTGCTCTGTTAATCCCTAAAGAAGTAATTCTCAAACTTTAAGTCCATCAGAATCTTCTGAAGAGCATGTCAAAACAGATTGCTGAATCTACCCCTGGAGTTTCTGACTCAGTTGGTCTGGAATGGGGCCTGAAAACTTGCATTCTTAGCAAACTTACATGTGTCAGTGGGAATCGGCTGATGCTACTTGGGACTACATTTTATAAACCACTGTCCTAAAATGTTAGCTTGCTCTAATTACCAGCATGGTCCAGACTAATTACCAGCATGATCCTTCAGATTCAGTTTATGAAAAGGGGTAAAAAGAAAGAGAAATCTGCCCAGTTATTTTAGTGGAATGACTTAGAAAAAAATATATATTTTTTCTCATATTTTATATTTGAGAACTTAGTCACAAGGCAGGAAAAAAATGGCAATTGAACTTAATTGCTGAGAAAATGGTAAATGTAGTCTCTAACTGGGCAAATATATGTCCAAATACAATTCAAGGGGTTCTATTACCAAAATAGGGGAAAAAAAATCAATACTAGAAGTACTTTGGCAGACTTTGCTATAATGCCATAGATAAGCACAGTATAGAATTACTAAGACCAAAAAGAAAAGTATCTGTAGAACGACATGAGAATAACAATAGCAGTAATAATAATAGCTAAGATTTCAGTGTTTGTTTTATTCAAGCTCTGTGCCAAATGCTGTACATATGATATGTTCCTTATTTTTCATGAGTATTCTATGAGGAGATCGTACAATGCCCTCCATCCCTTCAATTTTTAAGAGGAAACATTAATTTATTATTGTAACTTCATTAGTTATTTGATTTTTAGATTTGCCTAACAATCCTAAAATGTACATAAAAATTACTCAACTTCTTAAGCACAGTATTGGCTTGGCACAGTGGCTCACGCTTGTAATCCCAGAACTTTCAGAGGCTTATGTGGGCGGATCACTTGAGGCCAGGAGTTTGAGACCAGCCTATTCAACATGGTGAAAACCCATCTCTACTTAAAATGCAAAAAGTAGCCGGCCGTGGCAGCACATGCCTGTGGTCCCAGCTACTTGTGTAGCTGAGGCATGAGAATTACTTGAATCTGGGAGGCTGAGACTGCAGTGAGTAGAGATTATGCCGCTGCATATCAGCCTGGGCGACAGAGTGAGACTCTGTCTCAAAAAACAAACAAACAAAAAAAGTGCAATATTTAAAATTATTTCAGTTCTACTTTAAATCTTTTGCAGACTAATTTACCTGTTATTCCTTTGCTAACTTATTATGTGTAGATATCATCACTTGAAAAATTTACTGATTAATACTGTTAATAGCTAACAAATATTGACTATTTATTACATGCCAGAATCTTTTCTATTTTTTAAAAATGTATTCGCATCCATCATGGCAGACAGAAGGCTGGACTAGATTCCAACTCTGAGTCAGACAGACAGGGCACCGTGTGGAAGCCCACGTCATGAATTCTGGCTCCAGAACAACTACAGTAATAAATCAGGAAACCCAAGATGAATCACAGACTCTCTCAAGAAAGCAGATTGTTCCTGCAGGACCCAGGAGACACCCCAAATGCTCTGAGTGCCCAAATTGCAGAAGTGGGAAAAGGAGGTCATCTAGCCCTGAACACACACACCCACTGGGGAAACTGAAGGTCTAGTTTATGGGAGAAGATTCCGACCTTACCTGGAGCCGAGTCAATTTAGAGAGCCAAGCGAAATACAGGCATAGAGGGAGCAGCAGGAAAGGCTCTGCGAGCTTGCTAGGTCTTCAAGCAGTCCATTCCTGCCTGGTATCGTAGGGATCATTTGGGAGGGTGGCCCTCAGCGTGGGAAAAATGCCACAGGGAGTAGGAAGTCTGCAGCTGAATTTTGTCACAATTCAAACAGGTGGAGAAGCCTTCTGGCCAGAACTCAGGGGAGGGTGTCAATCCTGTGTCCAAAATGCACAGGGGAGGGAAGAACTAAAGCAGACAACCACTAGCACCAGCCCAGAGCCTGGTAGACTTGCTGGGTCTCTAGACCCAGGAGAGAGAGAACAATCATTACAGTTCAACTCTCAGGAAGCCACATCCATAGGAAAAGGGGAGAGTACTACATCAAGGGAATACCCCGTGAGAAAAAAGAATCTGAACAACAGCCTTCAGCCCTAGACCTTCCTTCTGACAGAGCCTACCCAAATGAGAAGGAACGAGTAAACCAACTGTGGTAATGTGACAAAAAAAGGCTCTTTAACTCTCCCCAAAAACCATACTAGCTCATCAGCAATAGATCCAAACCAAGAAGAAATCTCTGATTTACCTGAAAAAGAATTCAGGAAGTTAGTTATTAAGCTAATCAGGGAGGCACCAGAGAAAGGTGAAGCCCAATGCAAGGAAAACCAAAAAATAATACAAGAAGTGAAGGTAGACATATTCAATTAAATAGACAGCATACATAAAAACCAATCACAACTTCATGAAACACTGGACACACAGAAATGCAAAATTCTCTGGAAAGCTGCAGCAATAGAATTGAACAAGTAGAAGAAAGAAATTCAGAGCTTGAAGACAAGTTCTTTGAATTAATTCAATCCCTTAAAGACAAAGAATAAGAAAATATGAACAAAGCCTCTAAGAAGTCTGGAATTATGTTAAACGATCAAACCTAAGAATGATAAGCATTCCTGAGGAAGAAGAGAAATCTAAAAGTTCGGAAAACATATTTGGGGGAACAACTGAGGAAAACTTCCCTGGCCTTGCTAGAGACCTAGACATTCAAATACAGGAAGCACAAAGAACACCTGGGAAATTCACCACAGAAAGATTATTGCCTAGGCTCATTGTCATCAGGTTATCTAAAGATATAGGAAGGGATCTTAAGAGCTGTGAGACAAAAGCACCAGATAACCTATAAAGGAAAACTATCAGATTAACAGCAGATTTCTCAGCAGAAAACCTGCAAGCTAGAAGGGTTTGGGGTTCTATTTTCAGCCTCCTCAAACGAAACAATTACCAGCCAAGAATTTTGTATCCAGTGACATTAAGCATCAATATGAAGGAAAGATGGTCTTTTTCAGACAAACCATGGTGAGAGAATTTGTCACTACTAGGCCACCACTAAAAGAACTGTTCAAAGGAGCTCTAAGTCTTGAAACAAATCCTGGAAATACATGAAAACAGAATCTTTTTAAAGCATAAATTTCACAGGAATTACAAAGCAAAAATACAATTTAAAAAGCAAAAACACAAAAACCAAGGTACACAGGTAACAAATGGCATGATGAATGGAATGGTGTGTCATATCTCAATAGTAACATTGAATGTAAATGGCCTAAATGCTCCACTTAAAAGATACAGAACCTCAGAATGGATGAGAATTCACCAACCATCTGCTGCCTTTGAGAGACTCGCCTAACACATAAGGACTCACATAAACTTAAAGTAAAGGGTAGAAAAAGACATTTCATGCAAATGGACACCAAAAGCAAACTGGAGTAGCTAGTCTTATATCAGACAAAACAAACTTTAAAGCAACAACAGTTAAAAAGGACAAAGAGGAACATTATATAATGGCAAAAGGCCTTGTTCAACAGAAAAATACCACAATCCTAAACATACATGCACATAACACTAGAGCTCTCAAACTAATAGAACATTTACTAATAGACCTAAGAAATGAGTTAGACATCAACACAATCATAGTAGGGGACTTCAGTACTCCACGGACAGCACTAGACAGGTCATCAAAACAAAAAGTTAGCAAAGAAACAATGGATTTAAACTATACCTTGGGACAAATGGACTTAACAGATAGATACAGATCATTCCATCCAACAACCACAGAATACACATTCTATTCAACAGCGCATGGAACTTTCTCCAGGATAGACCATATGATAGGCCGTAAAATAAGCCTCAATAAATTTAAGAAAATTGAAATTATATGAAGCACTCTCAGACCACAGTGGAATAAAACTGGAAATCAACTCTAAAAGGAACCTTCAAACCATGCAAATACATGGATATTAACCTGCTTCTGAATGACCATTGGGTCAAAAATGAAATCAAGATGGGAATTAAAAAATTCTTCTAACTGAATGACAATAGTGACAAAACCTTTCAAAACCTCTGGGATACAGCAAAGGTGGTGTTAAGAGGAAAGTTCATAGCCCTAAATGCCTACATCAAAAAGACCGAAAGAGCACAGACTGACAATCTAAGGTCACATCTCAAGGAACTATAACAAGAACAAACCAAACCCAAACCTAGCAGAGGACAGGAAATAACCAAGATCAGAGTAGAACTAAATGAAATTAAAACAACAAAAAAAAAGAAAGATAAATGAAATTGATAGACCATTAGCAAGATTAACCCAGAAAAGATGAGAGAAAATCCAAATAACCTCAATAAAAAATGATGGGAGATATTACAACTGACACCACTGAAATACAAATGATCATTCGTGGCTACTATGAACACCTTTACTCACATAAACTAGAAAACCTAGAAAGATAAATTCCTGGAAAGATACAACCCTCCTAGTTTAAATCACTAACAATTAGTTACCCTGAACAGACCAATAACAAGCAGCAAGATTAAAATGGCAATTAAAAAATTGCCAACAGAAAAAACCAGGACCAGAAAGATTCACAACAGAATTCTACCAGACATTTAAAGAAGAATTGGTACCAATACTATTGACACTATTCCACAACATAGAGAAAGAGAGAACCCTCCCTGATTCATTCTATGAAGTTAGCATTACTCTAATACCAAAACCAGGAAAGGACATAACCAAAAAAGAAAACTACAAATCAATATCCCTGAAGAACATAGATGCAAAAATCCTTAACAAAATACTAGCTACCCGAATCCAACAACATACCAAAAAGATAATCCACCATGATAAAGCGGGTTTCATACTGAGGATGCAGGGATGGTTCAACATACACAAGTCAATAAATGTGATACACCACATAAACAATTAAAAATCACATGATCATCTCAAGAGAGACAACTGCAAAATTGTGGAACCAACTCAAATGTCCATCAATGAGTGGATAAAGAAACTGTGCTGTACCTATAAAAGGAAATACTACTCAGCCATAGAAAATAATGAATTAATGGCATTTGCAGCAACCCAGATGAGATTGGAGGCTAATATTCCAAGTAAAGTAACTCAGGAATAAAAAACCATTGTATGGTCTCACTGATATGTGGAAGCTAAGCTATGAGGATGCAAAGGCATAAGAATGATAGAATGGACTTTGGAGACTTGAGGGGAAGGGTGGGAGTGGAGCAAAGAATAAAAGACTACAAATAGAGTGCCGTGTATACTGTTTGGGAGATGGGTGCACCAAAATCTCAGAAATCATCACTGAAGAACTTACTCTTGTAACCAAATATCACCTTTACCCCAATAACCTATGGATTTTTTTTTTTAAGTATTAGCGTATAAATTTGTGATACTATTGGGAAAACATACTGTCAGGTAGGCACTGTAATTGTCTTCATTTATTCAATGAGATAACTTGGGAACAAACCTATTCAAAGTCCCAGAGCTCACAGAAGCTGTTCTGTTCTCTTAACCACTATTAAACTAATCTATAAGTTATTATTGAATTATAAACAGTAATAAAATAAATATTAAAGTGCTGTAACTAGGTAGTGAAGACACGTTGCATGATTTTTCCATCATATAAAATATATCTAAAACATATTTTTCACTTTGGTAAATTTTCATGAAATGTATATTTTGAGACACGTTACTAGGGAGTCATAATGGAGCTCAATGGAACTAAAATGGATTTCCAAATGAATAGACAGTATCCATCTGGTCTGTTACCATTTCTAAAATGTCTGTGCTTTTGTTGCACATTAGCATAAGCCCACTAAAATCATTCGTGCTGTAGTCATTGAAGTTTCAACGAAAGAACACATAGAGCTCAAAAGCGTTGTCTATATTCTGTTTCAATTCCTTGCCTTTCATTCT
>NC_045448.1:76906136-77020501 GCF_002776525.5 Piliocolobus tephrosceles | reverse complement strand
AATTCCTTGCCTTTCATTCTCTTTCTCTCTCTCTCTTTCTCTCTCTCATTGACATGTTAATGAAAGAACACATGGAACTCAAAAGCGTTGTCTATATTCTCTGTTTCAATTCCTTGCCTTTCATTCGCTCGCGCTCGCTCTCTCATTGAAGTTTTAATGAAAGAACACATGGAACTCAAAAGCATTATCTATATATTCTGTTTCAATTCCTTGTCTTTCATTCTCTCTGTCTATTCTCCCCCACCCCCACCCCACCTTTGACAGACAGTCACCCAGGCTGGAATACAGTGGCAGGATCACGGCTCACTGCAACCTCAGTCTCCTGGGTTCAAGCGATTCTCGTGCCTTAGCCTCCTAAGTAGCTGGGATAAATAGGCATGCACCACCATACCCGGGTAATTTTTGTGTTTTTAGCAGAGATGGGGTTTCATCATGCTGCCCAGGCTGTTCTCAAATTTCTAGCCGCAAGTGAGCCTCCTGCCTCAGCCTCCCAAAGTGCTGGGATTACAGATATGAGCCTGGCCTCTCATTCTCTCTTGATCTCACTCATTCCAGTGAGGTTTTTGTTTTGTTTAACAAGGAATAGCGTTTAATAAAGAGACTAGACATACGAGGATTTGAGTTTCAGTTAGTTATTCCAGAGCTAGATGAATTTAACAGGTTAACCTATTGAAATGTCAATTCCTTTATCTGAGGAATAATAATAGTGAAAATATAAATAGTACCTGTTATGAAATATGCATTATCCTCAGCAATTTACAGAAATTAATCCACTTAATTCTCACAGCAAACATATGGAGTAGGTTTATTGCAAATACAAAGGGATTAAATAAATTGATTGAGGTCCCGTAGTAAGTAAAAAGCAAAGCATGGACTTGAATCCAGGTGTTCTGCTCCAAGGGTCCTTTATCTTTTTTTTTTTTTTTTAAATTATAGATTGACAAGACATTGCAATATTTGTACAAAGAGGTCCATTCACCCAGCTTCCCCCATGGTCACAGGTTATATAAGTATAATAAATACCTAAACCAGGAAATTGATCCTCATATATGTTTAAAATATGTATGTATGCATGTAAGTATATATGTATTTATTTATTTATTGTTTTTTGAGACAGAGTCTCACTCTGTCGTCCAGGCTGGAGCGCAGCGGCAAGATCCGGGCTCACTGCAACCTCTGCCTCCCAGGTTCAAGAGATTCTCCTGCCTCAACCTCCTAAGTAGATGGGATTACAGGCGAGTGCCACTACGCCCGGTTAATTTTTTGTATTTTTATTAGAGGCAGGGTTTTGCCATGTTAGCCAGGATGGTCTTGATCTCCTGACCTCGTGATTGGCTGGCCTCGGCCTCCCAAAGTGCTGGGATTACAGGCGTGAGCCACTGCACCTGGCCTAAAATATATATTTATATGTTTAAATATATTTGTATATAATGCATATATGTCGTTTTTATTATACACTTATTTATGTTGTCATCACTACAATAAAGATAAATATTCCATCACCACAAAAATCTTTTTTGCCACTCCTATGTACTCAAACTGCAATATCTCTAGCCCCTTCCATTCAGGCTTTTGCTTCACCGCACTGAGACTGTTCTTGTCAAGGTTACTCATGAATCCATTAGTCAAGTCCCCATGTTATTCAGGCAGCCATCAGCATTGGACGTGGTGAATCACTTCCTCCACTGAAGCCATTTTTTTCTCTTGTCTTCTGGCTCACTATTCTCTTGGTTCTCCCCCAACCTCATATGCTCATATGCTCATATGCTCTTGGTTCTCCTCCAACCTCATATGCTCTCAGTGTCTTTTGCTGGTTTCTCTTCCTCTCTTCTCAATCCTGACAGCTTTATATTAACTCAGTTCTCAAACGTCTATTCTTTTCTTCTTCTATCTTTTTGCTTTACACTTACTCCCAAGATCTTAAACACAGTATGATTTCAAATGTGTATCACTAAGTTGGGGTTCTTCCAAATACTGTATTCATTTACCCAATTGTTCACTAGACAACTCACTCAAATCTAACATTCCATTATAAAATTAACATTTCCAGAAACAAACTCCTGATTTACCCTTCCCAAATCAACTTTTTATGACATTTTACTCATTTTAATGAATATTCTTCCAGTGGTTTAACTCCAAAACATGTGCTTTTAATCACGTTCTACTGCAATTATCATCGATCTCCTCCACAAAAGCAAGTAAGTACATAAGTACATAAACAAATAGAGAATTACATTTAAACTGGTACCTTGATCTCTTTCTACTCCAAAAACTGACAATAAAGAAATATATTTTGGCCAGGTGCGGTGGCTTATGCCTGTAACCCCAGCACTTTCGGAGGCCAAGGTGGGTGGAATGCCTGAGGTCAGGAGTTTGAGACCAGCTTGGACATGTTGAAACCCCCGTCTCTACTACATATGCAAAAAAAATTAGCCAGGTGTGGTGGCAGGTGCCTGTAATCTCAGCTACTCAGGAGGGTCAAACACAAGAATAGCTTGAACCCGGGAGGTGGAAGTTGCAGTGAGCCAAGATAGCGCCAGTGCATTCCAGCCTGGGTGACAGAGCGAGACTTTGGCTCCAAAAAGAAATATATTTTCTGGTTAAATTAAAATCTTCTATCTACCCAAACCATTTCAAAATAAACTCAATGTGCCAGGTAAACTCATGATTCAAAAACAATACCTTTTTGTCAAAAGGCAAGCAGAACATGTAACCAGTTGTCTCAAGTTGACATTTCACATTTCAACCTATTTCCGTAACAATGCAAGTTACTTGAAAGCAGAGACTGTTTTCCTCATTTACAGATTCCCAGCAGCTACTAAAGTGCCTCACACATGACAGGCATACAATAAATATTGATCATATAAATAAAAAATAATTACAACTAAAAGAAAATAGATTTCAGGGTAAAAAAAAAAGCAGTGGTTAATGCCATATGCTGCATAAATACGTTAATAAATTCCATCTTACAAAATTGATATGCAGATAATATTTTTAATAATACAAGAGGAATCAGCTTGCAATTTCTTAATTCCTTAAATAAATGTATTAATAAGTTAAATGTATTAATTTCTAGGATCTATTATACCACTGCACAAATAATGGGATTATAATACCATTATAAACCACAAAATCTAACAACTTTAATGGAATGTTTTAGTGATAATTCAGTTGTGAGCTATTGGTCATAACCAAGTACATGCCACAACTCAAACATCCACACCTATAAATTGATACTGGTTAATGTACATACACAGCTGTTTTCTATGAGCTGATAGGAATTTCTTTGACTAAAAAAAAAAAAAAAAAAAAAAAAAAATCAGGGAAGAATACTTTGGATTTAGTTGTTTTTGTAGTTAAGAGTAAAGGCTTAAGGATAGAGCACCAGTTCACCAGTTGCTTTGTTATTTTTATACAGCTTTTGTTTTTCTCTTCACTGTCAATGGCACACTTTGGCACAGTCAATGTTGGGCTTTAGAATATTTGTCTGACTTTTCTCACTGCCATATGTGGCATAAATAAAGTGCCCACTTACATGAGAGTTTTTCTCACTCAGCATCATGTTGAGTGCTTTACAGATTGGTTGTGCTCAAAATGATTAAGGGTGCATGCAAGTGAGCTGTAGATAAGAGGAGAAATAATGCAGCTTCCACATAGTCATTGGCACTGGCATATGTTGAATACATAGAAGCATCTTAATTAAAAAATGATGCTACTTGCTGAGTGTTTTGGTTGATTTACAGAGACAGTACAATGTATTCTTTGATGTCCAGTAGCATGAAAACTATATGTATAAGTCTGAGTATATCGAGCTGTCTGCTAAATTTTTTATATAACATATTTGCATTTTATTCAGGATCATCAAACAGGGAAATCAAAATACAATCACTTTGTTTTTTTGCTGTAGGTTGAAAGCACTACAAATTAAATGACTCTGCCAAGTTCCCAACAGGAGGAGAGAAAAAAATCAGCTTTGCTGTTTGTTGTTAAATGTCAGCAAAAGTCACATTTTAGAAAGGTTTTTAAAAAAATTTAAGCTCTAAGGTCAATGATCTCTTGTATTAATAAAGGATTTCATCCAGAGGAAAAGAGCAAAGATGAAATGTGCATGTGGATTCATAATCAACTTGAAACACCAAGGAGGCAACTCAATCCCAATTAAATGAAAAATATTTGCCCAAAACTTTCTTCAAGTTTTCCAAAATCCTTCTTAGTACAAGTTGTTCCTATTAAAAGTACTTCAAATTGGATTCTCAATAATTTGACTAATGTATAGACTAATGTTTATTTATTTATTTATTTATATTTCATTAAGAAACCTTTAGATCCTAAACATTTTCACTTCGCTAGTTGTGAAAAGTTCCCTCAGAGTCTCATGGCATTTTCTTGATAATAAAAAAGATAGGCTGTGATGTCAAAAATAAAAACCAAGCCTGAATGGAGCTTATATCTATATATAAGTTCTCAGAAAGGGGTGTGATTTGGTGAATTCACATTGATGCTTTTTTGGGTTCATACTGCATTTTAAAAGTTTTCTTAAAGTCACAAACCTTCCATAAAAGAGTACCGCTAATATTTAGGGTGAAGTGTGTGGAATTCTAACTTGATCCTTTACCTCTTTCATGGGCCAATCCCCTTTGGCTTATTGTAGTTCATTAAAAATTAGTTACTTTTTTATGTCTCTTAATATTTGTGATGAAAGACTAAAGAAGTGAGATCTCATTAATGTTTTTATTTTTTTCCACATGTATTTATCATCATTCCATATCTATGAGAAGATTTGTTACAGTGAGTTAATATCAGAACTCAAATTTAACTTACAACTCATACCAAGACAGCTGAGCATCTTTGCCTTCCTGTATTTTGCAGATGACCTTAAATTGGATACACATCTCTCTTTCAGCACTTGGAAATAATAGACAAGGGTATTATCAAGCAGGGCGTCTTCTGTGAAAGCAGGAAAATCAAAGAATTCCTCTTGCAGCCTCTGCACCCTTCCTTGTCCCTGATAACTTCTCATGGCCAACTTGCTGGGGCTTACACTGGTACCAGTGTCCCGGTGGCCTCGCACTCTGTCCCACACCTTCCAAGAAGTGTCCAAATATATTCTTGTCTCTAATTCTTCAAGAAACATTATTTTCCATTTGTCTTATTTTCTCAGAGACAAATTTGTGGATCAATTTCTTGATTTCAAAGAACATGCAGCTTCATGTGAATTTAGCAACACCCATACAAAGTATAAGAACCAGTCTTTTGAAGATACTAAGACAAGACAAAACAAAACAAAAACAACAAAAAAGAATCCAACTATTGGCCACCTACAGCACTAAAAATCATCAAGACAAAATTAAACACTTTAAAATTTTGAGTATTTTTATTTTTGAATAGTTTTTTTAATTCTAAAAAGAACAAAGAATAATCTAATAAGTACCCATATTTTACCATCCAAAATTAATAGGTTAGGTTTTTGGCAAATTTACTAAACTATGTTTTGCATATTGCTACATTTTAAAATAAGATCTACATAATATATACATGTGCTAGACTTTCTATTTGGCTAGTTATAAAATGTGAACATAACTGGCAAAGTTTTCCTGAAAACACTATAACAAATTTATGACAATTCTTGTTTCTCATGTGGATCAATCATAAGTATTGGTCACACTCATTAAAATTAAAAAATGTGTTATTAGAATGAAGAAAATATTAAATAAGTCAGACTATGTATATGAGTTAATAAGCCTCCTTATTAAGGGCTTACTATGTGTCAGATATTATGTATGTTTGTGTATATATATATGTATATATCTCATTTCCACATTCACCCTGGCTTCAACCAGGGTTTGGCATTTTCAAAAAATTTGAAATACTGAAGTGCCTGTTTTTTTTTTTTTTTCTTTTAACTTCTATTTTTTATTTGAGAAAACCAGAAGCACATAAAGTTAAACGACTCCACCAAAGGCTCACAAGTGAATATGTGATTTGATCTTTAATCTGCCTGATGGTTAAACCTGTGCTGCTGACTAGACAAAATTGGACACACTTCCTGTATTAGTCAGCGTTCTCTTAGAGGGACAGAAATAATAGGGTGTATCATTATTATATTAGGGTACTCTTAGAGGGCCAGAACTAATAGGATATATACATATTTATATATATATGAATATAAAATAGGACTAATAGGATATATATAATATGTATCTCCTAATATATATCTTAATATATATGTGGGGAATATATATATATATCCATATATATATATCCTAATACATATATATGTATATATGGGGAATGTATTAAGTATTAACTTACATGATCACAAGGTCCCACAATAGGCTGTCTGCAAGCTGAAGAGCAAGGAGAGCCATTCTGAGTCCCAAAACTGAAGAACTTAGAGTCCAATGTTCGAGGGCAGGAAGTATCCAACATGGGAGAAAGATGTAGGGTGGGAAGCTAGGCCCATCTCTCAGTTTTCACATTTTTTCTGCCTGCTTTATATTCCCTGGCAGCTGATTAGATTGTGCCCACCCAGATTAAGGGTGGATCTGCCTTCCCCAGCCCACTGACTCAAATGTTAATCTCCTTTGGTAACACCCACAGACACACCCAGGATCAATACTTTGTATCCTTCAATCCAGTCAAGTTGACACTCAGTATCAAACATCACACTTCCTACCATGTTACCATGCAGATACTTTCCACAAATACTATGGCAGGTAGTAATCATTATAAAAATAGCTTTTCTTGTGGCATTATTTAAGAGAAAGTTTGTATTTGACTAATTTTATTGAATAAACTACAAATTAAATTTGAGACCGTTGGTGTATTTTAACATATGAATTATGATTTAAAATTTGACTGATACACAAGATGAGATGGGATTTGGCTGATCAATGTGAAATGGAAATTTTTCTGTAAATCAAAATGATTGTTTTAGCCAGATTCATTTTCATAAATATTAAAACCAATATTTACTGGCGTGGGTTGCTTCTCTCATAGGGCATATCTAAGTTAAAATATTAATTTTGGCCAGGTTTTAGCTCGTAACATGGTCTAATTGCCGTTTAGCATTTTCGAGAAATTCGAAATATGGAAGTGCATCTTTTTTGTTTTTTGTTTTTTTCCCCTAAAAGACAATAAATGCCTTTAGCACCTGCATAGTAACTGTGGCTTAAAAAACATTGCAGGCTAATTTTACTCAGCTGGGGTCCAAAGGAGCTTATATTTCAGTCATTCACTGGTAAAATTTCCCATTGATTGGATTTCCCAAACTTAATCAGTCAATATTATTTTTCTATGAAACCAGTTGATATCTAATGGTTTATATGTATACCATCGATTATACATATAAAACCATGTAAACAACTAGCTGTGGATAATTATTTCTCCTCTTTATTTGCCAAAATATTTATTGGCATAAATGATGTTGTAAGAAGAACCCATAACCAACCTAATAGAAGCAACCTACGTAACATAATTTTTGTGTATCCATTTACAGATAAACAACTACATAATTTAATAAAACTTATATATTCCTTAATAATTTGCCTTAAATTATATAATTGTCTTTGGTAAATGTATGTAAAACAAATACACATTTTTTAAAACAATCCTTTATGGTATCTATGCTTCAGTGAAAGAAAAAATGTAGGTTTCTTAAATGTTATTACTTCATTTATATTATAGTTGTTCTTGTTGTTGTATAATAAGTGACATAAAAAGCTGTGTCTAAAAACTGCAGATTTCTAGTTCATTTGTACCTTGAAAATCCAACTAAATAGCTCAAGACCACTCCACATGTGTTTGGGAATTTTGACACATTTCTTCGGATATCTGAGGATGGCTTCCCGGGTGGGTAATGTGAAAGTTTACATTCTCCTGGTCATTTGTGCCTTCAGGTTCGGTTGCCTCTTCTCAGGTTGACTCCTGGTGCCCACTCCACTTCACCCTGTGCAGAGGCACTGGCCCTCTCCCTTAATTTTTTAAGCAAAGCATCAATAATGCAGTTGCAGCATTTAGTGAACTTTTTCTTAGGTTTCAGGAATAAACTAGAGGTCTGCTTTGCTGCTCAAAACAGAAAAGTAATCTCAAAATAAAATATTAGACTCCACATTTTTAAAGTAATTTGGACACCCTTCCACCAGAAATTTACACTGCTCATTTTTCTCCTTTCAGTTGAGCCTGAACTACTTATTGGGAGTCTTCTTTCTTAGGATCACACTTTCCTATTCCACACCAGCTTTCCTATTCTCTTCCAGCTGGGTGCCTCCACACTCTCTCCTGCAGATAGTTCTTGATTTCTCATATAGGACATAATATTGTTCTTACTTTAAACCTTTCTTATATTTAGGTAAGCTTCTTAAATACTTTCATAATCAAAGGTTAATTCACAGAGTTTTCTAATTTTTTAAGTCATCTAACTTAGGTTAGTAAATACAAAAACAAAATATATTTTTTTCATTTTCCATTTGCCTGAATTTAGCCAATTTTTAAATTGAATTCTACTTACAACTTTTTTTAGTAATCCATTTGAAATCATTTTGGAAGAATGTGTTATATAAACTATACTATATAAATTATTGATACATAGACAGGCATATACACACATACAATACTTTACCTTTATTTATTCTCCTACTGTGTGATGCATCACCCATAAAAAGTCTGCTGAAAATCTAGATCACATAGGTCACATAAACAACTTGATTCAGAACAATAGTTTTTTTTGTTTTATTGGGATAAGTTAAAGATGTATAAATTAGCTTTTGAATGTTTTAGAAATTATAATCCATTATTAAGCTATGTCAGTGTAATGCCCTTTTCCAAGTGAATTTTCCTTGGAAATAATAGCAAAATTTACTTGCAGCATTTTTTTTTCTTAGTACCAATAGTGCACCCAATTGAAGCTAGCACATGTAAAGCATAGTTCTTGCCCCAGAACTTTCACTGTATAAATAGCTAAAAGAAATCTGCAATTATTCTGCATTTGTTTCTAATTGTTCTAATTATCTCACTTATCTAGAAATACTCATCCCTCAGCTTTGACTTTTGTTGCCTTAGAGAGCATTCTATTTATTTTTCTGCCCTCACCATAAATGTATGATCCTTTGGGGAGGGAGGAGGGACTTCTTCACTACTGTATATTAAGCAATGCACTTCCCATAGAGATTACTTTTAAAGTCATCAAATATGTGACATTTGTGGAATCAAAATATGAAAGAAGGGTTGTACAGTAGGGTAATGACAGTACTTGCTGCTTTCCATAAAGCACTTTCCATGATGAATTGATTAAAAAGGGCAGGAGCAGAGTTAAACAGATTTCCATGGATCTCATCCAGATAACATTTTTACCAGCCTGTCTCAGGCAGTGTCAGGAAAACTGTAAATAAGTTACTGATCCTTTCTTAGAGAAGATACTCCCAGAAAGCTCACTGTTTTTTAGCTTATAAGATAAAATATTTTGTATTTCATCACCGTCATTATCATCAGCATCATCTAATGATCTCCTGCTAAATTCCAGATAAAGCTTGATGCTGAGTGTTTTACAAACATTACCTGGATTATTCACACCAATATTGACAGTCAAATAATAGTATCTTCATTTAACAGATGAGAACATGAAAATTCAGCATGTTGCCAACTCCTTAGAGTCATGTTTATTTGCTTCTAAGACCAGTAGTAATTTTTCTTATACGGAGTGCTTCCCACAATATAACATCACTATCATAAACCACATATGATAAATTCTGCAATTTTAAAATTACTACACAACACAGAGATGATCAAGTAGAACTGTTATAAACTGAAACATGCCTATAATATGTGCATTATATCATAGAAAGTAATTAGGCATCACATTTTTCCATATGATCACTTTTTTTTTACATGTGAGGGGCCCACTTTTCTATATATTCTTTTCTCTTTGACACCCTATTCCACTAATGGTTTTATTCTTGAAAGGAACTGAAAAATATTCTTGATTTTTTTCATGATCACAGTCCTGGGCTGTGATCCTGGAGAAAAAAGAAACACACAAACTGAGCCCCAAGATTGCTCTACTCTTCTGCCTGGGGTATTTTGCTACCACTGACCCACCAAAGGGCCAGGGTGTCTCCCAGAACTAAAGTAGTAGAGAAAGAAGTTCTTAAATGTGGAAGGGGCTGTAATTTGCAAGATAGGACACTGAAGAAGATAAGCTATGCAGAGTGGGAGTGGGAACAGAAGTGTGCAGGGATAGTCACTGCAGATACTTAGCTGGGACTGAGTTTGGCACTTCAAAGGTGGAACTGCATGAGGCATTGCAAAGATACCTGCTAAGGAGCTGAGAGCTAGAAGGTGAGGATGAAGGTTGTATAGTTCTGGAGAATGTTGGAATTAAAAAAAAATAGTGAAACCATATGATCACGCCAATAAATTATAAAAGCTCTCAGCAAACTAAAAATGAAAGAAAATTTTCTTAACATTATAAGTGTGCAAATAAGCCTACTGCTAGAATTATATTTCATAGTGACTGAACCCTCTTCTACTAATATTTGAAAGACAGGGGTCCTATCCACTCTAACAATTTCTGTTAAACATTTTACTACAAGTCCTAGCCTTTTCAAGGAAATGGTAAAAAAACAAAAGGTAAAAGGCATACAGTTTAAAAGAGAAGTAAAACCATTATTATTTGAAAATAACATGTTTGTTTACATGGAAAGCCTTAAGGAATCTACAGAAAACTAATATGTGGATTTACTAAGATCACAGGACACAAAGTCAATGTATAAAATCAATTATGCTTCTAAGAACTAGCAACAAACAATAAGAAATACATTTTAGAAAAAAATCTCTTTACATTAAAAATATATTTTAGAAATTAATAAAATATGACCAAAATATCTATACGGAAAACTAATAAATATGGCTGAAAGAAATTAAAGAAGAATTAAAACAGCATCGAAAGACTCAGTACTGCTAAGATATCTATTCTCCTTAAATTGATATATAGATTCAATGCAATCAGTCTCAAAACTCCAGGAGGCTTTCTTGAAGAAGAGACACACTGATTCTATAATTTATCTAAAAATTCAAGAATATAGGATAGTCAAATAATCTTTAAAAAGAGAAACAAAGTTGGAGGACTCCCACTTTCTGAATTCAAGATTTACTATAAAGCTACCATAATCAAGACTGTGTGGTGGTGACATTAGAATAGACAATTGTAAGAATAGAATAAAGAGTCTAGAAATAGACCTCCTGTTCAAATGATTTTCAGTAAAGGCACCAAATAAATTCAATAAGGAAAGGAAAGTCTTTTGAACAAATGGTGATTTGACAACTGAGTAAATACATAAGGGAAAAAATAAGTCTCAATTCCTACTCTCAGCATACACAGAAAATAATCCGAGCTATAATATCTACATAAACAGGAAACTCAGACCATAAAGTTGTTAGAAGAAAACATAGTAGAACATCTTTCTGACCTTGGAGTAGATAATTTACCTAAAGAGGACATGATACATACTGTCCGTAAACAAATTGGACTTCATAAAAAATTTTAAAACTCTGCTCATCAAAATATATTGTTAAGTAAATTGATATACAAACTACAAAATGAAAGACAGCATTTGCACTACATTTATACATATGTGTCTTATATATATCCAGAATATATATGAAGCCCTGAAAAAGGCAAAAAAAATTTTTAAATTGAGTGAAAGAATTGAGCAGTTTTTTAAAAAGAAGGTATATGAATGACCAACAAGCACATGATGAGATACTAAACATCACTACTCATTAGAGAAACACAAATTAAAACTTCAATGAGATACAACTTCACAATCACTAAATGCCTAAGATTTTTTTAAGACTGATAATACCAAATGTTTGCTAGACTTTGGAGTGACTAGAATTCCTACACATTGCTGCAAAGAGCACATTGGAAAACTCTTTGGCAAGTTCTTCTAAAGTTAACCATACATCAATCCTCTGACTCAGCAATTCCAATCTTAGGTACATATGCAAGAGATATGAAAATTTAGTTCTACAAGAAAGACGTGTATAAGAAGATTTATGGTTCTCTTACTCATTATAGCCAAAACATTGGAAGCAGTCTAAATGAACATTAAGAGAGAATGGATAAACAAATTTGATATGTATTCAACAATAAACAAACAATAGACTATTGCCTTTGAGTGGTGGAGAGTGACTAGACTGAGGATAGGAGGGAACTTTTGGCAGCCATTGAAATGTTCTGTATCTTGATTGGGATATTGGTTATATAGGTGCGTGTATTTGTCAAAATCTACCATATTATATACCTAACATGTATAGATTTCATTGTATGTAAGCTTTACTGCAACAAAAATTATGAGGAAACATTTGTATGAGAAAACTACAGTTAGTCCTTAGCACTGAAGGAAGAAGGCTACTGACTATTAGAAAATGTGATGGTGAAAATGCTAATAAATGTATCTCCCCTGAGAAATCCAACATGGCCAAAGATAGCACTAGAAATAGTGGTGAGTGATACACTCTCTAGTAAGGTAATACAATTCAGTGTTTTTTCTTATTGAAATCTCAGATTATTGAATCTGTTTATTTTATTGTTGCTCTAAAATGAAAAAAGACATTACATTTTTAATTGTTTAATTAGTTTTATGCCTCTTAAAGTATAAATCTTGGCAACAAATATAGTACTTTTCAAATATCTATCTGGAGGAACATTTATTCAATAAAATCAAAAGGCCATGAGGGCAGAGAGAATGGAGAATTTGAATCAAAGTAACAATATGATCTTAATTATAATGATGAGATTAAATTACCACGTGGAATGTTTTCGATAAACATAACTCATCTGATTACCACTTCAATTAGCCAAAATTCCCTGCATTCATATTTAGCATTTATAATATTTAACAAAAACAGTTTACAATTGAAAAAATAGTATTTCATGTCCAGAATAGTAGAAAGGGAGTAAATTGGTTTCTTTAGAGATAGCATAATGATACTCTTATTTGTAACCAAAACCTTAAAATAAGAATAAGCATTAATTACTATTCAACAAATGGTTGTTGAGGATCTGCCATATTCTGGGAACAGTGCAATGTCTGGAAATATCAAGATGATAGTAAGAAAGTCACAATCTAGGCCACAGCTCTGAATGGAGATGTTCATTATAAATAAGGTAAGTACTTTAATAAATCTGTGTTTGAAGATTTATTAAGTTGATTTGATTTTTTTAATTTAGAAAGGTTTGTAGAAAAACATTCAAAGGAAAGCAATTAAAAATTGCCAATAAATATTCATGAATATAGTTATATTCTAGTATCTACTGAGAAATTGAAAACAAAGTGTTCAAATATAGTGAGGTTAAATGAGTCTTGATACAGCTATACCGTGGAATAAACAATACATAGGTTAAAAACGTTCCTGACTTGGACTTTGGGCAAGACGTTTTTATCTTTTTCTACATCTCAGTTTTCCCATTCAAATAAAGCACAAAATATCTTCCTAACCTATACTGCAGGATTATTAGAATGGTTAAAAACTACAGAGTAAACATAAGCACCTAAAAAAGTGGAATATTTTTTAAAAACCCCACTATTTGAATAAAATGAGAAATTAGTAAGTGAATGTCACTTCCTTTTTATCACAAATGTCTACGTTCCTAGACTTAACAATAAACCTATTGCTTTTATGAATAGGAAACTGGTAAAAATAATATAGGAAAAGAGCCAATTCTAATCCCGTGGGTTTCTCCTATGCTGACTGAAGTTTCAAACTGAAAAGGTTTTCATAAGCATTTTCAGTTCACCACCATGTAGATATATGAAGTGGGGAGATATGTTATCCATTGCCCTCGTTTATACATAATGATACTATATTTTTCTCATGAGGACACTTCATTCTTAGGTAAAAGTGAGTTCTCCATTGCAGTCAGAATGGCCATTTCATTAGACAAAGTCTTTGTTTCCCAACTCTTCTTCTTTAAACCTTTGCCTATCATTGCTAGTATTGTGCCATGCTGCTACATGCAACTGGGGTCTCCCTTTTCCAGCTGATTATCAAATGTCTTAGACTGTTTTGTGCTGCTGTAACAGAATATCACAAACTGGGTAATTTATAGCAAACAGAAATGTATTGGCTCACATTTCAAGGGGCCACCATCTGGCAAGGGCCATTCTTGCTGCATCGTTACATGGCATAAGGAATCACATAGTGGACGGTCAGAGAACCAGAAACAGCAAGAGGGGGACAAACTTATTGTTTTATAAAGGCACAATTCCCAACCATGAGTGGAGCCCTCATGATCCAAACACCTTTTAAATGTCCCACATTTTAATATTGTTACAATGGCGATTAAGTTTCAACATGATGATGAAGGGGACAACCATTCAACACAGGAGAGATTTACTTGTGTTAGTCAATGAGTGAAATGTTCTCAACTATAAAAGACAAACCTAAGTAAAGAAAAAAGATGTCCAGCAAGGTCTGCTTAGTATTCCTTAAAATAATGTTATGTGATAATTATATGTTATCATACCTAGTCAGTGAGTCCAGACATTCATCTAAGAAGAGTGCACCTTCCACCCCCACCTTAGATGAGACTGACAGAGAAGTTTGTCTCCAATCAAGCTTTATAAATTCAGCCAGGTTCACTGCTGTTTTTGCTCTTTTATAACCAGATGATTGATAGAAATGGCATCCAATGTCCGCTTTTCCCTTCCTTTCTGGGAGTCTAAAAGATGGGCTTTTACTATTTTCTTTTCTTTTCTTTTTGAGAAGGAGTCTCGCTCTGTCGCCCAAGCTGGAGTGCAGTGGTGCAATCTCAGCTCACTGCAAGCTCCGCCTCCCAGGTTCAAGGATTTTTCTGCCTCAGCCTCCCGAGTAAGTGGGACTACAGGCGCATGTCACACGCCCGGCTAATTTTTTTGTATTTTTAATAGAGACAGGGTTTCACTATGTTAGCCAGTATGGTCTCGATCTCCTGACCTCCGGATTTGCCCACTTTGGCCTCCCAAAGTGCTGGGATTATAGGCATGAGCCACAGCACCCAGCACTTTTACTATTTTCTAATAGAAATATTATAAAGTAGCAAGCAAATAGCAAATAAAAATTCTCACTGAATACAAAATGTAGACAAAAGGCAATCTCTTCTTTTATCTCAATCTTTGTTGTGGCTCAAGAAATTATTTCTTGGGAAAAGAACAGTCTAAGCTTTGCTTTGTCAGTTAAACAAATCTGTGCAATCCCCAACATAAAGCAAGCATTGAAACAGAGTAAATCAGAGAAAGTATCCTGGGCTTGCTACTAAAGGATTTTCTGAGTCTCTTAACCCATTAGATTCACATGACCTACAGTTATGACAGCATGCTCTGTCACCCAAAGAGAAATTACGGATACTTCAGGCTCAGTGCTGCAATCTAGAAGATTGAATGTGAATACTTTCAAAACTCTCCCTCCTTCAATTAAATAGTAGCATCTACCTATGTTTTTCTGCAAAGGCCATGGTCTTGGAAATACTCAATTTCTCCCTCTTCCTCAGTCCACAAGTCCAATTAATCACCAGGTTCTTTAGTTTTTTTTATTATGAACATATGTTAAATCCATCTATTCCTCAGGTGCTGCCTCTGCCATCCATTATCCTTGTTCAGGCTCTGATTATTACGCTGGCTGTTGAGATAAAGGATCCTTTGTCTAACCTCAACATCCTCTAAACCACTCTCCAGGCAATCACCAAGGTAAGCTGCCAGCCAGAGACTTATACCATACACACTAGAAACCTACCAGTGGATCCAGATTTCTCTCAGAACAAGGTTCATGTGCCTCATCATGATATAACAAAACCACCTGCGAAACACAGGCAGGAATCTGGGGTCGCAGAGACTGCATTCTGTTTTCAGTTCTGCTGCTTGGTTGGGGAAGATACTTTTCTCTCCCAGGCCCAGGTAGGGTAGGCAATCTCTGTCTCATAGGCTTGATATGAAGGTTTAGTTGAATAATGAATTCATGACATTTTTCCACAGTAGCCAAATACAGAGTAAACTTTCTAGAAATATTCATTACTACTTTTATTATTGTTAATACTTGGATAAAGTAATTCGAGTGCTATTGCTGTAATTGTTTACCGATCATTAATTTTTTCATTGCTTTCTCTCCTTATTCAAGGAACTTGCACACTATTTTTTCTTCCTAGCCTGCACTAGGCCACCAGGCATCCCTTATGGTCATAACTCCGTATCGACTCCCGCTAGGCAGATAAGGTGGTCAAAAGAACTATCTGGCCAGAGTCTCTGACATGGCTCTGTGGCTTCAAGAAAATGTATGTGAACGAAGCTCCAAGAAACATGGACGAGTGTCCCCGATAGTTTTTTTTTTTTCTTTCTTTCTTTGAGACGGAGTCTTGCTCTGTCACCCAGACTGGAATGTAGTGGCTCAATGTGGGCTCACAGCAAGCTCTGCCTCCTGCACTCATGCCATCCTTCCGTCTCAGCCTCCTAAGTAGCTGGGACTACAGGCGCCTGCCACCATGCCTGGCTAAATTTTTGTATGTTTAGTGGAGACGGGGTTTCACCATCTTAGCCAGGGTGGTCTCGATCTGCTGACCTCGTGATTCGTCCACCTTGGCCTCCCAAAGTACTGGGATTACAGGCGTGAGATATCGCGCCTGGCAGATAGTCTTAAACTAAATTTCATGTGAGCTAGTAGAGGGGAGGCCAGAAGAAAAAGATTTTGCAGGGATTATGGGGCAGCAAGAAGCTCACTCTGCTTTCTGTCTGCATCCTTAAAAGCTGGCAACACCTAACACCTGGTAAACAGTTGCCCACAGCATGGAGGGAAATAAGTTTATTGTATGTGGTCAATAGTTATCGACTGTAATATAACTGATATGAGTTATTTGCAGCTGGTGGTATTTAAAATAGTCATAGAACTGGACCCTGGCCCTGAGACAGTTAATTTCCTAGAGATCTAATATGGTTTGGCTGTGTCCCCACCCAAATCTCATCTTGAATTGCAGTTCCCATAATCCCCACATGTCATGAGAGGGACCTGGTGAGAGATAATTTAATCATGGTGGCAGCTACCCCCATGCTGCTGTCCTTGTGATAGTGAGTGAGTTCTCATGAGATCTGATGGTTTTATAAGGGGATTTTCCCTGTTTTGCTCAGCACTTCTCCTTCCTGCCATCATGTGAAGAAGGACCTGTTTGCTTCCCTTTCTGCCATGATTGTAAGTTTCCTGAAGTCTCCCCAGTCATGCAGAACTGTGAGTCAATTAAACTTCTTTTCTTTATAAAATAGCCAGTCTGGGACAGTCCTTCATAATACCATGAGAATAGACTAATACAGGGCCCTTACCTTTTATTCTCATTAATCATTTAATTAGATATTTCACTCTTAGTATCCACATCTTTCTCTGGAGCTCAGTCATCATAGATAATAGAACATTGAGGTAAAAACTGGCACCAGGGAACAGGTGTTCCCATATTCCTAAATCACACTTACTTGGGACAAGATGAGCTTCCAAAAAAAGATTGCTATTTTAATGACGCTCATCACAGTCATGACTGGCTCAGGGCTTTCAAATCTCCTCCCTCAACTGCAGCAAATTTAGAAAGCCTGCATTTTTTAAAGCATTCTAAAAGATTCAACAGTTTTCTCCATGTAATCACAGATACTAATTATCAAGCTTATTTCAGATAAAGTAGTAGTTAATGCCAATTTATCAAGACGGGAAATGAATCTGATTTTATTTCTATTGCAACTGCCCAAAGGCAGGTGGCTTAAGGCAAGTATATTTAGTTTAATGAGACTCTAGGGGATAAACAGTCTAAGTTTGAGCACCCTCATTATGCATCAGCAAATACAGTGACCTGCCTGCTGCAGGAATTCAATTTATATTTACATAAAACACGGCTGTAGCTAGTCCACTGATAGAAGCTAAGATATTAGACTTCCCCTCCCTCAGATGGAATTTTTGCATTCCTGGTCGAATACTTGTATCTGAAACTTATTTTGAAAGTAATTTCTTATGGTCTAAATGCTTTCATCTTTACCCCTTTTAAGCCTATTCCCAAAGCTTTTATTCTCTAATTTTCAGGTACAGAAAAGAGTCTAAAGCAACGTTTTGTCCTTTATTCATTAACATTTTCTCACTGTAAAACTATCAAGGATTTACCATCATGCAGATTCATGGTTGCTCAATTCAGAGCTCCAAGTTTCCTAGGACAGGTGCACACAGAGAAAACAATAACCCATAATTCTAGTGTCCAGAAGTAAACATTGGTGGTATTTTAATGGGTTGGTCATCTGTAGTTCTTTGGGCTTAAACCAGTAGACTGAGATTAATCAAGGAGAAAAGATGAGAATTAATTAAGACACATGAGACACATTGTTGAGGCTGTGTCTAGAAGGAGAGATGTGGCTGGGCATGGTGGCTCATGCTTGTAATCCCAGCACTTTGGGAGGCCGAGGTGTATGGATCATTTGAGGTCACGAGTTCGAGACCAGCCTGGCCAACATGATGAAACCCCGTCTCTACTAAAAAAAAAAAAATACAAAAATTAGCCAGGAGTAGTGGTGTGTGCCTGCAGTCCCAGCTACTCGGGAGGCTGAGGCCGGAAAATTGCTTGAACCTGGGAGGCAGAGGTTGCAGTGAGCCAACATTGCACTACTACACTCCAGCCTGGGTGACAGAGCCAGACTCCATCTCAAAATAGTAGTAGTAATAATAATAAATAAATAAAAGGAGAGATGTCATTACTAGTTTCCTGGAACTGAATTTGGGGCCAAAGTCCTGCATGCTTAGTACCTCCCTTTGCCATACCTACTCTGATTTCTGACATACCACAATGATTCAGCAGAACACGGACGGGAAAACACTACAAGAAAACATTCAGTCAAAATACTATACGTAGATAAATGATATACAGGCCAAAGGTGGAGTGAGGTGGCAAGAGAAAAAGAAATACAAGGGGAATGAATTTTAGAATTACAGTTCTATCCTCAGTCATATGGATTTATTTCACATCCTCATCCCCTTGAAGTTGAGAACAGCCATGCAATTTCCTTTGACCAGTCAAGTGATGAGTAGTTATTTTTCTTTGCATTTGTCTGGGTAAGTTTAAGGGTAAGTGTGAATATGCCATACACCTCTTTTCTGCTGACTGTAAATACTCCCAATGTGAGTTGCCCACCAGTCTGGATGCAGCGGTAAAGACAGTGCAAAGGCAAGTCCCCGGCTGACCTGTGATGGGTATGTGGTATGAGCGGGAAATAAACTTTTTCTCATGTAGACCATTAAGGTTGTTTATTACCACAGCATAACCTCATCTATCTTTGCTGATATCAAAAGTGAGGTACGACTCAACCAAAAGCTCTTACATTAGGGTCACTGCATTACAGCTCAGGGATTTGTAGTGAGAAAATGAATACTGGAGGCTGAGAAGATGATTGACCAGGATACCGCAGGGATGGAACATTTGATAAACTGTCTCCTGTAGCTTCTTGGAAGGCAGAGCGTGTTCCTGACAAACTTGTATCTTTAGAAACAAAGGATAGAAAATGTTGGTAGTTTGTGTGCTGGTTAGGGCAGGCTCTATGTGGAAAGATAACGTAAGCAACAGATAATTTCAGAAAACGATTTATCAGCTTGTAAGAAGAGAATTAATGACAACTTAGCGTTTACTGATTCAGAGATCTATGATGTTCAAAGAGGCAAGTACTTCTCAACCCAAAACTGACTGGGGTAGGGGGAGGTTGAGAATGTTTTTGAGGCAGAAATCCTATTAAAAGTCAGGGTCAAGTCAAGGTTGTGGCCACTACACCTCATTCTTATCTCCCAACTTCCTAAGTTCACTCAATGTAATGGTCTAACAAAGACTGTGTGACACCAGTAAATCTTCTGGATTTGACAAAGTCGTTAAGAGAGGAGTGATTATGAGAAGCGTACTTTCTGAAGTATAACAAACTCAATGTAACTACAATTAAGTCACAAAACAGATCATTGAAAGTGAGAATGCAAAGATGCATTGCAAATTTATAAGATGTGTGTCTGAAAAATGCTGTGGATATATCAGTGGGGTTTCTAGATCGAAAGGAACCAACCAACTTTAGACATGAGAAACAGACTATCCACTTTACTCAGAGATCCTAAACTTTGTGCTAAATAGTGTGAAGGAATGGTACTTTTAAGTTCTGCCTTTTTGGGAGAAAACTGATACACAGCAGAGCAGAAACCCTAGATGACCTCACATGGATATATAGTGATGCATGAAATCAGCTCCGGTGATTTTAAAACCCTGAGGCTTGTTGTAGTTGTTGTTTTAAACCACAGAATAGCCCAACTCATTCTAACTAATACAGAAATACACATAAACATTTCTCAAAGTTAGAATATGAAAGATGTGTTTTTACCTCATATGCATTTTCTGCTGCTTTTAAAATGAGCATATATTATTCATGTAATAAAATAAAAAGATTAAAAATAATTGCTTTTATAACAACATTAAATATAAAACAGAATTAAAATGGATATAAGAAGTTAACAGAAATAAATTATTCAGTAAATAGTACTGGAATAATAGTTAACGAGTTGGAAGCAAAATAAAAAAAGAAAAAATAATAAAACCTTACCTGTCACCTACATGAAATAAATCCTTAAGTCCTGACATCAACTCAAGTACCTTCACTGTTATTTCTGTTACTCACTGAAATTTGGGTAATGCTAATGACAAAAGATAATATAGCTCTTGCATTAAGCAGAGTGTTGTTCTCAGTGCCTGACATCTACTAACTCATTAATCCCAAGAACACTGTGTGGTAAGTTGTCACTATTATCATTCCTGTTTCATATATAAGAAAACGGAGAAACCAGAGAGGTTAAATAAATTACCCAAAATCACATAGCCAGAAAGTGAAAAACGAAAACTGGCTCCAGGCTCTATAATCTTAACTACTATGGTATCTAAATTGTCATTCAAGATCATTTAAGTTAATGATTCATTAAGATAATTTTCACTTGAAAATAATGTCCTATTTTAAAAAGTATTTGAGAATACTCTTCTATAACATTTTGCTTTTATTTACTATTTTAATAAGGAAAATAGAAAAATGAATATGATGATGATAATGAAAAGAAGCATATGAATTTAATACACTTGAGAAAATATGGGAATCATTAGATACAGCAAATTGTTAAATCCAAATCCTCAACTGGAGGCAAATTGGACTGTTGAATTTAAGCCAACCATCTGTGTATTCAAGAATAAAGAAAAACAACAGAATGAAAGAACATCTTGAAAATGCAAGAAACATTTTATTGTTGGTTGGATCTCAAAAGAGAGATGTTAAAACTTCTGGAAAGATGGCAGAGGACATATAAATTTACATTATTCCTTCCCTGAAACATGCAAAATTAACAAAAGGATTCAAAAGAAGGGAAGGAAGAATAAAACTAAGGAATGGCTACAACATATATAAACTTGGAAAAATCTATGTAGAACTGAACTATATCTGTGTCTGGCTAAACCTCTGATTGAAGTGTCAGACCTCCCAGATTTCTATCTGATGGCCAACTGTGTGGCAGAGCCTCTCCTTATTGTAGCCTTTTATGTCCTTGATTACCAACTCCCCTCTCCCTCTCACACACAGAGCTCTCTAGTTCTACCTGGCCTCCTGCGTGCTACTGCCTGGTACAGAAACATCTGCTACTGTTTGAATACCCTTCCAGTTCAGTCACAGCTGCTTCTAATTTATGTAGCTGCCCGTGTCCTGAGTTTTTCAGCACACACTCCATTCAGTTCTTCCTCCATCCCTTCCAGGTATGACTTTCTGCTCTGCTAGAAGAAATACTTGTTACAGTGCAGAGATCTCTCCAGAAACATCAGCCACTGTCAGAGATAACATTCTCCATTTTGTCTACTTGTCCACCATTGCACCCTGCAAACTACAGCTTGTGCATACAATGCAGAATCTTACTTCCAAGATGCCAAACTCCTTTTTGGGCAGGTGAGTTAATAATAGTAATAACAATAGCAACAATGTTAATCGAGATAGTTTTGACCCTGGACTCCATTGATTAGGAATAGATGCATACTGGGCTCCAGATCCTCTGAATCATGTATCCACAATGTTATTGTCCCTACTGGTTAACAGGACCATGTGCAGCATATCAGGAAGAAATTACCTAAGTGTTTTTTATTTGTATAACAGCCTCCTCAGATTCCGGAAATGATAGAAACTCTTCCCTATTTTCAATATTTCCTTCATGAGAATTGAGGCAAGGAGAGGGGTTGGGAGAATGAAAGTCTCTAGGAATCAGCTACCTTATTTACTGGAAGATTTCACTACGCTTGGTTGATTTTAATACTAAATATACATTTTTTTCTTAACTCTATCTAGATATAAATAAATCAAGAGCTATATATACTCTAACAATCATTCCAATGGTATCTACTTTTCTCAGACATCAGTCTTCTACTTGTAACATTTCTAAAATTTGTCACTTTGTAAGAATAAATTGCTCTCCAAAGGTCAAATAAACCAGAAAAAGGACTCCTCAAAGCTGTTGGCCTTTCAACATTAAATTCATTAAGCTTGGGTGTCAGAGGTTTTTGGAGGCTTGTTTTTTAATAACATTATTGAATTTAAAATATTCCCTGAGCACATTCATGTTAATTATAGAAAACACAGGGGTAGAAAAAAATGCCATATTAAGGATCTGCAAAATATTTACATTATAATAGACAGATGTGAATGAATATTTAAATAATACCTGAGCTTTTCAGATCTCTGATACTGGGCACCATGGTGAGGTTGCAAAGACAGCTGCCACTTAATTTTCCACTGTGGTCAATTCTTTTTGTGACAAAAAAATTCTGTCATTTTTTCTGTATCCTGTAAACTGCTTAACAAAATTTGATTTGTTATGTTGAGGTAATCGCATTTAAAAAACTGATACTAGAATTTTCTCTTAGGATTCACATTTAATATATACTGCACTTTTTTTTTTTTTTTGAGATGGGGTCTCGCTCTGTCACCCAGGCTGGAGTGCAGTGGCACAATCTCGGATCACTGCAAGCTCCGCCTCCTGTGTACACCTATTCTCCCGCCTCAGCCTCCCAACTAGCTAGGACTACAGGCGCCTGCCACCACACCCGGCTAATTTTTTGTATTTTTAGTAGAGACGGGGTTTCAGCGTGTTAGCCAGGATGGTCTCGATCTCCTGACCTCGTGATCCACCCGCCTCGGCCTCCCAAAGTGCTGGGATTACAGGCGTGAGTCACTGTGCCCGGCCTATACTTTCTATTTCCTCTTTACAAAGTCTTCGTTTCTATTCCTTCTCCCCATTTCCCCATTTCTATTAATTAGCTACCATTTGGCATAGAGCTGTTAAAACACAAATATGTCCAGAAAACACTTTTTTCCTTTCTTTTTTTTTTTTTTTTTTTTTTGAGACGGAGTCTAGCTCAGTTGCCAGACTGGAATGCAGGAGTGCAGTGGCGCGATCTCGGCTCACTGCAACCTCTGCCTCACACCAGGTTCAAGTGATTCTTCTGCGTCAGCCTCCCAAGTAGCTCCCAAGTAGCCAAATCTAGTATCATCTTTTTAAATGTGATTACCTCAACATAACAAATCAAATTTTGTTAAGCAGTTTACAGGATACAGAAAAAATGACAGAATTTTCTTGTCACAAAAAGAATTGACCACAGTGGAAAATTAAGTGGCAGCCTCACACCAGGTTCAAGTGATTCTTCTGCGTCAGCCTCCCAAGTAGCCATGTGCCTGAATCACTTACAGGCACATGCTGCCATGCCCAGCTAATTTTTGTAATTTTAGCAGAGACGGGGTTACACCATGTTGGCCAGGATGGTCTCGATCTCTTGACCTCATGAATCGCCCGCCCACCTTGGCCTCCCAAAGTGCTGGGATTACAGGTGTGACCACCGTGCCCGGCCTACAAATCACTTCTAAATGTGTTTTTTTCAGTGAACATGTTGCCAAACATTACTCTGGACCCCTGCCCCAGTAAACCACTGGACACAAATGGGAATCAGGTTATCGTTTCCTCATTTCATCTGGTGTGGTTAATGCTTATGCAGAAGGGGACTGGTGATTTCAGAGAGTTCAAAGGTGAAATCTGTGTCGTAGCAAATAAATGATTGGTCCCAGTTGTGACATTTACTATTAGGATTATTTACTTCAAAATGTCTACCTAGCATATTAAAATGCAGAAAATTAGTAAGATATAGAAGTTCTCTGTTTTGCACACAGAATAGCCATTAATATCTTTTGGGAACATTAGCATAGACCTTGGTGTTTTTCAGGCTTTTTCAAATAATAATGTGTTGAGGGTTTTTTGAAATCCTCAGGAGGTAAAGCAGCATATAACTTGAAGTTGTTATTATCAAAGGCCCATTTTCATTTCAGATCAGTTTGTCAGGGACCATTGTTCTAATTTACATATGGCCAAAAGCTGCAGATCTATGCAGTGCTGTCTGTTGTTGCTCCCTCTGTGGTTAGTTTTACAGTGAGAAAATTTCTATGGTTGGCTTTATCACTGAAGTTGAAAGGCTAATGATATTGACCGAATGGGATAAGAGGAATTTCATCTGATGCATGGTAATAAAAATGAGTTCCTATTTTATCTAATACTGTATTGGAAATAAGAAACTTACATGTAAAAACATTACTTTAAAAGAAGCAGAGAGAAAAAGAAAGAATAAAGATTTAGTGTGGCTTCCAGATATTCACTCTTCAAAGGATTACAATTTGTGTATTTGACTTTCTTAAAAAATAAAAAGTCAAAATATCAAACCTTATTATAAATAAATTCTACTATTTTATTAAGGTCATACTAGTTCTGTTCAAAAATTGTAATAATTATTTTCAATTCTTCTAAAGAGGTCATCTTACTAATTTATTGAGGAAACTGGTATGGCCCTGACAGATTTTTAAACTTTTAAAATATTTTTAGAGGAAGTAAAGGTAAGATTAATAAATAAATCTTAACATTTATATTTTTAACCACCCTTTGGAGTTCTCTGAACCCCTTCATTCCAAATATATTTGCATGCAGTAAATATTCATAGGAAGCCTCTCTTCTGGGTAGACTTCTCTCCTTATGAGTGGTACATAAATTACCCCAGAAGGAATTGAAATAGGATGTGGAAATATAAAACAGATGCCTACCCAATCAAAACAGCTGTGAAAAGACAGAATGACTATAAGACCCTCAGGATACATCTGTAACCACATCAACTGACAAGCGGCAATCAGAATGTAACCTGGTAAATATAGATACATTGCAAACACCTTTGGTCTTCTTTTGCTGCCTTACACTTTTTATATTTTGGGTTTCTTTGTTTGTTTCTCTTCTCTGTTTTTATTTATTGCTCTAAATTTCCTTGACCCGAATACATTTACACACAAACAAAGCAGAATAGAAAATACACCTTTTCTGTAATGACAGATATATACTAATTTATCCTATTATGATCTACACCCAATTTTTAAATATTAAAATTTTTGAAGATTTATTTTTTCCGCTTACAATTATTAAAATAGTAAAAGAAGTATTTTAGAGAAAAGAGAACTTATGTAGGTCAGAAATTTGAATCTATGTATAAATCTGGAGGACAGTACACTAAGTGAAATAAGCAAATTACAGAAGAATAAATACTGCATGATTCCACTTATATGAGGTAAATAAAATAGTCAAACTCATAGAAACAGAAAGTAGAAAGGTGGTTGCTGGGGGCTGGGGGCATGGGGAAATGGAGAATTTCTGCTCAACAGATAGAAAGTTTCAGTTATGGATGATGATTACATTCCAGAAATATGCGGTAAAGCATTGTGCCTAGAGTTAATAATACTGTACTATACACTGAAAAAGTTGTTAAGGGGGTTTATATTTCGTGTTAAGTGTTTTTACCACAATAAAAAATAGAGAAGAAACTTGGATGCGCATAAAGGATGTTAGAAAAAGCATAAATGAAGGTAAAACAGAATCTCTTTTATTTCTTATTCTTAATTTTTCTGACGGATAACAGTTTGTTCAAAATAGCAATAGCAACAGTGTATTTGGTAATTATAATTTATGGATAAGGAATGACAGCAGTGTTACAAACAATGGAAGAGAGAAAAATTGGGGATACACTGTTATAAGGTAACTTCACTTCTTATGAAGTGGTGTGGTGTTATTTGAAAGCGGACTTAGATTAATTGTAAATGTATAGTGCAAAGTCCAGGACAACTACTAAAAAATTACAAAAATATAGTTGATATACTAAGAGAGGGGAGTAAATGGAATCATATAAAATGCTCAGTGGAAACCAGAGAAGGAAGAAAAAGAGTGGGAGACAAAATAACAAACAAAGAACAAGGACAAAAAATAGAAATGACTTGCAAATATATGTAGCCTGAGTCCAGTGTATTCAAAAGATCACAGAGAGACTATTTGAGAGGTAGCCATACGGCAGAAAAAGTCACCTTTCTGTACAGTGCCCCTCCCACTTTACTCTGTATGAGTATCTGGAATTCACCAGAGCAGCTTCCCTACATTATATTTTATTGAATTAACAGCCCTGAGTGTCTACAGACAGCCACTAGGTGCAGAATAAAGAGGTAGCTCTACAGTCTATGTGAGCAATCACCTGCCGCCTTGCCACACACTCACAGTGAGAAGATATGTTGTGCCTCCATTTTTTAGTTAGAAATTAATAATAAGTTCTCATCTTATTAAAAAGTCAATTTTCAGTTTTCCTCATTTCTTCATAACTGTGTTGCTTGTATTTGGAGAATTTGACGTAAATCTAAATAAAGCTCCTGCATTGGATTGCTTGCTTTGCCTCTCAAGTGTAGATCTATAAGCTTCCCCTCTATTTTGTTTCCTAGCAATTTATTTGCTGAGAAAGTCAGGTTCATGTATCCTTATCAAGATTTTCATATGCTGGATTTTGTTGCTCACAAGTTCATGTTATTTTAAAACATGTTCCTCTGTGATATGGTTTGGCTCTGTGTCCCCACTCAAATCTCACTTTGAATTATAATAATCCCCATGTGTCAAGAGTGAGGCCAGGGGGAGATAATTGTATCATGGGGGCAGTTTCTCCCATGCTATTCATGCTATTTGTGATAGTGAGTTCTCATGAGAGCTGATAGTTTTATAAGGGGCTTCCCCCTTCACTCGCTTTCATTCTTCTCCTTCCTGCTGCCATGTGAAGAAGGGTGTGTTTGCTTCACCTTCCACCATGACTGTAAGTTTCCTGAGGTCTCCTCAGCCCTGTGGAACTGTGAGTCAAATAAGCCTCTTTCCTTTATAAATTACCCAGTCTCAAGAATTTCTTCATAGCAGTGTGAGAATGGACTAATACAGTCTGTCTCCCTTATTCTGTATAAACTGGTAGTTAGATCAAGAAGCAGGATCAGATTAAGGTTCTACTTCTTTTGACAAGACCCTTTTATACTTTTTCATAAGAAGTATGTCTTATCCACCTTCTTTGTCTCCCTTTCTCTGGGCACTGAGGTATCTTTGCTCATTTACCATACTTTGGGTTTATGCTGTTCTTTACCCTAAAAGGGAGACTTCCTTCCTGGTCTTAGAGCATCTACCCAAAGCCAAAAGTTCCTGTTCCCAAATATACCTCTTCTCATTGCCCATTCAGGACAGATAATAACTATACATCATTACTCAAATTTGGTACACTCAGAAGCCAAGAGCTATGTGTCGTCCTCTTTTTTTTTTTTTTTTTTGAGATGGAGTCTCGCTCTGTCACCCAGGCTGAAGTGCAGTGGTGCAATCTTGGCTCACTGAAAGCTATGCCTCCCGGGTTCACACCATTCTCCTGCCTCAGCCTCCCGAGTAGCTGGGACTACAGGCACCCACCACCATGCCTGGCAAATTTTTTGTATTTTTTAGTAGAGATGGGGTTTCACTGTGTTAACCAGGATGGTCTCAATCTCCTGACCTTGTGATCTGCCTGCCTCAGCCTCCCAAAGTGCTGGGATTACAGGCGTGAGCCACCACGCCCAGCCTATGTGTCTTCTAATATTAAGATCCTGGAGTCCTAGAAGCCTAGAAATTCTCTGATATTTTGAACTAGGCTTTGAGTAAGAATGATATCAAAATGTGGGTTCATTTGGGTTCTTTTCTAATATCACCTTTATAGATGCATCAGACATTGCAGGGGTGAGGCAGTAGTGGTTATGAAAATTGAATGGGGCTGTAACCAAACAGCCAGAGCAGTTTAATCTCAACTCTTCTACTTTCTTACTATCTGTGTGACCTTGGAAAAGTCACTTAACTTTTCTGAGTCTTATTTGCCTTATCTGTAAAATGGGTAGTGGCATTATATTCTCAGAATTGTTTTAGTTGCACAGCATATTGATTAAAGCATGAAGAACACTTAAAGCTGTAGAGCAAAATATAAGTTCATTAGTTAGTATCCCTAAACAACATAGCATATAACAATAGTAGGTTAGCATAAATGAGATTCAGCTCACATGAGGTGTGAGAGAGGAAAAAGATTAGACATTCTTTAGCGTGCACATACAGGAAGAAAAATAACATTTCATGCAATGTACATATTTGATGTTTTTTACTAACTACCCTAACTAAAATCAGATTCAGACATTACTAAACTCTTGTACAGAATAATTCAATATGCTTTCTCTCATTTAAGTCTCAGAAAAATTCTTTAAGGTTATTATTATCTCATTACCAAAAAAGAAAACTAAAATGCAGAAAACTAATATGAAACTTGCCTGATGTTAGTTTTTAGTTCTCTCTTAGAAAATACTGTGTTGATTACTGAGATTCCTTTGTCATAACTACAAGAGGAAAAGTTAGTGGTAGGCCAAGATTATAGAAATAGCAATGAAAATTGTTGTCTTTATTACTAAAGAAAAAAATTTGAAAGAGCTGGTCTTCAAAAATCACCAATTATGATATGCTGAAAAAAGATACAATAAGATTAGGCAGAGGTGATGAGGTAACATGGGAACAGTATTAGGTACTTGACTACTCCACAGGAAAGGTTAATAGAAAAGTAATTGCTAGATGTAAGCCCTCTGGTTACTTGTCTACATGTAATTTAAATCAACAAACAGTTTTAAATTTCTATGAATTCCTTTAATACTCATCCATTTCACTTATTTGGCACTTACCTTGTGCTGCATTGCATTATTAATCAACTACAAATGTTCATCTTTCATCTCTAAAGCACATGGGGCCCCCCAACAAGCCAGCCTCTTTCCTGCTCAGAGGACTAACTCCTCAGGAAAAACCTGGCTTGAATCTGCTCCTTCCCCAGGGACACTGCCTCTCAGAAACCCCAACATGATCAACCAACAACGTTTCTGAATCCACACAATCTTCTTCTGGCCCTTCAAGATTCACCTTAGCTATGCAGCAAAAGAAGGAGAAGGTGAGTTACCTTAGTGAGGCAGCTAAGTGTCAGATGCAGTCTACTCTTCAAGATTACAATAAATAAAAGAAACCCTGAGTCTCCTATTAGGGGTCCTAATAAGGACCCTAAGATGCAAGTTGGTGACTCTTCTGCTACTTCATGATGAGTGGACATTGAACATTTCTTTTAGAGCTCTGTCTCTTGATCTATCCTCCTCTCTCTGGTAAGCACAGTGTTCTTCCCCATCAAGTTTCCTGATCAGTGAGGACTGAGCTCTAAAAACAACACAGTCCTAAGAGATCCATCTATCTCTGTAAGAGCCACCCACGTCATCTGAGCCACTGCCACGACTGCTACCCCATAGATGTTTACTGTCCCTTCTTAGGATGAAGGCCTCTATAAAGTATGTCCCTGGGGTTTCATAACAGCCTTTTGATGATCCAGGACAAGAAGAAATCCACCCTGAATCAATCCTGACAACAGAAAATCTGTTCTGTGTATGCACCCTGCATGGGATAAAAATGGTCTGACCTGGCTAGAAGAATCTGTTCATTCCAATCTAGTTTATTAGTCTCCAGAGCCCTTGAGCCTTAAGAAATGTTTGGAAATTAAATGATGTTCTAGTAATCCACAAGATAGTGAACATAAAGTTTACTGTGATATCTCAAGAAGCTGCCATGAGGCAATGGTTAGTGATATTCACAAAAACAAAGGAACAGATAAACACACATCTCTAGAAAGAAATCAATGTAAAACATTGAAAATGCAGAAGTCATGGCTTAAAAGTGGTAGTAGTGGCTGTCACAGTGGCTCACGCCTGTAATCACAGCACTTTGGGAGGCTGAGGCAGGAGGATTGCTTGAGGTCAGGAGTTCGAGACCAGCCTGGCCAACATGGTGAAACCCTGTCTCTACTAAAAATACAAAACTTTAGCCGGGTGTGGTGGTGCATGCCTGTAGTCCTAGATATTCAGGAAGCGGAGGTAGGAGAATCGTTTGAACCTGGGAGGTGGAGGTTGCAGTGAGCCGAGATCACACCAATGCACTCCAGCCTGGGTGACAGAGCAAGACTGTTTCAAAAAACAAACAAACAAAAAAAGTGGTAGCAGTAAGTAATCTAGTAAACTTAACAGTTGAGTCAACTTAACTATTTTAATAAGGCTGTAGAAGTAAATTGAGATAAAATATCATAGAAAAGTGTATGAATAAGGACCAGTATGGAGAATTTTTTAAAAATTAGAATATACTCCTATTGAAGGTTGGGCTTTTGATGCTGAGATGGAGATGAGCTCATAGGAAGATCATGAAGGAGTGCTCTTGGGATCAATAACCATGGAAGAGAAAGGAAAAAAGCAAGATTTGAAAGAGAAAGATGTGGAGTTCTAATGCAGTCACCATGAAAGCCCCAGATGACCCTACCGGGTGTTCTGAAGCAGGGACAGGCTCCCGGATTTCTTGGTTGTTGCAGGGAGGGCACTGGGCCTTCACTTCCTTTCCACATTGATGGGGCACTGGACATACTCGCCCTAGGGAGAGGGCATGTCTGTGGGTGAAGCAGCTCTCCTCAGCCAAGGCCAAGAGGGCTGAGAGCTGAGCACTGCTGCTGGCCGTACCCTCAGTCCCTCCCACCTGAAGGGTGATCAGGGCAGCTTGTCACAGCATTTACCAAAGCACTCTTTACAATTCTACAAATAAATTTACCATTTCAGAGCTATTTTTTAAAAAATATATAAAATTATCAAAATTCACTTAAAACATGGAAAACCTAAAAGATATTGTACCCCGTTAAGCATTTTAATAAAAAGTTGACAAACTCTCCCCCAAACTTTGCAATGAACTGAGATTTTAGTGGTGAGTTGTCTTGAGACTGTGAAAAATAAACAATAAAATTATAAACCAAACTTATTTATAAATACACTTGCCAAAATGTAAATAAAACATGGACTAACATAACCCAGCCCTGTGCTATAATGACATCATGCCCAAATATGGTTTATTTAAGATATAGGGTATAACATAATAGGATGTGTGATTATCTTGATAGATGTCCCTAAAAGGGCATTTAATGTGTGTGTGGGTGTGTGTGTGTGTGTGTGATTGATTCCTCATTTAAAAAAATAAATGTTTAGCAAGCTATGATCCAAAGGACATATTTTAAAACATGCTAAGGCTTATTAATCTCAACTGAGTAGTTGGCATCATACTTCCAAACTGTGAGCTGCTTTAGGATATTCCTAATTAAGGTGAAAAAGAAAGATAGATGCTTGTTTTCTCTGCAGTTAGTCAACATTGTTTCGTAAGTGCCTGCTAGGCTGCCAACTCAGGCTTCCAGACCAGTTCTTAATCTGACAAAATCAACAGAAAATAGAGTTCTAATCTCAATACTCTGTGATACCACAACAAATAACATTCATACTAATATCTCTGCTCTGAATTGAGTCTCACTTCTGTGACCTGGTATTTTGTCTTTATTTCATTGCCTTTATCTGTATTTCTTACTTGTATCTTTACCTGTTTTCTGTTTTCTAGAGTTAGTTTCTTTCTAGAACAGTTTAGTTCCAAAGATATTTGACCCATCCCTTGTGAAGATATTTGTTCAGGTGGCAGGAGCTACTTTACTTAGCCTGGTTAGTATTTTTGCATAACTGAAAATGAAATAAATTAGAAGGTTCAGCCTAGGAAAACCAAAGACTTATATGGCTTGTTCACTGCAGTATTGTCAATGCCTAATAAAGAAAGAGACAGAAGACATCTCATAAATATTTGTTGAATGCGTAATAGTCAAATCTCAATTTTAAATCAGTATGTGGTCATGTTTAAAATAATACTAATGTGAGTGCTGCCAAGTTTAGACATGCTAGGCAAAACAATAAAGACAGGGAGAGCAAGAAGAATTGCTGTTTCCAGTGCTATCAAAGGGCTCAGTGAACTCATGTGAGTTCTGATATCATCAGGCTTTGGGTATATAATATAAAGGTATCTGGAGGACATTGGTGGTATGGAAGACAGAGCAAATGAGACAAAGAAACTTTGTATATGGGTAATTAAAATATGTGTTGGTATTTGGTATTAAAAAAAAAAAAAAAAAAAAAAAAAAAACCTTTTTCCACTTATAACTCCACAGAGTTTTTGAAAAGTTCTTGTTTTCCAGAGTCTTGGATTCAGGTCCTAGCACATCATTAAAAATTGATATTATTCAAGTTACTATGCCCTCTTCCTATTTGAGATGGTTCTCATTTTTAAAATCAGAGTGCCATCCTCAATGTGACTAGGATCTCTGTAAGCTCTGGTGTTTACTTATTCTGTAACACTGTAAGGAGTTGAGGCTTTATTTTCAATAACAAAGACAATGCTCCTCAGGCACAAGAAATACCCTGGGATGTTTATCCTGGTTAATGGAACATCAAAATATATGGGGTAATTCTGGCCACTATTGATGAGACATATGCTGACTCAATCTGGCCCATGGTGTCATCTGCCAGGCAGAGCAGTTATTGAAGATTTCTGTTGAGCAAATAATGCTTGGAAATAGCTGAACTTGACCTGAAAGTGGCACAAATATGTCCGCAATGTAGAGTCAGGTGACATCCAAGCCAGTTAAGTATTTATTTGTATTGACCAGATTAAATAGAATTCAGTTCCCTCTTGGAGACAAAGACACAAATCGTGTCCACTATTAGAGGTTCAGTTCTAACAGACGGGGAAAAGAAGGTGTGATAGAGGCCAGAACACGAAAATGAAAAATAGAGCCTTTCAGATAATCTGTAATCAAAGTGAAAAGACCAGAATGAAAAAATAACAAATGAAAAACAAACAAACAAAAAAACTAGGCTTAGTAAGACCAAGGTTTTCAGAAGCCTGGCACTTCTGAATAAGGTTTGTTGTGATCTTGGGAATACAGTCCCACAGATGACATATTTGTCCCTAGGGAGAAGGAAAAAAAAAACTATTTGTAAGAAGTTCTAAATTCTGAAAGTATAACAGTCCAAGTGATCTGGCCCTGGGGACTCTCCCATACTGCCCATTTAATAAAAATATAAAGAAGGAAATTTTCTTTCTTTTTTTTTTTTTTTTTTCCTGAGATGGAGTCTTGCTCTGTCGCCCAGGCTGGAGTGCAGTGGCCGGATCTCAGCTTACTGCAAGCTCCGCCTCCCGGGTTTAGGCCATTCTCCTGCCTCAGCCTCCTGAGTAGCTGGGACTACAGGCGCCCGACACCTCGCTCGGCTAATTTTTTTTTTTTATTTTTTAGTAGAGACGGGGTTTCACCGGGTTAGCCAGGATGGTCTCGATCTCCTGACCTCATGATCCGCCCGTCTCGGCCTCCCAAAGTGCTGGGATTACAGGCTTGAGCCACCGCGCCCGGCCAGGAAATTTTCTTTATAGTTTAATAAGTAACAGCTTGGGTGTCAAAGCCATGGTGTCCACACACCACGCAGCTGGTTACATAGGAGTTGTCCAAAGAAGCTTGCCAAAAATGCAGATTTCTGGGTTCTTAGTTCCAGAAATACTAATAGGAACAGAGGCACAAAAGTCTACAGTAAATAACAAACAAACAAAAAACAAAAACACATAAACATCTGTGGTGATTAAATGCTGAGTGGTACAAAGGCCACATTTTGAGAAACAGTGCCCTGATACCTTGACATTCACTGTGTGGCCATGGACCGGCAGCATCACATTGAAAGGTTATTAAGAGGGAAAAAATCTCAAGCCCCACCCAAGACCAGCTGAATCAAAATCTACATTTAGCAGAATCCCTGTATGAGACACATGCAAATTAAAATTTCAAACTCTCTAAAATTTCAGAAGTTGTGCTTAATTTCAGGAAGCAGTAACTCTGAGGTGTACAATGTAGCTACAATGTGCACCTTAACAGCTATTACCAAGCCTCTAGTAATAGTAGCAAAAATCTCCAGCAACTAGCATGCCTAACTTATGCAGGCAGGAATGGTAGAACTGATGCATGTGCTTATGAAGATTTTGGGGATTATAAACAAGTAACTTGGGGATAGGAGCAGGACTGTATCTTCAAAAAGATGGAAGCTTAGAATTGCTTAAAACAACAATTTTTGAATACAAAATACATTTTTGTATTCACAGGCTTTTTAAGGCTAGAACATTTACATTATAGTACATAAAGATTAAAACTGGCATTAGAAATTTAGGGGTTCCTATATGTGATGACTTTTCTCTTTCTGTTCCTTAAATTTGAAAACGAATAGATGATATAAAAGGTTTCTTTAAACTAAAAAAATTTAAAAAAATCAGTATTCTGTTTCCTAAATACTAAGGATGATTGTCCTCTGTATGCCTGACTTCAGTTGAAAAAATCTGGCATATTCACTGATGTGGGCCCTTATTACCACCAAATCATGACCAGCTGTCCTCCATTTACTTATTTAAACACTGTCTCTTGTTTGTGGCTGCTGAGGTTATTTACAGAGTCTGTCATTTTCTGTGACTTTTCATTATCTGCCTAATTCTTTTTTTACAAAAAAAGAAGTGCTGCCAGGAATTGAGTCATGCCAGATGCATCCATCTATCCCTC
The DNA here is from genome assembly GCF_002776525.5 of Piliocolobus tephrosceles. NCBI lineage: Eukaryota > Metazoa > Chordata > Mammalia > Primates > Cercopithecidae > Piliocolobus > Piliocolobus tephrosceles. The sequence continues at coordinate 76,985,562 of NC_045448.1, read as the reverse complement.
ATGTTTTAGAGTAACCAAGACTCTGGGCTACATTTTATCTATCCATCCATCCATCCATCCATCCATCCATCCATCCATCCATCCATCTATCCAAGTTTCCTCTTTTTTTGTTATTTTTCTTTCCTCATTTTCGCTTTCCATCTATTTCAATTCATTTAAATCCCTCTGTTCTCTTCCCCTAGTATTGACTTTTTAATGTATCATTTATGTATTTTAGCAAGACACACAAATCAATTCAATTGGAATCAATTAAAAGTTAGTATCTTCTGTGCAAAGTGACAAAATTAGCACCTGGCAAATACAGGCATTTTACAAATGTTGAGTATTCACCAAATATTTTTGATAGATGATTACATGGATTGCATATTGCTATGGAAAGTATAGGATATAAACTATAATGCAGAGTTTTTGTTCATAATTGAGTTAGGGACAATGACAAAGAAGCCGCCTAACCTGAGAATGGCTAAGTGGTTTGGAGGAATGCAAACTGTGGCTTGTTCACCAAAGTGATTCGCTTTGCATTTTTGACCTTGAATGGGTGCATCAGGGCACAGTACTCTTATTCAGATAAGAACAAGTTCACTTGCCATTTGTCTCCAGAACCAGCTACATAATTTGCTGGGCTCAATGCCAGTTGATAACATAAAATTCTTTTAGAAATTATAAAGAATACCAAGATGGTGATAGCAGAGTGGGATCCTCCTGAGTGTGGGCACCAGTCACACACCCATAAAGCCATGGCAATCACGGTTACCAGAGCCAAAAGTGCTTTTCGGATTGTTTGGCTCTGCTGCTAGTTTGAAAACAAAACCTTTAGCAAATACATATTCCATTTTCTTTTTGTTAACATAGAACCATCCTTTAGAGCATATCCATTATTTACCTCTGGTGGAACAAAGGCAATACATGAAAAGGGAAATAGTAGAATGTCAGAACTTAAGTATCACAAAAGAATGATCATGACCACTAAATAATATTAACTGAAAAAATTTTTATAATTATTTGTAATCTAGGTCCACTCACCAACAGTACAGGCACATATCAAAAACTGGAGCCCCTTTTCCCCCCTCTCTCACAACTCCTGGAATTCAGAGAATAACAAGATATATTTTCTGGCTGAAAAACTGGGAACAAAGAGCAATTAATACTGACTGAAATATGGAGTAGCTCCTTGGCATAATTTGAAAACCAGTCCTTTATCTTTCACTACATGGCTACAAAGAATCCTCTGAAAATTCTTGTTCATGTATACTTTCATAACAACCAGCACTCTGACCCTGTTCATACAGCATCATGGTTGTTTACCTATCTGTCTCCATCACTAGACTCTAAGACCCTTCATAGATGGTCTGCTGTCTGTTTTTTATATGGCATGAGAATTTAAGATGGCTTTTACTTTTATAAATAATGGAAAAAATCAAAAAGAATATTTGATGATATATGAAAATTACATAAAATTCAAATGTCAGAGTTGGAACACTGCCATACCCATTCCTTTATAGGAATACCTCTTTTAATGTATTTTACTTACTATGTATTGCAGATACTGTATTTTTTTAAAAAATCAAAGATTTGTAGCAACCTGTGTCAAGCAAGTCCATCAGTGCCACTTTTCTCACACCATGTTGCTCACTTTGTGTCTCTGTCATATATTGGTAATTCTCACAATATTTCAAACTTTTTCTTATTGTTATATCTCTTATGGGGTCTGGCTCTATGGCCAGGCTGGAGTGCACTGGCACGATTTACAGAGTGTATCATTTTCTGCAACTTCCATCTCCTAGGCTGAATTGATTATCCCACCTCAGCCTCCTGAGTAGCTGGGACTCCAGGCTAATTTTTAAATTTTTGGCAGAGACAGGGTCTCACTATGTTGTCCAGGCTGGTTTCAAACTCTTGAACTCAGGCCACCCGTCTGCCTCAGCCTCCCAAAGTGCTGGAATTACAGAAGTGAGCCACCACACCAGCCTTTCAACGTTACTATTGTAATTGTTTGTGGCACCAAGCATCATGCCCGTGTAAGAGAGCAAACTTGATAGATCAATGTGTGTGTTCTGACTGCTCCAGCCACTAGCTGCTCTCCTACCTCTCTTGCTTGCCTCAGGCCTCCCTATTTCCTAAGATGCAACAATATTGAAATTAGGCCAATTAATAACCCTACAATGGCTTCTAAGTGTTCAGGTAAAATGAATAGCCACACATGTCTCACTTTAAATCAAAAGCTAGAAATGATTAAACCTAGTGAGAAAGGCATGTCAAAAACCGAGATAGGCCAAAAGCGAGAACTCTTGTGCCAAATCATTTACTTTTATGGATAATTTTTTAAAAATAAAAAAATTTGATGACATAAAAAATTATGAGTAAAATTTATGTGTAAGAATTGTGAGGGAATTTAGGGATATATGATATATGAAAATTATTGAGGGAAATTAGAAGTGCTACTCCACTGAACACACAAATGAGGGAAATTAGAAGTGCTACTCCACTGAACACACAAATGATAAGAAAGTTAAACTGCCATATTGCTGATAGGGAGAAAGTTTTAGTGGTCTGGGTAGACGACAAAACTAACCACAACATTCCCTTAAGCCAAAGCCTAATCCAGATCAAAGCCCTAAATATCATCAGTTCTGTGAAGGCTGAGAGATGTGAGGAAGCTGCAGAGGAAAAGTTTGAAGCTAGCAGAGGTTGGTTTATGAGGTTTAACGAAAGAAGCTATCTCTGTAACATAAGAGTGCAAGTTGAAGCAAGTTCTGATGTGGAAGCTGCAACTAATTATCCAGAAGATTTAGCTGAAATCATTGATAAAGGTAGCTACACCAAAGAGCAGATTTTCAATCTAGACAAAGCCTTCTATTGGAAGAAGTTGCCATCTAGGACTTTCATAGCTTGAGAAAAGAAGTCAATGCCTGGCTTCGAAGCTTCACAGGAAAGGCTGACTCTCTGTTCAGGAGCTAATGAAGCTGGTGGCTTTACATTGAAATCAAAGATCATTTACTATTTTCAAAAATACTAGGATCTTTAAGAATAAAGAATACACTCTTTGGAATAACAAAGCCTGGATGACAACACATCTGTTTATGGTATAGTATAATTAATATTTTAAGGCCACTCTTGAGACTTACTACTCAGAAAAGATTTTTTTTTCCAAATTATTAATACTCATTGATAATGCACCTTGTCACCCAAGAGGTTTGATGAAGATATACAAGGAGATTATTGTTGTTTTCATGTTTGCTAACAAAATATTAATTCTACAGTCCATGAATCAGAGTTATTTTGACTTTTAAATCTCATTATTTAAGAAACACATTTTATATGGATTTTATATGGATTCTTTTCATGGATATGGGCAAAGTAAATTAAAAGCCTTCTGGAAAAATTGACCATTTTAGATGCCATTAAGAACATCCATGATTCCTGGGAGGAGGTCAAAATATCAACACTGATAGGAGTTTGGAAAATGTTGATTTCAACTCTCATGTATAACTTTGAGGGCTTCAATATTTCAGTGGAGAAAGAAACTGCAGGTGTGCCGGAAATAGTAAGATAACTAAAATTAGAAGTGGAGCCTGAAAATGCGACTGAATTGCTGCAATCTTATCATCAGTATTGAATGGATGAGGCAAAGAAAGTGATTTATTGAGATAAAATCTACTCCTGGTAAAGATACTATAAACATTGTTGAAATGATAATGAAGGATTTAGAATATACATAAACTTAGCTAGTAAAGCAGTGGCAGGATTTGAAAGAATTGTCTCCAATTTTGAAAGAAGTTCTATTCAGTATAAATTCCTATTTAAACACTATTGCATGCTACAGAGAAATCTTTTGTGAAAGGATGAGTTAATGAATGCCTCAAACTTCATTTTTGTCTTTTGTTAAGAAATTGCTGCAGCCACTGCAAACTTCAACCTTCAGGAACTACCACTCTGATCAGTTAGCAGCTATCAACATTGAGGCAAAAGAGAAAGAGATTATGAGAAAAAAGATTATGACTCACTGAAGGCTCAGATGATCATTGGCATTTTTTTTTACCAATAAAACATTTTAAATTTAGGTATGTATATTGTTTTCTTAGACATAATGTTATTGCACACTTAATGGACTGTAATTGCTATATTGTGGTGGTTAGGAACTGAACCCACAATCTCTCCAAGGTGTGTCTGTATATATCATCTGTGACCGTTTTGGTACAGCAGAGTTTAGTAGTTGGGACAGAGACCATATGGATCATGAAGCCTAAAACATTTCCAATCTGGACCTTTATAGAAAAGTTTGCTGACCCCTGCTTCAGTTTGAGACTTGTGTCTTCTTCATCAATGTATTACCTGAGCCTAGCACAATACGCCTTGTAGTATATGTTCCCTATGTTGAAAAGAGGAGGAAAAAAAAGGGAGGAGAGTCACCTCCATTTTATGTGACATTCTTTTGGGGGCCCCTCCATCTCCCTGGGCTCTCTCCTGAATGAGCTCTAGTCTAATTCATCTATATGGCTTTTAAATTACGATTTGCCTGTCTAGGTAAGACACAAGAGCACATCTTGTATTCTAGATTGTATTATACATAATTCTATTAATGAAGGAAGTCATAGTGCTATGATGCTGATGGTCATATCACAGTGTTGACTGAGATCCCTAAGGAAGTTTAATATTGGCTGCTGATATCCAAGTCAGCAGTAATTGTAACTGTATAGAAATTACCATCAGTAATTATACAGAAAAAGAATAGTTATAGCAATTTACTCCTTATTCACCTACATTCATTTCTGTTACTTGTTGAATCTCACATGGCTGTGGAATTTTCACATTTACGGAAGATAATTCCAATGGACTCCAACTGCTATTTTTTTGGTTTTTCATATCTCCATGGTCCTGCAGGAAATAAACGTTTCATTCAATAGTGTCCTTTGCAACCACAAACTTTATCAAATTGCCTATGATAAAAAGTATTGACTTTTAAAAAGATCGGTTTTTAATTGTTTATTTTAATGGTCACTATCTCTCCAAAACATATGTAAAAATAAACTTTTTATGTTCTAAACTAGGTGGTTTCATTATGTTAATTTAATCAGGCCTCTTGACCTACATGATAGTGTGTTTTTTCATTCCTCAGATTTGAAAAATTACCATAAAATTTCCTCTCGTACTTTTTAAGGTAAAGAATAGATAGTGGTATATAATAATACAATATGTTTAAAGCCTTAGAGATATATTGTGCATTTTACAAATGTAATTTTTTTTTAATGTAGAGGATATATTGGCTGGTTGCCCTGTCTCGATTAGGGCTGTCAAAGGCAAACAGGAGAAATGAAACACTTCTACTGATATTAACCAGAAACGGAAATGGAAAGACTGGGAAACCAGGCATAGAACATAAGCAGAGACTAAGAGAAGCGGAGCAGTGACGAGGACACTGCTCCTGTGCCGTCTTCTTTAAACATCTCTGTGTCCCTTCAAAATTCCTATGTTGAAGTCCTAACCTTCAAAGCTCAGAATTTGACCTTCTTTGGGAATAGGGTTGTTGCAGATGTAATAAGCTAAAATTAGGCCATAATGGAGTAGGGTGGACCACTCATCTAGTATGACTGATGTCCTTATAAAGGGAAACATTTAGACTGAGAGACACACACAGCGAAAATATCCTGTGAAGATAAAGGCAGAAATTGGGACGATCTTTGAGTGAGCAGAAGATGCCAGAGATTACCAGCAAACCACCAGAAGCTTGGAGAGGCACAGAACAAGTTCTTCCTCAAACAGCCTTCAGAAGGAACCAATCCTGGCTGACACCTTGCTCTCAGCCTTCTAGCTTCCAAGACAATAAGTTTCTGTTGCTTAAGATACCCATTGTGTGGTACTTCACTTCGGCAGCCCCAGGAAATCCGTGCTATTGCTGACTCTACCCTGCCACACCATCAACAGTCTCTAATGGTTGCAGTGTATTTGCTCAGCTCTTGAAATTCAAAGTCCCAGGAAGAATCATTCAACTCAGCAAGCCCAGTCACACAAGCAAGCTGGTGTCAGGGAGTTGGAGAAGGAATATTTTAGTCCTTTCAACTCCTTTCAAGGCCCTGTTTCCTCCCAAGAGGGATCGTTGGTGACTCCACAAATAGGAAAGTGTTGGGGTGCTTTGTTGCCAAAGGTAACTACTAATGACTGTGGTGTGGGGTTAGCATGATACAATCTCCAAGTTGGCTGAGAAATCTACTGCATTCTATAATGGTTTGGAGTCATTTTGCTGCCAATGATTTCTTTCTCATGTTAATCCCAGGCTAGGCACAGTAGCTCACACCTTTAATCCCAGAACTTTGGGAGGCCAAGGCAGGAGGAACACTTGAGCCCAGGAGTTTGAGACCAGCCTGGGTAACAGAGTGAGATTCCATGTCTACAAAATACTTTAAAACTCACCAGGTATGTTGGTGTGCACCCATAGTCCCAACTACTCGGAAGGCTGCAGCTGGGGCAATGGGAGGTCATCAATGGTGGAAGCTCAGGGTTACTTGAGCCCAAAAGATCGAGGCTGCAGTGAGCCATGATCATGCCACTGTGTGACCAGCCTGAGTAGCAGAGTGAGACCCTGTCTCAAAAAAAAAAAAAAAAAAAAAAAATCCAGCCCTTTGGGAGGCTGAGGCAGGAGGATCACTTAGGGTTAGGAGTCTGAGACCAGTCTAGGCAATGCAGTGAGAGACAACTCTGTCTCTACAAATAATAATAAAATTGTGAGAGCTCCCATATATGAGTGACTTGTTACTGACAGCATACATAATAAACAGTCTACTAATAAATCACAAATACTTTTATAAATAAATTTGTATTTATTAACCAAAGTTGAATAAATATACATTGAGAGAAGGTTTTACCTATCTGGGTAAGATGTTATTTATTGCATCAAGGGACCACGTTTATTTGACATATTGCTTGGCAGACCCCTTTGTAATAACTTGCAGTAACCTCAGGTCTCCATTGCTTATCCCCAGGGTTCTACAATTCACAGGCTTGGAGCTGTTGTTTTCTCATGAAACTGATTTATTGGAAAAGCTCATTTCTATGAGAGTATAAACATGAAATGCCTTTTTTTTCCTACAGTCCTCACTTTCACTCATGTTTTGTTGAATCATTCTTTTCCATCATTTAGCAACTTGGAAAAACCCTATAATTTCATAAGCTTTTTCAGTTACAACAAGTTAATGTTAATTTCCAACTTCAATCACAAATTAATTTAAATCCCATCGTTTCCCCTTCCCCCAGCAAAGCTGTAGAGCCTAGCTCTGAGAAACCTTCTCCCACTCCTCTGTAAGGGCTAGCCTTCCTGGTGCCTTGTGACAGGGAAGGGGAAGAGGAAACAGGACAAATGTTTCCATTTGTAGGTGGCCTGTCTCCAATGGCTGTCCCTGTGTCTAGGCAGCACTAACTGAGACAGCATTTGTCTCACTCAGTCTCACTCATTTGACTGAGACAAGTACTGTCTCAGTTACTGTGTGTGTGTGTGTGTGTGTGTGTGTGTGTGTGTGTGTGTCTTTCAGAGTCCCTGTAGGAGCTTCTTCACAGTTCCTTGAATGAGACACTCAGCTGCAGTGTAACCTCTCCTCTGAGCTTCCATCATCGATGACCTCCCCATTGCCCCTGCTGCTGAATTTCCTTGACTAGAAGGCCGTCCCCATGAATGAGGTTCAGCAAGACTGTTCATTATACCGCCTAAGTGTTACCAGCATTAGTATCCTTGCATACCAACTGGTGTAGTACACATCTCCACTCAGGCATCTCTTGCCAATTGTCTCCTGCTCAAGCCAAGTCAGGAAGTTTGTTGTTTAACAATACCTAGGAACTATATCTTTACAGAAGTTTGGGTTTAACAGGGATGTACATTGGTCAAAGAAAATTGTAGTATGCAATTAACATCTGCATATTTCACTATGTGTAAGTTAAACGTCAATTTAAAAGGAAGAATGCCTAAGAATGAAAAATGAGTAATTAAGAATTCTAAGGAATAACAATAAATGCCTATTTTTTTTTTCTGGAAAGCACCCTCAGTTTCTTTGACTAAAGTTCATGGAGCCTTTTCTTTCTTGGCTTGGCTTTGGATGGAAGTAAGTACTCTTTGCCCCTGCAAGAGAGGAGAGAATCTCACTGTACCATGAATACTGTGTTCCCTGTAAATCCAAGAATCAAATTACTGTGACTCTTCCTTTGTCTTTTGACTCACCTCTCCTAAATATTGATTGGGAAAGGTTCAGAGGTTTGGCGTGGTAACTGGTGTTATGTAAGGGCCAGATCTGCTGCCTCTCTTAGGGAAGTATCTGGCCCAGGTATCAGCAAAAGTGACTTGATTAAAGTCTCTTAATTTTAACTGGGTCTTAGTGATGAATTTCCTGGCAACTTGCATCATCAACAACCTCTTACTAATAAATAAATAGGACACACATAAAGATGTATATAAAAAGGAAAGTTTTAGGGAAAACAATGCCATGGAAATCAGGAAACTTTTAGCCCAGCTCTGATTATGCCAGTCATTTATTTCATAAATAACTACTGAGCATTTACCATGTGCCAGGATCTTGGTAGGCACCAAGGATTTGATGAAGAAGAATTAAGATCAACATACAAAGTTTTACAGATGGGAAATATACAAGTGTGGATGCATACAAAGTAATTCTATAGGAATGCAGAGGAGAGATGCTGAACCAAGATCTGGGAGGATCAGAGAAGAATTTCTTGAAAATATACATTTGAGCAAAGGCCCAGTTTTGTAGAGTTCGTCAAAATGAAAAGGATGCCTGATATCCTAGGAGGGAGAATGGAGTGTCACTGTATTTGTTTTTTTAAGCTGCCACAACAAATTGCCACAAACTGAGTAACTTAAAACAAGATAAATTGATGCTGTCAAATTTATGGAGCCCAGATGTCTCAAATGAAAGTGTTGACAAAGTTGGTTCCTTCTGGAGGCTCTGAAGAGAATCTGTCCCATCCTTTTCTCCTAGCTTCCGGGGGTCACTGACAAACTTGGCATTCCCTTGTACGTAGATGCATCCAATCTCTGCATCCATCACCGCCCCATATCCCTGTCTGTGTGCCCTCTCCTCTCCTCTCCTTATAAGGGCATCAGTCATTGGATTTAGGGCCCAACTTAATCCAGGATGGGTTCATTCCAACTTAACTAATGACATCTGCAAGGACTAGATTTCCAGACAAGGTCATATTCTGAGGTTCCAGGTGGACATACATTTTTGGAGGACACCATTCAACCCACTATAGCCACTAAATGTCTGTGTGATATATAGCAACTTATTGCCATGTTGCTTTCATGGTAAAATCTTTTACATCTTCAATTCAACCTTTCATGTTTTATTGTAATTAATGAATTGAGAGTCCGTTGTCCCTCATAAGCATGTTAGTTCCTTATAGAAGAGAATTGAGTCAACCTCAGCATCTGTCCCGGAACCTACACAACCAAGAAATGTCCCTTGAAAACTGATAATTTTTTGAGGCTTAAGTTCCCATTTAAAATTACATACTGGTCTTTCTACATAAAATATGATCTTTCTTTCTTTATCCAGGGGCTGTAAGCCAGAGTGTGTCTTGGTCTAGAATACAGCAATACATACAGGTCAAGTACAAGAGAAGGTGGTTTTAAAATGTGCTTTTGGGCTGTGTTCCTTCTACTACAACTCATTGCCACTGTTATGTTTATGATAACAGTAATTATGATAATGCTTGGGCAACTGAGAAGGATAATGATAGTTTATCGACATTGTAGCCACATATTTTGCTTTCCAGCACACTTGTGAAAAATCTCTTGAATAACTAATTTCAGATATTTAGTAATATTTTGTTTGCAAACCTTGATAAGGTTTCTATTAAATCAGAATGTTCTTCATTACTTTCATGCTAGAAATCTGAAAAATTAAGTAAAGGCATATAAAAACAGAAAAATTATAAAAGCTATCCATTGCCTTCCAATAACATGTTTTTCTATGTAATTTTGTCATTTTTAATGTGGTTTAGCATACATCATCTCTTTGATCCTCACAACTGTCTCATATGGTAGAGCATGTTATCTGAGGTCCAGTTTCCTAAAAGCATATGATGAGAATTTTGTGCAAGTGACTTATTGAGGTAGGGCTCTGAGGAGAAACACAGAGCAAGTGAAGGAATCAAGACATCCTAAGGGAAGAAGCCAAATGAAGATGTGATTTTGGCTGAAGTTTGCTTCAGCCTAATCCCACAGGAATCTCTGGAGTGTGAATAGCATCACAGAGTTGTCCTACATCTAAAAAAAGGGGCCAGGCTTTTGTGCCTCTACATTAGTCAGTTATTGGCTGTGTGTCTGTCACGGGGAGCCACAGATGTGACCTTTCAGGCATTTTGGGTGAGCTGGCATATGCCAGACCATTATCTGAAGAAACGATGGTTGTTAACCATTAGCATCCAACCCTTACAGGTGGCAGGGGCAGAGCCAGGTAAAAGGTATCTGGACACGATAGCAATAGCATCTATGCCAGTGAGTGTCATAAATAATCACATTTTACAAAAGTAACAAGTAAAGCTTAAAGAAGTTAAGTCATTTTTCAAGGCTACTCAGCCAATAAATGGCAGAATTAGAAAATAAATTCAGGTTCTTGCTTTATAGACTATGTTCTTCCTGCAGCCTCTGTAGAAGCTCCCTTCTGATGAATGTCTCACAACCACTTCTTTGATAAATTCTCTCTGCTGTTATGAATGATCCCTCTGGGAAAAAATAGGAGGGCTCATTGTAGAAATTACTAAATGGTATTTTCTTCCTTGGAGCAAATTATGATAGTGATGGTTACAGATTCCACCTGTGTAAATGGACCAAATTTTTATTATACACAAATCTTACTTTTTCTCATTTTATTTTTCTTTCGACGAAATATCTTGCTCACTATTGCCTAAAGACTATTAAAAGTTGAAAAGTTGACTTCAAATGAGCTCAAGGGCAAGCATTAAAATATTTTGCAAGCTATTACTAAGAATAATCAGAAAATTAGAATTTTACCAAATCACTACAGGCACAGTGCATTCTATCCTCATATTCCTTATCTCAGGAAGAAGAAAACATATTTGAATATCTGGCACTTTTACTAGAGCACCCAGCAATAATATTGAGCCATGAGACATCATTAGACCAAATCTAAATAGAGCAAGCCTGAGAAAAAGCATTATTTCTTAAAAACACCATAAAAAACCCATTTTGTGCAATATTCTCTTCTAGAGTAGCATGCAGGCTCATTCTGGCGCTTTAGAAATGAATCACTTCCTCTGATCATCTCATCCAGGAACTTGAGTAAATCATCCTGCCTCAGAGATGTTGCTAAAATACCAGAAAGAAAATTAACTTTCCAACATACTTATTCAAATGCCTATATAGTACCTGCTTTGGATTAGATTAGATTAGGGATTTTATTTCTGTAGTCAATTTTGTGAATTACATTCCATTCTTGAAGGTAACTAAGCACATGTGTGTTACAAAGTCATCTCAGGGTCTTGCACAGCACCCATTATTCTAGTTGTAAGCTATACTCACTTCTTTATTAGCTTATGAATATTCAAGCTATGATAGTCCATAACATTAAATTTTCCATCATCTGACAAAAATGCATATTTAAAGATGATTTATCATAGTATTGGTTTGTACACAGTCCTCCCACACCCAAATTACAAAAGTGATTGAAAATTTCTGGTGTACCTGACCTGGCCAAGGCTTTATTACTAATGTCCCCTATAAATTTTATTAGGACATTGAGTAAAATGCCAAGAAGTTGCTATCTTAAAGTAATCTAAAAGTAATCTAATTAAAAGGACACATAAACTGTGTCTAAGAGGGAAGATGTGATTTAACTAAACAAATATATACAGAAAATTTACACTTAAAAATCTACTCGAGATATAAGCAATTTTGAATTAATTTGGTACCTTAAAAGTGAACTGCTTAAAAAGAACAATTTAATTTTATGCTAAAGAAATAACATGCCAATAAAGTAAGAAATTACACATATATATGTATTTCAAATGAATATTGATGTCTATAGTTAAAAGAAAAGTGCCAATAAAATCTGGAGACAGTTAATTTTTGTCTGCAAGAGAATGGGAATGTAGTAATCCTTACCTATATAGACTTGGTTAATTAATGTTTGCAGAGTGCTTTGAGATCTTGTATAATCTCCATAGTAGGATGAAACAGACTGTTATGAAAACCTGAGTAAGCCACTTGGAAAAGCTGTCATAAAAACTCAGGCTTCAACCACTAAGAAGAAAATGATACACTAGTGTATGTTACCATCAGAGGAGACTTTTGACCTATCACTCCCAAAGAAAAAATAAATGAAATAAAAGAAAATATTCATTTCAGCACCATCTCATGCCCTCCTACAGCCCAAGTTGCTATCCTAGTCATTTAGTTTTTGATCCATTCCGGGGAGGTCTTGAATTGAGAGAGGTGCTATATGATTAATATTATCTGTTACTGTTAGCTGGTTAATATTCATGTGTGATCTTTTCCCATAGGTGTCTGAGTTTACTAAAAGGGCTATTGGGATGCATATAAAACATTTTTCAATACTCCTTTATTGAAAAAGATACTGATCTCAAATGCTATTATTTTCATCAGATAGATAGTTTTGCCTTATTATCACTACCTGATTATTATGATTCTTGGATAAGATAGTTACTGATGTTAATGACAGGTTAGGAAGATTGAAGATTTGCTGATCTTTGACTACCATGTACATAATAGGAGGATATTTTTCAAGCCAAAGTCTCTTATCTCATGTAATTACACTAACTTCAACTTTTTTCCTAAACCGGATTCTTTCTATATGGAGAAACTATTTTGATAAAGACAACACGTAGTGTGTAGGATTTAATAACAAGCAACTGCCTAGGGGCAAAGCCTTTTCTGACTACGTTTCAGATCTAGCCAAAATCACCAATTACTGGACTCTCTGAGGACCAGACCTTACAATGAGTTTTCTGACCCCATGAGGATTTAGATAAGCTCTGGATAAGTTCTGTTCTGTGACATGAGCACTGAGTTGCTTAGCAGTAAAAATCTTTCTCCTCTCAAAGACCTCAGTCAACAATATTTCCCCAGAATTTATGAGGATGCAATAGGAAGAGGATGCTGGGAGTCTCTGTGTGACAGCAGTTTTTTGCCAATCTCACATTAGGTTAAGACGCATAGGGCATTTTCAACCCTTTCTCAACCCTTTTCTAGGTTCAAGGATGGAAGGAACCCTGCAAGTGGTTCTGCTCTTCCCCTCCCCCACTGATGCGGACAAAACCAGCCAGATAGGGATTAGGAGAGGTAAGAGTTCTCAGAACCTAGAGGTGTTTGTCAGCTACATCTCCATAATGGGGATATAGCATCTAAGGGAAAGAAACAATAATTACATCTTTAGGGGCCAATTTATGCACCAAATGTTCGGGGAGAGGCAATAAATATGGTTGTCAAAATCGTGGTCTCCAAAGTGGGCCTGCCTCGGTTTAGGTCCCAGCTCTGTCCTTTCTGGTAACCACTCTGGAACTCTGCTCCCCATTTATGATAAGGTATGATTTTGCAGAAGGTATCTAATAAGATATTGTGATGAGCAAATAGGAGAGCAGTTAAGAAGCCTAGAAGAGGGGCTGACACACTCTGGACCCACAATAAATCTTAGCAAGTATGCAAATGTAAAAGGTATTGTCACTCCCATATTATAGTTGAAGAAACTGGGGTTCAGAAAGGTTAAAAATTCGATAACCAGGAACACACAAGTAGGTAATAAATGGAAGAGCTGGAATTGAGTCCAGAAATGGCCCCTTGCAAAGCCCTTTCCCCCATTCCCTCAGCTCCAGGCCATGCTAATACTGCCAGTAGATTTCATCACCCATTATGGGGTAGAATCCAAGGGGATCCAGAAATGCCATAGTGCCCAGAAAGCCACAATTAGAGGTTCATGTTCTCGAGGACAGAATTGTGTTTCCCTCAGTCCTTTTCTACAGAGCAATTTTTCCTGGAAGGAGTGTCACAATTAAGAGAAAGATGAGGGAATTGGTATCAGGCTGAGCAGGTGCCACCTGCTGGGGACTGGGCTAGGAACTTTATATGCACCACTCATCTACCTTGCACGACATTCAGTGTTGGTGTTATTATCCTCATTTTACGGATGAGGAAATGGAAGCTCAGACAGATAAAGCATCTGTCCCAAGGTTAAGAGCTATTAATTGATGAAGCTGAAGCTCTCCGACAGCCAGTACTGTCTGTTTTCCACTCTAAGCTTGCTTTCTGGCAGTACACTACTTAAATGTACCAATTTCTTAATGGACCTTAGATCAAATTGCTTTATCAACCATCTGGCAGTTACAATTCTAGCCAGACGTTGGGCTGCAGGCACCTTAATAGGGGACAGGCACAAAGGGACTGTGGAAATGCAGAGAAGGGGATGAGAAGTTTGAGACACAAGAAGCCACCAGCCCTTATCCTTACTCAGCAGGCAATCAGAATGCCTAAGGCCACTTGCCATACTGGATACTAAAGTGGATTCAGAGTAACAAGCAGTTAAAAATGGATTTTGCCATTAATGCATTTCTGATTAATGCCTTTCACTCTGTTCAGAAGTAAAGCAAGTTCATTTTCTTTGCAGAAGACCCATACCTTGGAGATTCTATAAATATTGCTCTTAATTTAACTCTTGTGAAGGAATGGCAATATCCCTTTGAGTGAAATTACTACCTTTTAGAGGCACTATCTCTCTCTGGTTGCTGCTGCTTCCCTGAGCACTCATTAGCCTTCCTGTGGATAGGAAATAGTTTTGTACAAGGCCTCAAAATGCTAAACGTCCTTAGGTTGAAGGGCATTTGTTCCCCAAGCCCGTCTGACTCAGCAGTGATATATGTGCAGAGGAAATCTTTCTTTGCCTGTCTTAGCTCTGCTCTTGTTCCTCTTTCAGTTGAAGAAATGTGATTTTTCTTTTTCTACTCAAGTTCTATTCAGAAAGCAAAGGAAGTGCGTAATTGTTTGGTTGTCCCTTGCATCCTTCTGCAGCATATTTCACAGGAAATCTCATTACTAAAATAAGAATATTATTCCTAATTTATTAAAATAGATGTGGGTTGGTCAGAAGCCATGGTGGGGGATGGTGGAATAAAAACTGCATCTTACAGCAAAAAGGTCCACTTTATTGAGCTACAGCAAGTAACATTTTGTCAACTAAATGATGACCAGACCGATAAATTCTGGACATTCTTGAAAGTGTTTCTTATCGCTCTTGGTTTGAAAGGCTTTCCTGGTGTTTCAGTTTTTTCCGGTTGCCTTAAACTATTAAAGGAAATATCTAACAATGTTGGGTAGCAGATGCCAGATCCTTCCACTGAGGCCTCCCCATTGGAGACCTGATGGGCCCTCTCGCAGAAGCTGTCAGGTTGTGAAATGTCACTACCACATAGCAAAGGTGCCTGGCAGTGTGCAACTTCTTTTCCCCAGCCTTTGCAAAAGGAGGAGAAATTAAGGACTCTAGCAGCATCACACTATACACACAGTATGACCCCAAAAGATCCAACTAAATGTGGGCTCAAAAAGCCACTGGACTTCTTTGCAGATCGTGTACCCAAATAATTAAATCTGTCATCAATCTCCATCTGTCTGGGCTCTGACCTAAAAGTGACAGTTGAATAACAATCAATGCCAGTCCCTCAATTACTTAGTGTCATAATATCACAAAATAATTTTGATTACAAAGACTTTCATTTTCCACAGAGAGGGAAAAAATAATTGAAGAATCCTAACGGTTATGACTGTGGGAGCCAGGAACAATCATTCATAGATGAGATGTAGTTTTGTCTCCAGATACTACTGAAAGGGATTTACTTGATTTAAAGCAAAATAGAACCAAACAAATAAATTACCTCCTCAACATAAGAGAAAGCTCACTGTTCACTAGCTGTGTGACTGGGGGTAAATTGTTTAACTTTGCAGTGTCCTGGTTTTCTTATTGTGAAGTGGGTATTAGAATATATCTACATCATAGAACAATTTTGAGAATTAAACAGGTACTTAAACAGTACCTGGAATATAGCTAATATTTATTTGTTACCTGTTTCTATTAATTTTTCATATAAAGGATGTCAGTTTCTGACTACAGATACACACATGAATGGCAGCCCAAGAGTTTATATTCATACCTAACTCTCCAAGTCCCTCACCAACATTGTTGTATGAATCCAAGCTTGACTTTCCCTACCTGTAAGTAAGATTGGCCACACAATTTTCTATACACAGGGATGTAGTACAAACGACCTCATTGACTATTGCCACAAGGCTCCGATGCTCCCTGGAATGACCGATGTGAAAATGAGTTTGCTAGATTAAAAACCCAACGTGACATATATGCTGACTACAGCTCTTCCTGAAAATATTAAAGTTGGAACATGAAGGAAATATCATTTTCAATATCGTATTTCCATTGAGCTGTGGGTTCATGGATTTAAAAAATAATAATAAGTAAAAAGCCTGACCATAACAGGTCAGATTTTTTTGTTGTTACTTTCTATTTTTGTTCCTTAAAAGTTTCTCTTTCTGAGGATTTTTCTATGCTGCAGGCTAAATAAATATTAGCTCAGCCCCCATGTGCTATTGCCTATCAAGGGATCCTCTGAATGGCTTAGTGCCTCCAGCACAATGAAAATCATAATAATATGAGTTTTCCGGGGATCTACTGTAGCCAAATAAGGCCATATATCAGAGGGCCCTATTTGAAGCTATATTAACCAGCTAAAGAATAGTGCTAGCAGGGAAGAAATTGACAGAGGATACTGGTAGGAAAGGTGTGTTCCTGAATGGGCAGGCAGCAGAAGGTCAACACATCAGGTCAGGCAGAGGAAAAAAAATGTTCACCCTAAAGATACTCTTTTTTGTGCTTAATCACACCTCTGGAGATGAAATGGAAGGTGAGTCAGAGGAAGCAAATCCAGCTGCAGATACTTGTCAACAGTACTGGTACTAAGGGCTAAAGGGACTTAACATTCATTCAGAAAAGGTTCACTCCAGACAGTCATGTTGTTTGCCAAATGTTATTGGAATTTCACAGCAAGTATTTTGATAAATTTCAAAACACCCTCAGAATACCTGGAAAGTTGTTCCCTTCTAGTTTAAAAATAGGTAATACCAAGTTACAGATTATTAAAATATATATACCTATTATATATATTAGTCATATATTAGTCATATAACTATATGTTAGTCATATAGCCTTACTAAGTGTCATGTACTTCATCTTTAGTAATCATGACTCTTGTTGCATGAGACTTAAGGAACAATGCTTAACCTTGTGTACATACTTACGTTATAGAAGTACAAATAACAACCTGATGCTACTAAAGCTAAGGGCTTTGCAGCCAAGCACTGCAATAAATGCAATTTGATGAAAGAATTATTGCATAGACTTGTCCTTTCTTTCCTCTTTTCTCCCTCATTTTCGTTTAATGAGAAGTGCCTTAACCTGGACATGTAATGGCAATTGTGTTTGTGCAGTGGGATGGGGAAAGCTGATTGAGCAAGACCAGGCCTGGGGAAAATAGTGATGCTCATTGATTGTATTTATCTTTGCTGCCCTTTGTCTCCTTGTTCTCTAGAGCTCTTTGCTCGCCATTCCACTGCCACACAATGCCCTTGTCCTCACACCAATTTCCCCTTATCAAAACTTACTCTCAAAAAATAATCTGATACTCATCATATTAGAAATGAATAAAAGAAAAAAAACTCTACCTGTGAGTCATTCCGTGAAGCATCAACGTTTTGACAGACATCAAAGCTTTAGTATCAAGAGGAAAGGTCTAAGGTAAGAATACATTTTGTGAAATTCATTATTTCAGCAGCCAATGCCTTCGATGTGTTCAAATTCATTCTATATGTTAATGGAAACAGAATAACATGGAGCTTGCCCTGGCAGTATTTACAGCCTAACAATAGACATGAATACAAGCACACCACCACACTGAGGTGTGAAAAACGATACAAGAGAAGTATAGAAACATGCAGAAGAGTCAGTAACTCACTCTCCCTCGAGAAGCTGGAGACTGTCAGATTGTTAGTCTTAAAGAAAATTTAGGTACTTTGCCAAGACAAGGAAGATAAATGTTTATCCTGCTGAGGAAAGAGAATGTGAAAAGTGATTATGGCATGAAAAACATGCCATGCTGGAGACCTGGCCAGAAGAATTCCACAAGACCTAATAATCAAACATTATAGGTGACTCTGTATGAGACCAGGCCTGTGAATGTGAATATCTCTTGCAGGCAAGCAATTATATATTTTTAAAGAAACACTGTGGACCCCTTGCTCATCATCAGTTTATGGAAGTACCGCCCCAGTGAGAATAGTTGAACATGTTTTTATGATATTCAAGGACAAGAGTCAACTGCATTCCTGGTTGGTGAATTCCAGCATCTCACAAACATTACTCTAAAGTGCTAGGGAGACTTGAAAAGGGGCACACAGATGTAAAAATTAGACAAGCACTAGGAAACACCCATGGCAGAAATAGAAACCTGCCCTCCCAGTCTGACATATTATAGATACTATCTGCCATTAATTTTGTCTCATTTGTTTCCCAGTATTTATTACTTAGGTTCCACTAATTTTAGTTTTTTCCCAAACACTATGTTTTCACTTTGATACTCCTAGAATTCTCCATTCAGAATTAAAATGTTGAGAAGTCTGATAAAAGTTTTAATTGCCAACTCATTTTGTTGGCAACTGGGGGAATGGGAGGGATCCGTGCCATGATAAGTTGAATTTTACTCTGCATTTGGTAAAGCGTCAGTTTCAGAGATCGGAGTTCCAGTTATTATCCTGGTTCTTCTGCCTCCTCCTCTTCTCCCTCTTCTTCTTTTTCTTATTCTAATCTGGTGTTCAATTTAGCCTGGCCTCCTCTAGAAAGAGACAAAGTTATCTTAGAAAAACAAATGTACTGCTCACTTTTTTACTATAGTTTCATGTTTGCTTTTCAGGTTGCCCGGTGGGGACATTTCTGAAAGCTACCAATTTGCAGTTGCAAAAGGGGTACGACGTGTAATGTGCCCTGCATTTTTTTCTATGTGGCCAGCACCACTCATATCCCTCTGATCAGTTTAGTTACCATCATAGGTATGGGCTGCAACATATTTGTGCTCTAGCGTTGCTGTTGCTGCCGGACAGGATGTTGCCTGCCCCACCACTATTACAGGGACAAAGTTAAAACAAATGTGCAAACTCAGGAAATGTTTAGGTGTAAATGCAAGAATTAAAAGAGTTCCAGTAGAGTGGCATCTATTTTTAAGACATGCAACAAGTGGGTGATAAATTCCAAGAAGAATCGAGGACTAAAACAAGCACTAGGGAGAATAGAAGATAGTGAAGCATGGGTATAGAGCAGTCTGGTCCAACAGCACTGAGATCATAATTTAGAGCAAAGACCATGATATTTTATAGATCCAGGTCAGGATGTAAAAACTGAGAAGGCTACCAAGGCTATCTCTTTTTTTTAAGTGAAAGAGCATAGGTATTAAGGATATTTGTAAGAGTGTGGATTGAATTGATGGAGCAGATAGTCTAAGACTAAGAAGAAAGGAAGTGAATTCTGAAATTTATTGACAATTAGGGAGAGTAAATGGGTCAATGTTCCCCAAATGTCAAAGCACCAACGAATAAGAAATAATTGAACAAGTTATCCAACTAGGGAGTAAAGCGCTTGCATCTAACATATCAAAGGTAAAGCTTTTCTGGATGACAAAATATGCTGGATATGGTCATGAAAGGATGTGACTTTGGTGGTTTAAATAGAGACAAACGCTTTGGAGTAGAGGTCAGGAAACATATGTGTAATCAGGTAGCCATTAAAGTCACCAAAATAATGTTAGACCTTGCTTGGTGGGGAAGAAAAAGAGCCAGAGAACAAAGAAAACGTGAACAATAGGGTGATTTGTGGTTTGAGAATGTAGAATAAAAATGTAAAAGTTACTCTAAAATGCCTCTTTTTACTCTGTATGAATTATATTTAGATAAATAAAGTGCCTCATCTTCCCATGACACACCCAGTAGGATCCCTTTATGGTGTCAAATGCCATGGCAAGTTCTGAGCTCATACTGGCAAATTCGTAATGGGAGTTCTTGGAAAGGGGATAGTATGAAGTAGATTTAAAGAAGCTAAATGTTATTTTGAAGTCACCTCACCCTTTTCACTAAAGTTGAGAGTCGTCTAGCTATATTCTTTATGAATCCAATAGTTTAGTGCTATCACTGGCTCCAAGAAATAAAGCTTATACCTGCTTGGAATCCTCCCGTCTATTCTTTTCAAACATAATCAAGATGGCTTGATAATTAAAAGAAATCACTTAGTTTTTGGAATTCAATTTGATTTCAAGTATTTTACAAAACATAATTCTCAATGAACTCTATTAGTATTCAGAAAAAAATGTATTTTTTTTTCTTTTTCTTTTTTTTTCTCAGCATTTATTCCCTCAAAGTGAAGTGAATGGTAATTGGGCTAAAAAATTAATTTAAAAGCATATATTTGTTTCCTACTGTGAAGGATGCACAAAAGCTAGAGATATAACCACTGTGCTCCCAATGTTGGTAGCTAGAGAAGCTTTCAATGTTTACATATTTCGTTGAAAAGGGAGCAAATGAATGAAATTAGATTTCAGGCACTGCGCTAAGTCCGAACTGTAAGATACTTGAGATGGTTAGCCTTTTCCATAAAATGAAGATATAAAACAGTGTTATTTGCAGAAATCTTTTTCATTCTCATTCGTAGGAAGGTGGCAACAGAATCAGTGTGACATTTGGGAGTGGGGTGGCATTTGGGCCAGAGAGCAGTTGCACACCAGGATGACCACTTGAAAAATTTGGCATTAGTACATTAGCATCAGCCTTGGAAGCCCAGCAAAGTGCCAGATGTTGTTTGTGAAATACTCATTCTTACATGCCTGGCATTTGTTTCCCATACTATACAACTGAACCTCACGAACATTCACTGGCATAAGAACAGTGCCCGCCGTTAAGAAATATATGAGAGGAAAGAAGGTGGATCCACAGAAAATTATTTTCTTATTGTAATTTAAAACCCTTTTTTGAATAATTCCATCTTCTTTAATATACCATTATAGACTCTAAAAGTTGCGTTAGAGCAATATTTTATTTATTTAATTAATAAGATGTCGTATGAGACAGCAGTTAGGTACAATTACAAAAATTTATTCTTATAATAATACTTAGTATCTACATACCATTTTGAATTCCACGGCCATTTTGCATTTATTAATTCACTTCATCTAACAAGCATTTCTATGCATGTGAGACCTGCAGTGATCTTGACTCACAGGATCAAGAGAGGTCATAAAAGATCAGGAGACAAGGGACTAGAGAGGTGACAAGGCATTCTCTGAGCCACCTAGGTAAATTCATGCCCAGCCAATAATACAACAGTTGTATGTGAACCCATTTCGTCCTCGCCCTATCTTCAAAAGTTACAAATGTGTAATGCCAAATCTTGAGACAAGAATTTCTTTTTCATTGATTATTGTAACCAAATGAAATGACAAATAGTTTTCCAATTAAAAAGAGGAATACGAACCCAGCAAATCACATACACATCATAAAATGTGGTGAAAGCATGCAATACTGGTTCAGAAAAGTTCTTTCTGGTTCCTTTGTACATCTGGCATCCCATATACTCCATCACAAAAATAATTATTTTGGAAACTCTCAGAGCCTGTGGTCAGTGCTTGCTGCTATGGAAAGCTCTGGCATCACCCTGCAAGTTAGCCAATGCACATTTTGGAAAGCCCCAACTGAGTGCTCAGTAGTGAGTTCAGTTTTAAAAGAAATATAGTGTAAATCTAAAATATGGCTGTAAGGGCTCACAGACTAGTTGTGGAAAGACGATTAACCCTGATGGAAAGGGGAAATATTAAAATAGTATTTGATGAGAAGACCCAGGAACACTCAAATCCTGTCCTTAGGTTGAGATGACTCATTACTGTGTAACAAACTGTTCTAAATGAGTGGAGGAAAGCAACACCATTTTATAATTCTCACACACTTTGTAAGGAAGTTACATAGGGCACTGGATGGACGGCTTGCCTATGCTCTATAATGTCAGGAGCCTTAGCACTGAATAGTGGAGATGACTTAAATTGCTGGGAACTGGAATAATCTAAAGGTTTCTTCCTTCATGTATGTGACCTATCTGGTTGGGATGACTCAAATGCTGGGCTCACCTGAGTTCAACAGTTGACTGGGCACCGACATACATCCACACTCACACGACTGTGCTGAGCAGGCCATCCCCGTGTCTGCACACAATGCCTATTCCAGCTTACTTTTAGATAAAGTAACGCCCAAATCATATTAGCAAAAAGGAAGATAATTTTTCAGGTTTCTTCCCCAATAAAGAGGGAGAAACACATTGGAAACTGTAGAAAAGATAGATGAAAATTGTATCAGTAAAAGGTTAGTCCAGAGAACAGAGATCACTCTAGGGAAGGATACAATACAGAGAATTTGGAGTCTTTGACAACCTTTGTGAGGGATGGGGGAAGAAATATCAGGGAGGCCACTGCTGGCTTTCAGGAAATCAAAAATATAGAAATTGTAAGGATGCCACCATCAATGATTTCAGCTCCCTATAGCACGAAATTAGGCGATCCTCAAAAGAATCTCTTGAAAACATCAAACAAAACCTCATGTGTGCCGTCTGCCATCACCCACACACCTGAGAATAATGACTTCTCTTTCCTTACCAAATATCAAAGAGCATCTTTCCCTGGCAGAATTTAACATGAAATCTGCTGGTGATAGGTTCTAGAAAATGCAGTTTCCAAGCTTTCCCCCCAAAATATAGAGATGAGTATGGCATGGGATACAGACAATGTTGAGTGGGTGACAGACAATCAAACAGAATGCAATTGTATATTCCATTCAATCTAAGGAACCATCAACGGTAAGACAAACTGATTTGCAAGATTTCAATTGCATAAAAAATGGCCAATGTTGTATGCAAGATGCTCTCCAATTTTAGAGATATCAAAATGTGAAAAACATATGTATGGTAAAATTGATAAAATGCAGTACATTTAGAAATGTGTGCTGATAGACAATGTTGGTTGCCTGTTTAACCAAGCCCTGTTTCATCCTTGTTAGTTAATGGGACACTCTAGTTTTATTTGGGTGTTAATGTTTTAAGCCTCAAAGTTGAACCAGAATTTGTCTAAATCAGCCTTGCTGACTCCGTTTCTTACTGCCAGTGATTAATCTGGGGCTGTTCTGTTATTTTATGTGATGGTCAGTCAAGTGAGGCCAAGGAGACATGGGAGAGGCATAAGAAAGCAAAGTTTGTTATACTCACAGGTCCTAGAGACGGGGTTGCCACATGGCACTGGGGCCATATGGGAAGTGCCAGGTTTTGCTCAGGTGGCAGAAGACAGGAGCTATGAAAGAACTTAGGCCAAGGTCTTTAAAGGGAAAAGCAAAACAGGGCAAAGTAAATCATGTAGGATTGGCTAGTTTGAATAATTTCTGTTGGCTCTAAGCTAGAAAAGTGGGCTAGTTGCCTGAATCTGGCCCTGGGTTGATTAAGGCAGAAGAATATTGCCTCTTGGGTGTATTTCTGAGGTATATGGGCCCAACAGAGGAGGCATGACTCTGGATTGGTTAGTTTGCATATTAAAGACATGTTCTCAGCGGAGCCCTTCAGCATCTCCAAGAATCCTCTAGACCCAGGAGGGGCAGTCTCTTCAGCCAGAAAGGTTTTTAGATTTTAAAACATAATAATGTACAAAACACACACACACACACACACCGGCATTTAACTTGGTTCTACCCAGAAGAATCTAGAAGGACATGGGAGAAATATTGTCCTTGCCGACCAAAAAATAAACAAATGGTAAGGAATAGCAAGATGAGGAAACCCCTGCGCTCACAGCTCCCTTTTCTTTGCTTGGAGTGCTGCACTCTGAGAGTAGGATGCTTGGGGCAATGGTGGTCATCTTACACTTGGGAGGGGAGACAGCCTCCACATGCTGAAGACAGAAAAACAAAGGCACCTGTACCCTAGAACTTAAAGTATAATTAAAAAAAAAAAAAATAGAAAAACAAAGGGACTATGAGAATCTGGGCTCAGATTGCACTGTTGAGCTGGTATATCAATCCTCTAGTGTTTTCTCCTTATATTTATTATGTCAGATGAATTCACCCTTACTTTTACTTACGTATTCTGTTATTTACAGCTCAGCATATCCAAACTGAAACATACAAATGTCAACATATTTCTGTGATAGCAGCAAGTAATTTTTGGTTGGATTCATAGATTGAGAAGTTTTATATACAGAGAAAAGCAACCTTCTCTGACTTTAGAAAGCTTAGTACCACTATTTTGTGTTATGGCCATTTTATATCCTATTCCCATCAATATATTTAGCAACAGCCACTTGAATATGAGAAATCCAAGATCCAGGTTACAATGTCTGTAAAGTTAGTTAGATGCATCCTATTCTGCTCCTTAATGTTATTCAACCAACAAAGAAAAAGGAAAAGAAAAACTGGTTTTCTTTATTGTTCAGCCTATGTGGTATAAAATGTGAATACCCTGGTATGAAGACCTGAATGTTTACGTTACCCCAGAATTCATGCTGAAATCCTATTGCCTGATGTGATGATATTAAGAAATGGGGCCTTTGGGAGGTAATTAGGTCATGAGCTTGAGCCCTCACAAATTTAATTAGTGCCCTAATTATTAAGGCATCCAAGAGAACTCTCTTGTCCTCTTTCAATCATGTAAGAATCACAACAAGAAGACGGTGGCAGTTTGTAACCTAGAAGAGGTTCCTCACCAGAACCAGTCATGCTAGCACCCTGATCTCAGACTTACAGCTTATAGGCTGCTTGGAAATAAATTTCTGTTCATAAACTACCCAGTCCATGCTATCTTTTTATAGCAGCTTGAATGAACTAAAACACCCTAGGTTTTTATTTTGCCATTCCAGTCACCCATCTAAAGACAAAATTCTCAGATTTCTTGGCATTTCCCCATCTTGCATCTAAATTCCTGCAGAAGGGTCACTGCTTGATTGGACATCCTCTGTTAACAGTCTGACTGGGAGGGGGCAGAATGTCAGTGACAAATGACAGAAAATGGAGAGGGAAGGGTGAGCAGCAACTGATAAGACTGCCATTAAGGGAGCTCTTGGAGTTAGGCCAAAGATCACCTGGTAAGGGAGCACTGTAGTTGGTCACCACAGGTAATGAGAAGAAGCAAACGTCAGCATGACTCATTCCTTATGCTGTGCAATTCCAGAACAAGTGTCTTAGTCCATATCTGTGTTACTATAGGGAATACTTGAGGCTGGGTAATTTATAAAGAAAGGTTTATTTGCTTTACAGTTCTACTGCCTATACAAGAAGAATAGTGCCAGCATCTGCTTCTGGTGAGGTCATCAACCTGCTTGCACTCATAGTGGGAGGTAAATGGGGGGAGCCAGCATGCACACAGATCACATGGTGGGGGAAGAAGCAAGAGAGAGGGGAGGGAGGTGCTGTGCTCTTTATAACAAGCAGCTCTCATGCGAACTCAGAGTGAGAACTTACCCCCTTCAAGGGAGGTCTATTCATGTGGGATTTGCTCCCATGATCCAAGCAACTCCCACGAAGCCCTACCTTCAACCTTGGGGACCAAATTTCAAATGATATTTGGAAGGGACAAACATCCAAACTATAACAACAAGATACACACTGTGGCATCAAAGGCACCAATACAGGAAAAATTAAGAGAATATGATTGCTCCCTGGAACACCCAGAACAAAGTTGAAGACTCTGTGCTCTCCTCTCTAGCAGTGTTTGGAATCTTGAACACTTCTACTTGGAGCATGGATATTTCAACTATGGTAATATTGTATGATTTAGGATACCTTGATGTTCTCTGACAAATTGCCCCTCTGCCCTCTGGCAGACATTATATTTCTTCAGCTTAAATCTTTATTCTCAGATTTAAATTCAGTAGACAGCGAGTACTTTATACAAGTCTAAAACCATGCATATAGCCATATAACTTGCTTTTACAAATTAAAGTCTCTGGATCTCACCTCTTGATTCAGTAGGTGAGGATAAGTTGAGGTGCAGAAATCCAGCTGAATCTAATGCAAGTGGTCCAGGGACTACAGTGTAAGAAATATGGCTTTATATCCTTTAGTGTGAATGCAAGTACCAAGGGCAAGTCTGCTTAAGAAAGTCCTCTTAAGTTATGTAGTTTTGAAGAATGAGATATAGAAGGGAGGGGGTGGGGTGAGAAGGGGGAAATAGCATAAAAAGAGGTTGAGTTGCCAGGTATATAGTTCATACGGCTAAATCCCAACACAGATTTTCCAAGATGAGTCAGGAAGGGTAGGATATAATGTCCAGAGAAATGTTCTTTTGTAAGTGGATTTGATCACTGGGAGTTGAATGAAGACCTGTCTTTATTAATTATTCAATATTTGATATCCTCAGTCACCTCTGCTATGAATTTGAATTAAGAGAGGGGCAGAGGCTCCACCATAGCCCTTTGTCCTATGCCCAGCCCCAAGGAATGCTTTCAAACAAAAATTGAAGGAAAAAAAAAAAAGCTCAAAGAGGAGATGGAGACCAGCTGGGATTTATTTCGGTGTGTCAGCTTGACACAAACATGGGTGAAGGCCAGATATGGATTGGTGACTCATCCACATTTAGATGCAGTCTGTGTAAAATGTTTTCATTTCCGCATCATGGAAGCAAATCTGAAAGCTTTCACTCAAACCGTGGAATCTAATTTTTTGCAACAAAAAATGACCTACCTCCTAGAACAGCTTTTAAAAGTCCCACTTTGATTTTGGCTTAGTTTCCAAATCTTATTTAATTACGTTTTGTCTAATTTCAACATAGAAACAACCAAAATCATGATTATTTTGCCTCGAGGTAAACCTCTGCTTCTGCATGCATTGTTTTTAAATAAGTATGAATTAAAGTTTGGCTAATCATTAGTACCACATAATCCTTTCAAAAGAGACTTTAGATACTGCATATTCTCTTGAAAGGCACTGAAATTACAGCCAAAATGCCTGCATTGTGGGGGTCAAAAGAGGTCAGGAGAATCTGTTAGCCTGTGTGTGGCCATTCACTCCTTGAATATTCATTTTTGGCAAGCTTTCAGAAAAAGCAAGAATTCTAATATTAAGACTTTATCCTCTGCCTTCAGACTTTTTTGTCCAACATGGCTTTTTAATGTTCATGATAAAACCAGTCAAAAAAATTCTCCCTGATTGCAGTTGTAATGTGGACATTCCTGCACATCTTGCCCTACATACCAGAGGAGGTCATCATAACACACAGACATGAAGATCCAGGGATTCCTGACCATTGTCACAGCATCTGGATGACACGAGATGTGAATTTTGGTGACAGATAGTTCAAAATTATTTATTTAGCAATTACTATGTGCCAGGCTTGAGATATACCTGTGAGACCGAAATCCACCTCATGACTTCTTTTAATTCATACCGCTTTTTAATCCCCAGCTTTCCCATTAATAAAGATGGAGAGAATTGAACTGGATCTCGTATCAGGTATAGCTTAGCTCTATAATTCAGTAGATTTAAAGAGTTTGCAATCCTTGTGAACTGTCAGTGAGGGCATGTTAGTGGGTTCTGGTAAATAAGAGCATTTAACAAATGAAGAACTTCAAAGGGTCTTCAGCATTTTTATCATTCTCTACAATTACAGATGATTATCTTTTTAATCCAGTTAACTAAAAAGAACACCCAGCCAATCGTAGTGGCAAATATTTTATTTTCTTGCATTGTTTTGTCAGGAATAAATGAAAAAATTATTGTCATTTTAAAAAATATATATTTCCCTGGAGGATAGAGAAAAAATTTTTTTGCAGGTAAGCACAGGATCCCTAATGTCCCCATACTAGGTAGTGATGAGGAATAGCCCCTGGGAAAATAAAGTCCTATTTTATTTTTATTTATTTATTTAGATACAGACTCTCACTATCACTCAGGCTAGAGTGCAGTGGTGCAATGATAGCTCACTGCAGCCTCAATCTCCTCAAACAACCCTTCTACCTCAGCGTCTTGAGTAGCTGAGACTACAGCCCACGCTGCCTGGCTAATAAAAAAATTTTGTTTGTTTTTGTAGAGATCTCACTATATTTCCCAGGGTGGTGTAGAACTCCTGGGCTCAAATGATCCTCCTGCCTCGGTCTGCCAAAGTGCTGAGATTATGAGTGTAAGCCACCACGTTTGGACCAAAAATATCATTTTAATTTTTTGAGGAGATCAATATGCTGAAATCTTAAGCTTACATTATCAATCAACAATACGATTATAGCCCACCCCCTAAATTTAAAACAGTAATGAAGACAGGCTTTAAGACTTTGATGGCAATTTTAAAAGGAAAGGACAGAAC
Organism: Piliocolobus tephrosceles; assembly: GCF_002776525.5. Taxonomy (NCBI): domain Eukaryota; kingdom Metazoa; phylum Chordata; class Mammalia; order Primates; family Cercopithecidae; genus Piliocolobus; species Piliocolobus tephrosceles. The sequence continues at coordinate 76,957,111 of NC_045448.1, read as the reverse complement.
CATGTAGTGTTTTTACCAATCTTCAATGTTAAAGGAAAAAATATCTTCAGGAATCTCATTGATTGACAATAGAAAATTTTTATTTTATACTAAATTATGTTTTAATTATTTTTAAAGTTGCTTTTAGTTTATTGAAATATAAACAAGCTATAATGGATGAAAGGATAGATGATTGATTGATTGATAGACTGATATATAAGATAGAAATTTAGGTAAAATCCTGAAAAGAAACATTTATTTATAAATGTGAAAATGAAAAATATCCCTTTGTATCTCTGGCCATAGTATAAAACAAAAAATATTTTCTAAATAGTCATGATATTTTCCCTCAAGTTTTAAGAATGTTTGTTTCTAGAAGTAGTATAAATTAAATTATTTAAAAATTGAGAAGGAAAATGTAGATACAATTGCTCTCTGGAGAAATCTGACCTATGAAGTATTAGGAAACAATCATTCCTACATTCTCCATTTCCCTCGATTCTCCAAACCTACTTGCTCCTGTCTCTTCTTACCTTGTCAGATTACTTTGCTCATTCTTCATAAAATGAATAGAAATCACAGATGGCAGCTCCTTTAAATTCCTTCCACCACATCTGCAAAACTACATTCACCTTCTACTCCATCTCTTCTTGTGCACAAGAAGTTTCTCTCCTTTCCCAAAGGTCAGTGCTCTCTATCACCCTCTCAAGGACCTCACTCAGCTATTATCCCTTCTATCTCCCACCACCAACTCTTGACTCCTTCTAATTAGATATCAAATATGCTCTCCATCTCTCATGTTAAAAATGCTGTCCTTGAATCCTATAACCACCTCCAGCTGTCTCTTAATATCGTGACTCGTTTTCAGTGTGAATAATACCTCAAAGAATATCTGTGTAATATGGTTCGGCTGTGTCCCCACCCAAATCTCATCTTGAATTGCAGTTCCCATAATCCCCATGTGTTGTGGGAGGTGCCAAGTGGAGATAATTGATTCATGGGGGTGGTATCCCCAATCCTGTTCTCATGATAGTGAGTGAGTTCTCATGAGATCTGATGGTTTTATAAGGGGCTTCCCCCTTCGTTTGGCTCTCATTCTTCCCCTTCCTGCTGCCAAGTGAAGAAGGACATGTTTGCTTCCCCTTCTGTCATAATTGCAAGTTTCCTGAGACCTCCCCAGCCCTGCAAAACTGTGAGTCCATTAAATCTCTTTCCTTTATAAATTACTCTGTCTTGAGTATTCCTTCATAACAGTGTGAGAATGGACTAATACACCATGTATGCTTGTCTCCACTTCCTACCAATCACATTCACCTATTTTGAACTTGCTAAGGCTGTTTTATTATAACCATCAATAACTTTCACACTACTAAAGACAATGGGCCCTGTATAGTCTCCATCTTGTTAACTCAGTTGACCACAGCATTCTTGAGAAAGTTGTTCTTTTTCAACTGGTCATTACACACTCTCCTGATTTCCTCTAACCTCTGGCCATGACTATCTCAGGACTCTGTGCTCAGGCCTAGGATATTCTTATTCTAGTCCTGTTCTCATTCTGTACTTCTCTGTCTACACTGTCTCATAATTAAGCTCATTTCTCCCACACACCACAAGCCACTTATGCACCTCATTTCTGATGGTTAACCTTTATAATTACATACACTTCCTATCTTAATATCTCCACTCAGATGTTTCTAAAGCTTCTCAAACCAATTATGCTCAAAACTAAGCCCTCTTAAAATTATTCTTCCACATTAGCGTTTTCCACATTAGAAGCCAACGCCATTATCTATCTCCTCATATCAGAACCATATGGAGGGACTCTTGATATGCCCCATTCATCTCCCAAATGAGTCATCTCTCACCAAGTGAAAATATTGATTCTATCTACCTCCAAAATATATCTAAAATCTATCAGCTTCTCTTCCTCTCTATTCCCACCACCTGAGTACAAGCCCTCATATTCTCTTTCTGATGTGTCAGATCAGCTCCCACTAATTAGTCTTTTCTCCTCTCCATTCAGTCTTTTCTTACAGCTATCACCTTCATGTTTTAAAACATATCACTACAAAATGCTTCTGCTTAAAGTGTACATCAGAAGCTGCTTTTGCTCATAAAAGTCTGAATTCTTTAGCAGTCATAGACTCCATGTATCTGGCCCCTGGCTATTTCTGCGGCTTCGCTGAATGCCCAGCTCTCCTCACTCTATTTACTGCAAGTCAGCTTGAGCCTCTTTTAGTTCCTTTTTGCCCACAACCTCCTCATGCAGTATTCCCTCTGCCTGGAATCCATCCCTCACCAGTCCACCTCTATCCATCTTTCAGGCTGCCTTAGCTAAAGAGTCACTCCCTCATGGGAGCCTTCTTTGATCTTCCTCCACAAGTTTGGATCCCATTTATGTGCTTTTAGAATATCTCATGCTTATTATTGTCTTATTCTAGCACCGCATATTGCCAGGAACATAACAAGCACTCTAAACATATTTATTAAATAAAGAAAATTGAGGGAAGAAAAGTTTTCAAAAATGATTTTCTAAAAGGTCGACATTTAAAGGACATAAACATTGAATAAGAAGGTATTGGGCTCCTAATCAAGATTTTAATCAATACTTAATCCACAAGTGATTTCCACCATTGGTGCCCTCCATATACATTTCTATAAAGTTTGTCACTGACTGAAGCTAGAACATCCCAGAAACAATGTGCTAAGTTAGTTCAATTGTTGCTTACATCATATAAGTAGTTTGACCTTGAAACACTTTTGGAGAAACGCTAGCAGCCTAGAAAGGATTGGCCCACCAAAGCCAAGCAGCTGAGAGCCCAGGCTCGGAATCTGGCACTGCTTGTGATCTTTAACCCTGAGGTTAATAAATGAAGTCTATGAAACCTCTGGTACCACTTGTAGAATGTATTTGAAAAAGAAACACTGATTATATTATATACTGTTTTCTTCATGAGGGCCTGAGTATGTATTTGTATGTATTTGTGTGTCGGGGAGAAGGATGTTGATCTCTCATTTTAGTAATATTTGTGCAGCTCTTGAATAAGTCCTTTGTTTATGACCCTTATAAATGTAGTAATTTACGATAATTTTGTTTTCATGATGCCTACCAGAATATAAAAACTCAAATTATTCACCCATTTCTAGGACATGTGAATTCAGCCTGTGTTTTGATACTGATCTTATTCCTAGTTTCATCTTTTTCCTACTATTATTTTCATTTGGCTCACTTAACTTGCTTATTGAAAACTTGTTTATTATTATTCATGTGCATACTATATGTATTTTATATATATATATATCTTTTTACATTCACAATCCAAAATTATTTTTAAACTATAAGTATGATTGATGAGATTGCAAAAGATCAAGAATATAGAGTTTATGTGTTGAAGATAAGCCAACAATAAAGTAAAAAAATTAAAGTCTCAAGGGGCAACAGAATGAAATAATCAATAGGATTTATCTTGGTAGCGCCACAGGAAATAAAGAAGTGATATCAGAGATGAAAAATACTAAAGACTTTTCAATTTTTAAATGTAAACAAAATAAGCAAAGGGTCTTTTACCTCTCAAATTGGCAATGGTGTTTTTAAATTCTAAGACCCAATACTTAAGAGGCAGAGAAACAGACACTCTCATATACTGGTCACAAGAGAGTGGGGTAATGCAGAAATCACATGGAACAATTTCTAAAGCCAATCAATAACCTTAAAAAATCTCACGCTTCTTTACCTAGAAATTTCCTTTCTGAGAATTTATTCTGAAGTAATATCCATAAAGGTTTACAAAGATTTAGTTTTAAGAATAGTCATTAAATAATTGTTTATGATATTAAAAATATATACAAACATCCTAGATGTCTAAGGAATTAAGAAGACATCATATCTAAATACTATGGCCACTAAATAACCATTAAAATTATTATTATAACATAATATTAGCGTCGAAGAATGAAAATTAGATATTAAGTGAAAATCAAGTTACAAAATAATAGATGCTAGTCCCTTTATGTTAAACATATTACTAAATATACATTTCAGATATATTTATATATATATGTTTGTATATATACACACATATGTGTATATACACAGACGTGTATATGCACACATATGTGTATCAAAATTATCTCTGGATTGTGGTATAAGATTTTTATTTTTCACTTTCTGTATCAATACTAAAGATAAACATTTTAAAGCAGTTGAAGAAGCTATAATGTAAGATTCCTGAAATTGAATATGTTCAAGGATAACTTATCCCACAGTCATTTCATAGAACTCCTAGACACTATTTTACCATTGGAAACACAGTCCTCTTCTCAGGAACCTATATCCTAAGGTAAGTCCATTACATGTAACATCTGATAGAGTGTACATTCTTTTCAATATTAAATTTTCTCTTAATCAAAATCAACCTCAGCTGAATTAGTAAAAAATTAAAATGTTTTGGGGTGCAATGTGGGGCCACACAGATGAGAACAGTAGAGCTGTCTGGGTAGCAGCTAAAGCCAACCTAGCTAGCCTCTCCTACTGCCTCAGTGAAGATGTGTCCAGCCTTACGAGGCACCACGTCCAGGCCTCTGAACCCCGTCTGGCCAGCCCTGAGTGGAAGTCAGGGTATTCCATCTGTAGCCTGGGGCAGACTTCCCATCCCCAGGCTGAACACATTTTTCTGACTTCTGTCTCCCCAGTTGGGTCGTTTCATTAATAGTTTTACAAACTAGAACCAGATCAGGGAGAGATCAGGTCTAAATCTCAGGAGCCCCTGTCCACCTCCCACCTCATCTGTGGATATGCTGCTGCCCCCCTGAATGAGCTTGGACAGATCCACCTATCAGTAGAGCAGTCATTTGCATCCAAAAGGTGTGGTCTGGGGTGGGGGCACCCTGATGCCAAGGAGTTGGGGGCTTCATCAAGAGCCACCCTCACGACGGTTCAGCACAACTCTCCCACCCTTCAGTGCTTCCCTGCACCCCACCCCACCCTGCTCAACATGTTTACAAAATTCTCTGTGTTCCAAGGATCTTTCCCAGTGGCGCTTGCCAAGCCCCCTGAGCCTATCTATCCCATGAGAAGATGGCCACATACCACACTCTGCTTTATGCCTCCTTGAAAGTGGGGAAACATGAGCTTCCAGAATGCTGTGTTATGGATCTGTATCAGTCAGAGCCCAGTCAAGAGACAAAGGCCACTTAGTTATTTAACAAAGAGAGTTTAATAGGAAAGTATAGGAATCAGCTTCCATCCATAGGGAATAATTGCTCTCCCTAGGGAGAACAATAGGCAGATGTGGGAATTATTAAAACCTGGAACCTTGAATCTGCGGTCCTGTGGGTCTGGACTCAGATCTCTGAAACATAAGTGCTTCTTGTAGATGATTGTGTCTCTCAGGTGGACACAATGAGGCTGGTTCTATAAATTGATGGAGAAATTGCAAAGTGGAATCAACTGCTATTACAGAAATGAGCTGCTGCTGCAGGGGTGAAGCATTGTTAAGTGATACTCAAAGAAACAGGACTCAGATAGGAGAGCACAAGTCCTTCTTTGGGCTTTGAAGTCTTCCTTCAGTGTCTCTTATTGGCAGATCCTAATGGAGAACAGGTGGAAAAGCAGCAACATAGTTGTCACATCATAAAGGAGAGTAGAAAAGACTGGGTTGGGAGCGGAGAGAAAATATCTCAGTAAGTGGCACAGAGTTTGAGCAGCCCTTGGCTTCCTTTTATCTGCAGAGATTGCTAGTAGGATATACCTGGAGAGGCTGAAACCAAGGGCTCAATAAAGCTTTGAGCTCATGGTTGTTGCTCTGTGGCTTCCTAACTCTGGTAAGACCGTGAGTCTTACTTGTTTCCAAGCTGTCTTCCAGAATTGTATCCCTTCTTCTCTAGAAAAAGCTGGCAAAATGATTACATTTTCAAAGCTCTTACTGGAAAGCTACATCTGGAAATCAACCAGTGAGACTACCAAATTCTTGTGATCTAGTCCTATTTCAAGCACCGATGAGGGGATTTTTGCTAAGCCTGTGATAAGTCATAAATAACTGAGCCAACATTAATCTGGAATGCAATGACATCAGCAATGTGACTCTATCAGTACACCCACTGCAAAGTTGTCTCTATTGCCAATCCTGTGGGTATTCCTCCATAACCTTTGAGGGATCTTTTGTGGCCTTTCCCTGACCATCTCTAAGAAAATATTTACTTGGGAAGGTGTTTATGTGGGATTTTTTCGTCCTTTTTTTTTTTCTTTTTGCAAGAGAAAAGAGCTAGATGTGGAGAATGCTCTAATGTGTGACTGATATTAATAAAAGACATGAAGTTTCAAAAAATTGATGTGACAAAGATTGCTTCAAATCCTCATGCTCTAGTGCGTCAGTTTTCTAGAACTCCACTGAGAAGACTTCAGAAAGTATATATTATCTACTGCAAAAACAAGCCTGTGGGTCTTTGCTAACAACAAAGCTAAGTAAAGCTTGTTGAACCAGCTTTCCAGCCACAAGGGTGGTGTTCACTACCACCATTGCATAGCTCTGTGCTGGCACCAGATAGACTGGCATGCCTACAATTCTTTTGTCTTCTCTTTCAGAAAAAGTCAGATGCCTTCAGATGGTATATATGATATTTTACCAACTGATAGAAGAATGACTCTTGTGCCTGTGACACTACCATTAAGTCCTGGTCACTGTGAAACTCTTAGAATGCCTTTACACCCCAACCTCCCCAAACTGATGTTTATGTTTGTGCCTTTTTGAGTAAGGATGGGATAGAGAGACAGCATATTTTAAAAGTACCTTTCCACCTGAGAAAACCTTTTGTTTTTCACCGTTGTTAATGTCTTGTTCCTGTAAAATCAACTATAACAATACTTCCCACTCTTTGTAAATATGCATTTGACTACATGCATTTTAAGAAGATAATATTAAAAATAAAAAAAAATTGACTATGGTGACTGTTATTAGTGCTTGATTTATTTGGAAAAGATAGACTCTTTGCTCTAACTTTTTGCTACCTTCCTGCATTGCATTTAGGAATGAAAAATATGTTATGTTTCTAAATGCAATAATATCATAGATAATCCAGTATGAAAGTGTCCAATTACTGATTTTTCTAGTTTATCAACATAGTCTGTTTTTAAAAGGCTTAGTTTTTAGACTTCAGTGGATTGAATTATTCTATTTTTAAATGATAGATTAGAGCTCTCTTAATTTTATTATTCTCAAAACTCCATTACAGAGAGAGCAGTTTTTAAGGAGCACTTGCATAGAGAAAGTTCCTTTCTTATTATGGCCTGGAAAAGGATGGATTTTTCTATTTTTTATTTTTTGATTTTACTACCCATCTCAATGACACTTTACTCGTGGACGGTGTCTCCCTAAAAGGTACCATCGCTAGGCATTTTTACAACCCCCAAACATACACACAATCAGACACATGCCTACACAGGCACCCACATACACACAGAGCAGGTTCTTTTCAATTACTGTAAACCTTTAACTAGATGAAATTTGAGCAGGGGGTGAAGCATAAAGAAAATGAGAGCTGGAGGAGAAGGCACAGCTTCCCAGCTGCCTGAGGCGAAGATGGGTAAATGAATGCCTAGAGTTCTGACTGTTACAGGCTCGGGATCTTTGAGGCAGGAACAGATAGAAAGAGAGGCATAAAACTGCTATAGAAGTTTTAATATTTATATTGTCAATTCCATCAAGCCTCCTACATCTTTTCAGAAGGTGTCTATTTCTTGACTCAAAGTCAGAGAATATCATATGCCAAGCCTTTAAAGATATTCCTCATTACTGTTCCATCTACCTTATAATTAACGACAATTCCTCCCAGATTCTGGCATCAGTTGTCGGTCTTTGTTCCCATGTTGCTATGAGTTTTTGCCTCTTTCTGTTACTTCAGGCATATTTTAATGAGAATTTAAGAACCACCATATCAGTGAATTCTATCAAATTCTATTTTGGATTAGCAATTTAATGGAAAACAATCCCAATCAAGAGCTCATTGATCCCTTTTTAAATTCCAGTTAACACATAATTATAAATAACAAAACAAGAAATAAAAAAGAGGAGATAACCAAAATGTTACTAAGGGGATTTAAATGAAGAGATAAACCATGCTCCTTGATAAGAAAACTTTATATTGTTAAAAGTCTGTTTTTCCCCAAATAATTGTGAAATTGTTTCCAATCAAATTTTTGAGAATTATTTTTTTGGGACTTGACACAGTGAGTCTAAAGTCATCTAGACATATGATTCAAAATATGTTTTTTTCAAAAAGGAAAACATCTAATTGAAATTTACACTAAGAATATTAAGAGTTATACAGTTACACAATTCTTAAAGTATAACAAAGGCAGCTTAATAGGCAGAACAATGTCTTAGAACATAGAGTTCAGACTAACTGTACTGACCAGACCCAGTGACCACAGGTCAGCTCAGGTCACCACAGGTCTGCTCAGCAGATCAGAGCAGAAGAGCAGTTTCATTGAGAAGGTGTCAGCTGGACCATGGAGAATGGATACACATATGAAGATTATCAGAGCACTACAGTATGGCTTCTGTCTCACACCAAGCACTGAACACAAGTGACAGTGATCTGTGGGTCTGAATTAGGACATCTGATTGACAAATTAATTCAGGCCCAAATCTTTAGCAACAGTGAGATGCTCAACTTTTTCCAAAGGTCAGTGTTGGCCGACTGGTGTTTGGGTTCCTGAATGGCACAGCGTATGTGATGATGCAAGGAAGGTTCCACTTGTATGACGGATACCTGCTGTGGAACATGACATTTTTGCATGAGGTTTTCCAGCTTGTGGGTGGGAACATCTTGGTGGCCACCCATGCAGCTGGAGGGCTCAACCCCATGTCTGAAGTTGGAAGGATCATGCTTGTCTGTGATCACATCCAGCTACTTGGTTTCTGTGATCAGAACTCTCTCAAAGGGCCCAATGATTAAAGGTTTGGAGTTCATTTTCCTGACACATCTGATTCCTACAACTGGACAATGAGGCAGAAGGTACTCAATTCTTAGAAACAAATGGGGAAGCAGCGAGAGGTACAGAAACATACCTGTGTGATGGCAGTGAAACGCAACTTTGAGACTGGCAGGGACTCATCTGATGCAGAAGCTAGGGATGGATGTTGTTTGGCATGAGCACAGCATCAGAGTTAGAGTTGCATGGCACTGTGGACTTTGAGTCTTTGCTTCTCACTCACCACTAACAAAGTCATCATGGATTATGAAAGCCTGAAGAAGGCCAATCATGAGTAAGTATTAGAGGCTGGGAAACAAGCTGCACAGAAATTGGAACAGTCTGTCTCCATTCTTAATGCCAGCATTCCACTACCTGACAATGCCAGTTGATCAGCCCTAGAGTGGTCTGATGTCTCCCACATCAGATCCAAGTAGCTGCTATGTACTTTTGCCCCTTGCTGGAATCACATGCCATGCCTCTGCTCTTAGATGGTAGCAGAACAAAGAGGAAGGTTCCTGTTCTTCACCTTCCCTACTTTCTCCTGCCAGACCCTCCTGCTTTTGCTTAGTTGTCTTATCAAACCAGTTTCTATCCCTGTTTTTTTTTTTTTTTTTTTTCAAGAGCAGAAGCCCATGGCTACCACACAACCATGGATATGCCCAGGATTTGACTTGGGCTTTCAAACTTTGCACAGTAGCTGCTACTAGCATTTTGAGATAATACTCTCACATTCCTGGGGACTCAGTTCTACCTCACCTACCGCACTAGAGACCAAACAAAGTCTAACTCAGTACTCTCTGGACTTAATTAAACCATAATGTTTTGAGAATAAAGAGAAATTTGAAATTAAAACAGAACATAGAGTTCAGAAAGAATTTATAATTTGATAAATATAAAACTTCAATCCAATAGAAAAAATGTTGGCTTATTTAAAATGTGTGAACTACAGAAAATTGTGAACCACAGGAAATCAAATAATAATATATTTGGTCATTAAGCCATACACTAACAGAAATTCAAAGTTAATTGAAAGTTTAATAGATTGCAGAAAACAATAAAAGTGCTAAAATAAAACGTAGGTAAATATTTATATAGTTTTCAAGTGGAAAAGCCCTTTTTAAACATACAAACAAAACCAAATTCAGTGAAAAACTTAATTATACAGAAATAACATCGTTGTGCAACATGAAACACCATGAACAAATAAAGAATAAATAAAAAAGAAAACAAATGGAATTTTTATTAAAAATATTACAGAATAATTCTCCATGTGGCCTTGGACTGGCCCAATTCCTACCCTTTTCTCAGTTGTAATTCTCAAGAACAACTGCAGAATACTTTGGGAATGTAACATTCCGAGACAAGGAGGAAGTGACCAGAACTGCTTTGGCTCTTTTCCTGCCCCTCTTAGAACAGGATATTCTATAGCACTTTAGCCCAGAATGTTATAGTGCCCCTGGGGTATAAAACACAGGATGCACTGCTTTCTGGAGCTCCTCAGTGGCAGTACAATGAGGCATGTGCAAACAGGATTCTATTTGCCCTGTGCAACTTTCTTGAGCCTTGGGCAAACAACTTGCAATGAATCATAGACTTCTACTGTCCCTCTCTGCCTATTTATAAGTAGTCAAGTCACTTAACTTGTTATATGTGAGTGTTCTGTCTCATTGGACTTGTGCAAATGATAGAAGCTATAACCTAAAAAGCAGTGGGCTGAAGTATTTAGACTCCCATTTCTTGTGGTTGGCATAGTGATGTTCTTTGCTATTCTCCATGCAGTGGGAGTCCACCCCTAGGATTAGCAACCAGTGTACAATGAGCCAGCTTCACACATATGACAAACAAATGGCTCATAACGTTTTTGATGACAGATCGCATAAAAAGTTAATTAAAAATGAATATTCTATTGCCAAAAAGGGTAAAAGACATAAATTTAAATATTATTATATAATAAATAAAATGTGTCAAAAATTAGAGAAAAGCTATTCAATTCTATTTATGAGAGAAACCGTGACAATTTAAAACAAAATAAAATGTCATGTTTTAAATAAAATATAAGAACAAAGTAATATTAATTCAGAATGCTTGTCGAAACAGGGATTTCCTTAGCCTTGCCATAGATTATAAACTGACAATATAATTGGAGTTAAAATATATGTTAAAAGCATTTAAACTAGGCATATTCTTTCAGTTTATCTTCTTTATAATGTCTTCCAAAGAAATTATGAGAGTATTTACAAATAAGGATGTTCTGTATTGTAATGTTACAAAGATTAAAAAACATATAGTTTGAAAGTTCAACAATAAAAACAGTGTTTAAACAAGTATGGCACACTTAATCTGTGATTCTGAAGTGAGTTTGTTTAAGAACTACATGGGAAAGCATGCTAAAATGCAAACCATAACAACAAACCAAAGGCATTCCCTTTGTTTCAGTCAAGACTCAGATTCCAATTCACCCATATCTATATTGTCATTATTAGCAGAAAAAAAAATTTAGTAAACATAGGTAATTGTGTGCAGCCTTCATTTCAAGAATTAGTGATATATTTCAGTAGTATTTAATCATTAAATTGGTGTTGCAGATGAATGCTTATTGATCAGAAATGACGCTCATAGATTTTCAGCTTCTAGCAAGATGGTAGACTGAGCTGACATTAATTATCTTCTAATTCAGATAGCAGTAGTTCACATGCTAGGCAAAGTATAATACACAAAGAAAATAAGTTTATCACTAATTTCAAAGTTAAAAAGTAAACTCACTAGACACAAAAAAACCACCAGAGTTCAAAGCCAGTATAGCAAGCACAAGGTGAACGATACGCTGTCCCTGGGTTATCTGATGCCAGGTAGAGCTTGGGCATGAAGGAACGATGCTCTCACACCTACATAGATGGTATAGGGGAGACGTGGTCTTGTTAACACTTAGGGCAGGCATGAGAACTAAGATCTTACCTTAAGTCTGGACTCTCAAAGGCATGTTTCTTTTCTATAAAGGGTGTTAGAAAAAGTTCATCCTTAGCCGAAAAAGTAGTAAGAAAACTGCCTTAGCTCAGAACTTGGGTAGAGAAGGACAGTGGGATATTTCTCATGGGAAATGGAAATTCCAAGTCTAGTTAAGTATGAGCTCAGGCTTGGAAGTTATACCATGTGAATGCCATAAATCCCGTGACAGGATGTTAATGTTAAAAACTGACCTAAAGATGAGCAAGATGCCTTAACCTAAGCAGAAACAAATGCAAAACTGCTCTGGAGTGATACTTCCAAAACTCTGGGTGAAAAGTACTGCTCTGGCTAAACAGGAAACGAAAACAACTAAATTTATGATAAAAAAAAAAGACACAAACCACACAAATAAATGATCCATTATGAAAGTGTAACATGACACCAATACAAAAAAAAGAATTAGCATACCTAGAATAGATAATACGAAAATCTAGACAATCTATGATATGATATATTTAAATAATTTAATGGATTAAAAAATAGAAAGCACCAAAAAGTAACAGGTCATTATGAAACAAGAACAGACATTTGGAAAGAGACAAACAACCTCCCAAAATAAATACTATCATTAATCATAAAACCTCGGTGGACAGTTTAGACCATGCATTAGACACAATTAGTAATGTAGTGTTCAGAGAATAAATCAAAAGACTTTACTAGGAAGCACTACAAACTGATAATGAAATGAGAAGTAGGAAAGTAAGTTTGAGAGAGATATAATTTAAAACAAATATTTAACATATATTTGATATTATCATCAGATGAGAACAGAAAGCAAGTGAAAGAAGGAATGTTTAGAAGATAATGCTAGAAGCTTCTGGAATTTATAAAAGACATCAGGCCTCATAAGCCATCTGAATCTGAGCAGGGTAAATAAACAAAACCAATATCTAGATACATCATACCAAAATTTCTGAATATGAAAACCAAAGATAACAACTCCTGAACAATTACAGAAAGACTCAGATTTCCCACAGAGGAGGAATAATTAGACTGAAGGCATACTTATCTTAAACATCAAGAGGACAAAGGAATATGGAATAATATCTTTAAAGTGTTGAAGAAAAATCAGCTGTCAACCTAGGCAGTTTAAAGAACTTGAAGGAAAAGGAAAATGTCATTTTCAGACAGCCCTAGTTTGCCAGTCAGGATGAAAGGAATACAACAAGAAATATTTTAATAAGGATATGGGACTTAGAAACAAAGTATGAAACAGAAGAAGAAGATATGAGCAAAGTGATTTCTGTTCAATCTAAGTATTAACTTTAAAACAATACTTCTTTCAGCTTTATTGAGGTATATTTGACAAATAAAAATTGTATATAATTAAGGTGTGCAATGTGATGTTGTGATACATGTATACATTGTAAAATGGTTACCACAGTCAAGCTAATTAACCTATCCACTACTTCACAACTGCCTTTGTAAGTATGTATGAGTGTGGCGAGAATACTTACGATCAACTCTCTTAGCAAATTTTAAACATACATTATTATTAATGTACATTAGGATTACAGAACTTACTCACCTTATAACCGCAAGTTGGTAATCACTGGCCAACATCTGCCATTTCCCCCACGCCCCAACTCCTGGTAACCACCCTTCTACTTTCTATTTCTATAAGTCCAACTTTTAAAAATATTTCATATATAAGTGAAATCATGTAGTATTTGTCTTTCTATGTTGGATTTATTTGGTTTAGCATTATGTCCTGCAGATTCATAAATGTCACAAATACAGGACTTCATTCTTTTTAAAGTACAATAATATTTATGTGTATGTGTGTTCATATATGCCACATTTTATTTTATTTGGTCACTCATTGATGGACATGTAGATTGTCTTCATATTTTGGCAATTGTGAATAATGCTGTAATGAACATGACAGCAAGTGCAGGTATCTCTTTTGTATACTGATTTCATTTCCTTTTGGTATTCAGTAAGTCCTCACTTAATATTGTTGATAGGTTCTTGGAAACAGTGATTTTAAGCAAATTGAGGTACAGCAGGTCCTTGAATAATGTTTTGTTCAACATTGTTTCATTATAACGCTGATGAGAAGAAAATATTGGTTTCATTATATTTCTCTTTGCTGAATGTCAGTTTCCAAGAACCTATCAATGACGTTGAGGACTTGCTGTATACCTAGAAGTGAGATTACTAAATCATATGGCAGTTCTATTTATAATTTCTTGAGGAACCTTCATACTCTTTTCCATAATGGCTATGTCAATTTGCATTTCCATCAACAAAGTATAAGGGTTGCCTTTGTGCAACATCCTCATTAGTACTTGCTACCTTGACTTTTTAATAAAAGCCATCCTAACAAGTATGAAGTGATATTTCACTGTGGTTTTGATTTGCATTTTTCTATTGGATACTTAATGGCTAAAGCCGCCAGTTTTCTCTGCAGAAGCAACTGCTGGGTTTTGTGTGGATAACACTAAAGGGACTTCCTTTGAAAAAAACTGCAGGAAGTCTTGGCTGCCTTAGTGGCTGTTGAGGTCCTCACCAGGATTCTCTGTAAAGCAGGCCACTGGGGACCCTGGTGGCAGCTGCAGTGTGGCTAGTATGTTTCAGGTATGCTGATATCTCTAGTTATCTTTTCTGTGTTGTTATTATTTTCTCTCCATTGTGTTGCTGTAGGTTCTTGTGTACATGAACCTTCCCCAGACTATTTGTGTCTGTGGATGTTAATAGCTGCCTACTTGTATCTAGGGAAAATGAAAGCTGATACCTCCTACTCCACCATACTATTGACATCCTAAAAATATTTACAAAATGGGGAAGGTAAATATACAAGTCAACATCAATATATTTAACACCAATCACATTGACCACTGGGGAGGGCAATGTGAATCAAACTTTTTAACGTTCTTTGTGTTGTGCAGAAGAAAGATGTTGGTTAACTTTGAATGCTGTTAAGTCAAAATGTGCCCTTTTAACTTCTAAAATAATAGAACTATAATGTATAACGTCCAAATAAGCATGGGTAAAGAGAGTATTAAAAAACCTTAATATAAGTAGCCAAGATGAATGGAAAGGATATAAAAAGCTGAGAAAATATAAAACCACTGAACACAAAGTTTCATCTCAATGTAGGAGAGCTCCTAGCTCTGTTGATTGTGGAAAAGAAGTCAGGTAGGAAGTGGGGAAAAGACTGTAAAGCCTGCCTGAAGCATTCTGTGTCCTGAAATCATGACGTAAATGTGACAAAAATATTAACATTTGTTTAATCTGAGTTATAAACACATGAATTTCAATCATTTTATTTTCTGGAATATCTTATTTGATATATCATAATAAAACAGCAGAAAAGGCAATATATCTCTAAAATACTAGCAATTTCAAAAATATTAATTATAACACATTATAATCTCATCACTGAAAATAATGAATTTATATTTATGTGTATTTATGCATACATTCTATTAACCATTCTGCAACAGTTATTAAGGACATCCGTATCCTAAAGATAACATTAAGAAACAGTGGCTGGTTCCTTTCCTAGATAACAAAATCAAGTAATTTATCTTTACTAGTTCTCTGAAAAAGTTCTATTGATATTATTTATGAACACCTAGCAAAGCAGGCACACAACAAATACAAAATAAAAATGCATTGAATAATAGAAGTATAGTAAACTTCTTCCAGTAAAATGTTTTATGCAGTTATTTGAAGCCTTGAACATACAATCTGTCATTGTTGAGAGTTTTTAAAAATGTCAATCATTGATTTTGCTGTCTGCTCAAGACCACATGCTTACTGTGGTGGTTAATTTTATGTATTAACTTGACTGGACCACAGCGTGGCTCGGATTAAATATTACTTATGGGTGCGTGTGTGAGAGTATTCCAGATGAGATTCACATTTGAATAGGCGAACTCAGTAAAGCAGATTGATGCCTTCTCAATTAGGGTAGGCAGCATTCAATTTGTTGAGGGCCTGCCTGAATAGAATAAAAGGTGAAGGAAGGAGAAATTCACCCCTTTTCTCTGTGTTGCTGCTTGAACTAGAATATCTAATCTCATCTTCTCTTGCCCTTCAACTGAAAGTTATACCATCAGCTCCTCTGGTTCTCAGGCCTTTGGACTCAAGCTGAATTATACCACCAGCTTTCCTTGGTCTATAGCTTGCAGACAACAAATCTTAGGACTTCTCAGCCTCCGTAATTGCATGAGCCAATTGGCTCACATGATTATGGAGGCTGAGAAGTCCCATGATATATAGAAATACAGTATCTAGTTAGTTGCAAGATTGAGATTATTATTAACTATATCTCTAATCTCAATTACCTTTCTTTTTATTCTATGTTCATAAATATAGTTTAATATTACTAAAGACAAAAGCAAGACAAGTAAAGAGATAAACTTTATTCAGGATATTGAACATCTCAGATCCAAAGATCAGAATATCAGGCAGAGTCACTTGCCCTTAGATATTTATAGTGGGGAGTTACAGGTAGAAGGATTCAGAGCTAGGATTGTTTTGGAATCACAAACAGTCTCAATCAGTTAGCTGAACAGGAAATGCTTATCTTTGTCTAGCTAGTTTCAGAGGAAAACAGTTCCAGTCTTAGCTATTCACTCATGAGGCAAAGAACTGGAAGCTAGATAGGGATGAAAGTGAAAGAGTCTGTGTCTGGCCTTGTCAGCAGGTTCTGGCAAGAGGAGAAAGGACTTTATTTGTCTTTGCTTATATGAAGGCATATGTCAAATACACATTTTACTTATACTGTAGCAAAACAAGTATAGACCATCTTGGACTTATGATGGTTTCACTTAACAATTTTTCAACTTTATAATGAGTTTATCTGGATGTAATTTCATCATAAATCAAGAAATAATTGGACTTATGGTGATTTGACTTACAATTTTTCAAGTTTCTGATGGATTTGCAGTATATAAAATGAGCTTTAACTTATAATATTTTTCACTTACAATAGGTCTACCAAGATGTAACACCATCATAAGTCAAGAAGCATCTGTATAGCATTGTGGCTAAACATGCAGTCTTAAGATCTAAATTTCTTGGGTTAAATTCTCCATTCTGTTGATTATATGACCTTTGACAAGTTACTTAACCTCCATAAGCCTCACTAGAGCCACCTGTAGAAGAAGAATAATCATACTACTTATTGCTTTTTGTGATAATAAAGTAAAACACAAAGTATTCAATGAATCTTAAAAATAAATTTAAAAACAAAATTTATATCTCATGATGAGAGAAATATTGAGTGCATAATCAAAGGCTTTCAATGTGAGTAAAGTTGTCATATATATTTCCATTCCAGGCGATCCTTGTCAGTCAACAAATATATACTAAGCTTTTAATTAATGTATTAATTAATTTATTTTTTGAGACAGAGTCTTGCTCTTTTGCTCAGGATGGAGTGCAGTGGCATGATCTTGGCTCACCACAATCTCTGCCTCCCAGGTTCAAGCGATTCCTCAGCCTCCCTAGTAGCTGGGATTACAGATACCACATCCGGCTAATTTTTTTTTTTTTTTTTTTTTTTTTTTTTTTTTTTTTTTTTTTTTTTTGTGGAGATGGGGTTTCACCATGCTGGACAGGCTGGTCTCAAACTCCTGACCTCTGGTGATCCGCCTGCCTCGGCCTCCCAAAGTGCCAGGATTATAGGCATATGCCCCGTGCCTGGCAATACTAAGCCTTTAAAAGTGTCTGTGTTTCCTGTCTTCTACTCTTTCTAACATTTTACTATAAAAATATCTAAACCTACAGAAAAATTGAAATAACTATAAAGTGAACACCCATCTACCCACCCTAGATTCTGCAATTAATATATCACTAAATATGATTTATCACATGTCTATTTATCCATCAACAATGCACATTATTTATTAAGTGCATTTCAAAGTATGTTTCAGACGTCAGTACATTCGACCCTTAAATACTTCCAAATACACGTCATTAAGTAGACTTTGTTATTTGTTTACATATCTTTTTCCATTTTCTACTTTTAACATATATGCTTCTTCTGTTTTTCTGAAAGATTTATAAATATAGGACCACCATGAATGTGTGTTTATTTTCTACGTATTTGATAACATTTAAATTTCTTGCTAGCATCAACATTCAATTATATTCCAAAATGACAATAACTTATACATATAAACCACTGCTGTCTTGCTATCAGCCCTGTCAGAAAGAGAAAGAACATAATTTTTCATCAAAAGATCATCAAGAGAATTGAATAACACCCCTCAAATAAATATAAACCCAAATCCCAGCTTGGTTCTATTCAAATAAGATTAAGTTTTGGTTGTGGTTGATTGAGAACTTTTTCCCTGGGGCATCTTTTAAAAAAAAATCAGATTCTAGAGCTTTTCAGCTGCTGAAGTATAATATGACACAGTTGTATTGTAATTGGATTTTTTGCATGTAGGTTGAAGAATGCATTTATTTCTAACAATTTAGTGTTATTGAAATTGCTAAATTTTTTTGCTTTTAACATTTTTTTTCTTACTCAAGTAATAGATGTTCACTGTGAAACAAATTGAAAATACACATAAGTACCCATAATCCAACTGTCCTGAAAATTAACATTAACATTTTTATATTCTTTCAGACTTGATGTATATACACAATAAAATTTATTTTTGTCTATTTGCCTATTATCACATCAAATAAAAAATGTCGTGTGGATGGTCATCGAATTTGAAGGATGTTAGAGATGGCCAGACTGAATATACAGGCCATATATATGGCATGCTTAAACTTTACTTCAAGTACCTTAAGAAATATCTGAAACAAAACAAAACAAAACAAAAACATGGAAAGTTATTTTCAAAGCCTATAAAATAGAAGCACACCAAGCAGCCCTTGAGACTGTAGCACAGACAAAGCATGGTGTGCATATTAAGATACTATGGACAGAGGAAACTGACCTTGGTTCATATTTGAGCCCCAAGTAGAAAGTCTAAAGTGTAGACAATTGATTTTAAATTGTTTTTCACAATGACTACCCTTTATATCCTGTTTCAGTAAGTAGCAGCAGGGACCAACTTGGTTAGCTATATTTGATAATGTTTTGGAATATTATCTATGAAGCCTAATGGGTGTGTGTATGAGTTTTAATTTGCTTATTATAAAATTGTTTTAGAAACAAAAATATATATGTAATAGTTTTATGAAAATTTGTGTGTGTGTGTGTGTGTGTGTGTGTGTGTATATATATATATAATTTTTTTTTTTTTTTTTGAGACAGAGTCTTGCTCTGTTATCCAGGCTGGAGTGCAGTGGCACAATCTCAGCTCACTGCAACCCCTTCCTCCTAGGTTCAAGCAATTTTCCTGCCTCAGCCTCCTAGTAGCTAGCTGGGATTACAGGTACACAGCACTATACTCAGCTAATTTTTTTTTTTTTTTTTTAGTAGAGATAGGGTTTTACCATATTGGCCAGGGTGTTCTCAAATTCCTGACCTCAGGTGATCTGCCCACCTTGGCCTCCCAAAGTGCTGGAATTACAGGCGTGAGCCATGGGGCCCGGCCTGAAAATTATAATTGATAATATATGTTGTAGCTGCATGCTAAAGAAAAAATCAAATTAACATTGACAAAATTTACAATATTTTATTCTGTCAAGCAAATAGGATATGTTATACAGTCTAGGATATGTTATACAGTGGCTGCAATAGCTCCATCTATCACATCAGGATTCAAGCTAATAGAAAAAGAAGGGATAAGAGGGCAGTCCCTTTATTTAAAAACAATTCACAAAAGAACTGACTAACTTTCCAGTCAACAAGATGGCTAACTAGAGATACCTGGCACTCATCTCTCCCACAAAAGAAGTACCAAGGCAATAAACAACTAAAATTCAACTAAAGTGTTTGAGAAATAGTGCTGCAACAAGGGAGTGGTAAGGTCCCTGTAGAGCATGGAAGTCTGAGGATGGAAGCATAAAGAGGCAAGGAAAGCACCCTGCCTCTGCCAACCAATTTCTCCCATTTGGATCAGCTCAGAGACAAAAGTAACTTCTCTTTGTGGGAAAAGGTAAGCAGAAGACTGCCACCATCCCCCATTGCCACCACAAATAGCTGCAGTTCTTACTACAGTTGAATCACAGCGTCCTCATAATCCCCAAGCCCAGTTTGGGAGGCTGCCTGGAATTTACAGAGCTGCATTGCTCAGAATTAGGAGCATAGGCTGTGCTCTCTAAATCCTCCCATGACCCAAAGTGCTGCAGCACTGCACAATCTTAAAACCAGAACCACAGCATAAGTGTGCCCTGAGCTGGGGGCCAGTTGCTACTGTGCTTCAGCAGCCTTGGGGCTCCAAGCCTACATGGATGACTGCAATGCCACAACCCTGGTTTTTCAGAGCCAGGGCTCAAGAACAGTCATGATTTTGATCCTGCAAAACATGGAGGACAACTCCATGCCAATTAAAGCACTGGGAAGCTATGTTTTGGCCAAAAAAAAAAAATAGTCTGGCAGACATGCCCTCAATGGACATGCCCCCAAGCTAACCAAGCAGCCATGTGCTCATGCCACTGATGCCACAAACTTCCACAACCTAGGCCATTGAGGCACTTGCAAACATCATTAACGTAAATTACAACTAAACAAACTACACACAAAAACAAAGTCAATGCAGTCCACCAAACTGAAACCCCAGGACCCATCTATACGGATAAGTATTTCCCAATGAAAGCTACTCCATTATTTGGAAGAGGCAGCTGCTTAACCACATGTGCAGAAATTCATGTAGAGACACAAGAAATATAGAAAGCAAGGAAACATGACACCTTTCAAAAACAAAAACAATAATTGTTAAGAGACCACAAAGAAAACAAAATATATAAAATATCAGAAAAGTAATTCAAAACAATGGTTATAAGAAAACTCAGTGAGATACAAAAAATACAGATGTACAATTCGACAATATCAGCTATGATTACACTACTGCTGTCTATCCTGGGAGACAGAATGAGACTCCATCTCTTAAAGAAAGAGAGAAATAGATCAATTCAACAAAGGAATATAACAATTGTAAATACATATGCACCCAACACCCAAATATCTAAAGTAAATATTATTAGAGCAAGAGAAAGAAGCAGATATCAATATAAAACTATTTGGGGATGTCAATACCCCACTCTCAGCATTGAACTGATTATCTAAACAAAAAGCAATGAAGAAACATGGAATGTAAATGGTACCATAGGCCAAATTGACCTAATGGACATTTGCTAAATATTTCACCCAACAGTTGCAGAATACTCATTCTTTGAATACCACATAGTAAATTATCCAGGATTGAAAGTATGTTAAGCCATAAAACAAATCTGAAGTTTTTAAAAATGGAAATTGTACCAAATACTTTTTGTGACAATGACTAAAACTAGAAATCAATAACAAAATAAACTGTACAAATTCAGAATTGTACAAATACATGAAAATTAAACCACATACTCCTGAATAAACAATAGGTCATTAAAATTTTTAATTTAAGAAAAAAATTAAAAATTTTTTGAAATAAATGAGAATAGAAACACAGCATACCCAAACCTGTAACAAACAACAGAAGCAGTATAAAGAGGCACATTTACAGCAGTAATTACCTACATCAAAAAAATAAAAAATTTCAACTAAACTAATAATATAATTTAAGAAACTAGAAAATAAGAACAAGCTAAACCCTTAAATAACAGAAGGAAATAAATAATAAAGATCAGAGCACAAATAAAATTGAGACAAATAATTTAAAAGATCAACAAAAAGAAAATTTTGTTTTTTCAAAAGATAAAGTTGACAAACCCACTAGATAATCTAAGGAAAAAGAGGAGAAGATCCAAATATGTAAAATCAGCAACAACAAAATAAAGAGACATCACAATTGATACTACAGAATTATAAAGAATCATTACTGACTATTAAGAATAACTATTTTCCAGCAAGTTGGAAAACCTAAGGAAAACAGATAAATTCCTGGATACATAAACCTATCAAGACAGAAGCAAGGAGAAATAGAAAATCTGAACATACCAATAATGATTGAAGAGATTGAACCACTACTAAAAATAAAAGCCCAGGACCAGATTGCTTCACTGCTGAACTCTATGAAACTTTAAAAGAACAACTAACACCATTTCTTTTCAAACAATTTCAAAAACTTTAAGGTGAGGGAATGTTTTCCACACAAATTTAATGAGACCAGCATAATCTTGATACTAAAAACAGATGAGGGTACAACAACAGCAGCAAACTATAGGTCAGTTTTCCTAACAAACAAAAATAAAAAATTCCTCAACAATCTAGTAGCATACTGAATCCAGCTGCACATCAAAAAAATTACACACAATGATGAAGTGAAATTTATTCCAGAGATACAAGGATAGTTCAACATATGCAAATCAATAAATGTGACTTATCACATCATAAGAATGAAGAAAAAACCACCTGTATGATCATCTCTATAAGTATAAAAATTATTTAATAAAATTCAATATCCTGTCATAATAAAAACTCTTGAGAAATTAGGTATAGATAAAGTATACTTCAATAAAATAAAGGCAGTATGTGACAAACCCATAGCAAACATCATACTGAATTGGGAAAAGCTAAAAGATTTTCCTCTAAGAATAGAACCACTTTTACCACTCTTACTCAATATAGAACTGGAAATTCTACCAGATCTGTTAGGCAAAAAATAAAAATAATAAACAGGTAAAGGGCATCTAAGTTGGGAAGGAGAAAGTCAAATTTTCCCTGTTTGCAGATGCCATGATCTTATTATACAGAAAAATCAAGAGTCCACCAAAAAACTCTCAGAAGTAAGAAACAAATAAGCCAAGTTTCAGAATACTAAATCAACCTACAGAAATAAGTAATGTTTCTGTAAACTAATAATAAATAAGCTGAAATGGATAAAGGAAAAATCCCATTTATAATAGGTATACAAAGTAGAATATCTGCCAATAAATTTAAACAAAAAGGTAAAACACCTGTACAAAACAAAACAAAAAAAAAACAAACTATAAAATTCCATGGAAAGAAAATGAAGAGGATACAAACAAATGGAAAGATATTCCATGGTCATGAATTAGAATAATTAATGTTGTTAAAATGACCATACTACTTAAAGCAATATGGAGAGTCAGTGTAATGCCTATCAAAATACCAATGACACTCTTCACAGAAATAAAAAAAAAAAAAATCCTAAAATTTGCATGGAACCACAAAATATTTCAAATAGCCAAAGTAATTCTTGGCACAAACAACAAAGTTAGGGGCACCATACTAGCACATTCAAAATATACTATAAAGCTATAATAACTAAAACAGCATGGTACTAAGATAAAAAGAAACACAAAGATCAATGGAGCAGAATAGATAACCCAGAAATAAATCCACAGTTTTATAGGCAACTCATATTTGACAAGGGTGTCAAGAACATTCCTTGGTAAAAAGATAGTGTTTTTAATAAATAGTGCTGAGAAAACTGGATATTCATATGCAGAAGAATAAAAACAGATTCCTATCTCTCATGTCACACAAAAATCAACCCAAAATTGATTAAAGACTTAAACATAAGGCCAAAAACCATAAAACAACCAGAGAAAACATAAGGAAAATGCTTTAGGACATTGGTGTAGGCAAAAATTTTATGACTAAGGTGTCAAAATCATAGGCAAAATAACTAAAAATATACAAATGTGTCTACATTAAATTAAAAAGCAAAGGAAGCAATCAAGACAGTAAATAGAAAACCTGTAGGATGGGACACGATATTTGCAAACTATTCATCTGATAAGATAATAATATCCAGAATATATGAGAAATGAAACAACTCAATAATAAAATAATTCTGGTGAAAACATGGACAAAGGGTCTGAATAGCTACTTCTCAAAAAAAAAAAAAGACATACAGATTGTCAACAAATATATGAAATAGTGCTTAACATCACTAATGGGAAATGCAACTCCAAACAACAAAGACATACCATCTTACCACAGTTAGAATAGTTATTATTTTTAAAAAATCCAATATTGGTGAGGATGTAAAGAAAAAAGAACTCTTATGTACTGTTTGTGGGAATGTAAATTTGTATATCCATTTTAGAGAACAGTACAGAGATTCCTTAAAAAAAATACAAATGGAACTACCATACTGAGTATTTATCCCAAGGAAAGGAAATCAGTATATCCAAAAAAATCCTGCACCCCGATTTTATGCAGCACTATTCACAGAGCAAATATATGAAATCAACCTAAATGTTTATCAACAGATAAAGAAAATATGGCATATATGCACAATAGAATACTATTCAGCCATTTAAAAGAATGAAATCTTGTCATTTGTATCAACATGTATAAGCCTAGAGGACATTATGTTAAGCAAAATGTGAAGAAAGAGAAATACTGCATGTTCTCATATGTGGGAGCTAAAAATATTAAAGTTCATGGAAGTAGAGAGCAGAATTGTATCAGAGACTGGGAAGGGTATGGAATAGGGGAGGATGGGGAGAGATTGGTTAACAGATACAAAATTACAGCTAGATAAAAGAAACGAGTTCTGGTATTCTGCAGCACTGTAGAATGAATATGGCTAATTATAATTTATTGTGTACTCTCAAGAAACTAGGAGAGAGAATTTTGAATGCTCACAATAGAAAGAAATAATATATGTTTGATTATGGTCATGGATATGCTAATTACTCTGATTTAATCACTACGTATTATAAACACATATCAGAATATCACTCTGTATCCAATAAATGTGTGTAATGATTACATGTTAACTGAAAGTAAGAGAAAAAATTTTAGTCTTAAGATAAAGGCAGAAATCAAGATTATTATCTATAATACATGAATGATTTTGGCTGGGCCTGTTGGATCCCTGAGATTCTTTTAGGGTATTTGAAAAGTAGAGTATTTTTTTACTTATAGGAAGACACTATTTGCTCTTTTACCCTCATCATCTCGCAAGTGTACAAGGTAAAAAAATTACATTGGTATGATTTCAGACTCCACATTGCAACTAACCTTAAAAAATTACTACTTAAGTATAGAGGTAAAATGCCCACAGTTATTGAAAACACTATCAAAATGTTTCTCTACTTTCCAAATACATATACGTATGAAGCCAAATATACATCACACACCTCAACCACAACAACACAGGGCAACAGACTGAAGGTGGAATCAGACATGAAAATTTAGATGGATGGTGACAGATTATCACATGTTCCTCAAAAGCCAGTCTAATTCTCTACCTCAGTAATAGATGGCAGAATAAATTCTAACTTGTTTTCTACTATGTGACTAACTAATAGACAGTGAGCTATGAAAAGTGATGTGCAAGTATTTTTTTCATTGAACATAATAATTGTACATATTTATGGGGTATATGGTGATATTTTGATACATATGGTGTGTAGTAATTAAGCCCAGGGCCTGTGACGACCAAGGGGCCCTTCTCTGGCTAGGATTTCAGCTGTCCAAGGTAAAATGTAAGCTGCTGAGGGTCCCCTGTTTACCTTTTTCTTGCAATGGGGAATCTCTCTTAGTTCCAAGCCAGCCCTCTCCAAGCTGGCTGTTTGTTCCGCTCACCATCAGTGCCTCAGAACTCCCTGTCACATCCTTGCTCAATTCCAGTGTTATCTCTTAGATTCTGGATTTGACTTGCAGTTATCTACTTGCTGACTTGATCTTCCAGTCAGCTACTTTGATTAAGGCCGAGTTTTAATCAATCTTTATCACTTAAAGAAGACTTTAGTTGTATTTCTTACTGTATGGAATATATAATCCTTTGATATTTTCAATGTTAAAAGTTTTCAACTTTATAGAAATCTTTGTTCCCTCTCATTTCTTCTTGTAAAACTGCCAGTTGCATACGAAGCTAACATCTTTCTTGTAACATACTGTTAAATATTTCCAATACTAACCAGCACATACTACAGTTTAAAGCCTCTTTTGCTACAGATGCAAACGTAATAAGCACACAATATGCTTCTTAACCTTGCACACTTAAAAGTTTTACTGAAAGTTTTAGCGGCAAAACATGTATTGCCAGCTTTCCAGCCTTTATTTAACTTTTATTTCTGCCTGCCTTCTAACCATCGAGCAAAAGCCATATCTTTTAGGCCATGCCCTTCCTAGGACCAATAGCTGGATCAATTGCAGTATCAGTAGTTAGAATAGGATAAATTATGCTGCAATACAAAAGAAAATCAATATCTTACTGGCTTACAAAGAATCATTTCTTCCTTATATTACATGTCAAACTTAAATCATCAAGGTCCTCTATCATGTATAGTCACTCAAAGACTAGGCTAGTAGAATCTCCATTCTTTGGTGCTGTTATCTCAGCATCAAAGCATGAAATGGCAAAATGATTTTGCATATGCTGCAGCAATAGAAGAAAGCAGCAGAGTGTCTCACATTGGCAGTTAAAACCTTCAGCCTGGAAGGGACACCATTAGCCAGAATTGATCACATGACTCCCACCTAGCACTAGAAGATTCTGAAATACAATCATTCCTTGTGTCTGGAATTACCAAGTCAAACATTCTACACTTATAATTACATGGTTAGTCTTACTCTAATAGGTGCAATTCTCTTTAACAGAACAAAAATTAATTTTCTGATAATGTAAACATGTTAGAAAACAATTATAAATAATTCTAAATCTCTGAGGTAAAAGATGTCCATTCTTTAAGGATATAATTATCTCACCTCAGACCATTTGAAACCATCTTTCAAACATTTTTGTTATTGCCTCTCATCTTGAAAAAGTGTTTTAATTAACTGAAATACCTGCTGAGTAACCAACCAGATTCTCATGTGTCATACTGATACAATGCACTGGGTCCTATTTGTAATCTGTCTGTGACTCTAGAACAAAAACTCGGTAGTGATCACCTAGCCTATATTAAAGGATTTGAATCATAAGTTAATTTTCATATAAGATTAGAATCTCTGGGTAGAATATCACCTAGGTAACTACAATAGTTGATTAAATGCAACTTAGAGCTATACTAATTTGGTCTATTTTGAAATCTCCACTCTTTATAATAGTGAAAATTAAAGGCAAATTACATTTTACTGGTTATGTAAATGGCAAAACTGTTAGCTCTATGTTCAAACTCCTGAGATTTGAGAGCATGTATGTAATACCATAGCTATCAAATGCATGAGACAAAAATTAACAGAATTACAAGGAAAATTTGAGCAACCACCCCAAAATTTAAAATGTTAGTAAGCCTCTAATAATAATCAATAGATAAGGCAAAGTACTAACAAAAATATATTGTATTTAAAATTGCTAGTTGATCTAGTGATTATATTTAGAACCAAGGAAAAGCATTTAAAAAACACAAATTCCTTTTAAGTATGTGTGTGATATGGAGAAAACTATGTACCAAACTGTCAAAGAACAAAGAATTTTTAAAGGACTAGTATCATCATAAAGATCGATTCTCTAATCATAATGTGTTTGACATAGAAATTGAAAACAAAACCTAAGTTTAAAATAAAATATACATTTCAAAATAAATACACGTACACAAACACAAATACACATTCTAAGATACTTTCTAATAACTCAATGGTTAATAAATAAATCATGAATCATAAATAGAAAGTATGTAGAATTGCACAATTATTTGTTTATTGAAGTCCAAGCAGTACTTGATGGGAAATTTATATGCTTAAATGTTCACATAAGAAATGGAGGTCTAAAAGCTAATGAGCTAATCACTGATTTAAGAAGTTAAAAAAGAACAAATGAGTGTATTATAATAAAGCAAATTAGCAGAAGAGAATACAGTAAGAACAAATAGGAAAAGATTAACAATGCCAAAAGCACATTTTTGAAGAAAAAAATGGAAAATATCGGGACAAAGCAAGCCAGAAGAAGACAGGCAGAAGGCATGAATAAACAGTATTAAAAATGCTAAGGGCATAAAACTATCAATAAAGCACAGCTTGTGACTCTTAAAGAGAGTATAATAAAAACTTTATGACAAATTTAGAAAAATCAGAGGAAATGAACATTTTTTCTAGAAAAATACTGCAGTTGCTTAAAGATAAATAGCTTTTAAAAATCCTATGTGTATAAGAAACTTAACTAGTAGCTAGAAACGAGTAAGAGGATATAGTAGGACTGTCCAGCAACTGTCAAAATGCAAAAATTAGCCGGCCGTGGTGGCCCTTGCCTGTAATCCCAGCTACTCAGGAGGCTGAGGCAGGAGAATTGCCTGAACCCAGGAAGCAGAGGTTGCAGTAAGCCAAGACCATGCCATTGTACTCCATCCTGGGCAACAAGAGAAAACTCCATCTTAAAGAAAAAAGAAAAGAAAGAAAGAAAGTAATATATTAATATATTCAAAGTGCTACAGGAGAAAAACTGCCAAGAATACTGTACCTGGCAAAGCTGTCTTTCAAAAATGAAGGAGAGGTAAAGACTTTCCAAGACATAAAAATCAGAGTTCATCACCATCAGACTAGTATTACAAAGAAAGTTCTCCAAACTCAAAGAACAAACATCAATGAGTAACACAAAAACATCTGAATGTATAAATTTCACTGTTAAATGAAAGTATACAGTAAAATTCATAATATTTTAATAGGACATGGTGGATATGGTGGTTTAAAGGTTGAGTGATAAAACTACTAAACATAATAATTACAATAATTTGTTAAGGGTTATGCAACATAGAAAATGCAAATTATGACATCAAAAATTCAAAATGTAGGAGGGGATGGAGCTTAAAGATAGAGAGAGAGAGAGAGAGAGAGTGTGTGTGTGTGTGTGTGTGTGTGTAAAATCAAATTTAAGTTACTATCAGCTTAAACTGTTATTACTATGAGATGTTTTGGTAAGCCTCATGGTAACCACAATGCAAAATACTATAATGGATACACTAAAACTAAAGAGCAAGAAATCAAAACATAATAATAGAGAAAATCACTTAAGAACAAAGAATGATAATAAGAGAGACATAAAAATCTACAAATTAACTAGAAAATATTTAGGAAAAAGCTAGAGCAAGACATTACCTATCAATAATTACTTTGAATATAAATTGATGAAATACTCCAATTAAAAACTGAATGGCAGAATGGAGTAAAAAGAAGACCCAACTATATGCTGCCTACAGGAGATTCACTTTACTTGTGAAGACTTACATAGATTGAAAGCAAAGAGATGATAAAAAAATGCTCCATGCTAATGGAAACCAAAAGAAAGCAGGACTAGCTATATTTACATCAGATAAAGTAATCTTTAGATCAAAAACTACAAAAAGAGACAAAAAAAGTAATTATATAGTTATAAAGAGGTCAACTCAACAAAAGGATCGAGCAATTGTAAAAATATAGGCATCCAACATTGGATAACTTAAATATATAACTTAAATATATGTTATATATATATATATATAAGTTAAATATGTAACTTAAATATATGTTATATATATATATAAGTTAAATATATAACTTAAATATATTAATCGAGCTAAAGAGAGAGATAGACTACAATACAATACTAGTAATGGGCTTGAACACCTCACTTGCACAAAGGAATGGATCATCCAGCCAGGAAATTAGCAAAGAAACTGTACTCTAGACCAAATGGACCTAACATTTACAGAACATTCTATCCAACAATCACAAATTATATATTCTCTTCAACTGCAAATGAAACATATTTCAAGATAGATAATATGTTAATCTACAAAACAAACCTTAGCAAATTTAGGAAGATTGAAATTATATAAATTATTGTTTTCAACCACAATGGTATAAAACTAAAAATTAACAATTAAACAATAATGGGAACACTGGAATCTTTTAAATACATGGAAATTAAACAACATACCCCTGAATAAATCTCTGAAGAAAATAATAGGAAAAGTTTAAATTTTTTTGAAAAAAATGTAAACATAACATACTAAAATCTGTGGTATACAAGAAAAGGAGTTCTAAGAGAGAAATTTATAAAAATAAAAGTGTTCATCAAAAAAGATTTCAACTGCACAACCTAACGCTATATCTCAAGGAAGTCACAAAACAAAACAAGAACAAACAAAACCCAAAATTCGTAGAAGGAAGACTATAATAAACATTAGAGCAGAAATAAATAAAATATAAACTAGAAAAACCATACAGAATATTAACAAAATAAAGAGTCGTGGTTTTTTCCCAAATATGAACAACTTGACAAACTTCAAACTATCCAAGAAAAAAGAGAGATGACCCAAATAAATTAAGTCAGCAGTGAAAAAGCAGACATTACAACTGATACCAGAGAAATACAAAGGATCAGCCAGGTGCAGAGGCTCACGCCTGTGATCCCAGCACTTTGGGGGGCTGAGGCAGGTAGATCACTTGAGGTCAGGAGTTCAAGACCAGCCTGGCCAACATGGTGAAACCCAATCTCTATTAAAAATACAAAAATTAGTAATTCCAGCTACTCGGGAGGCTGAGGCAGGAGAATAGCTTGAACCCAGGAGGTGGAGGTTGCAGTGAACCGAGATCATGCCACTGCACTCCAGCCTGGACAACAGAATGAGACTCTGTGTCTCAAAAAAAAAAAATCATAAAACACTATTATGAACAACTAAATGTTAACAAATTAGATAACTGAAGGAGAAATGAATAAATTCCTGGACACATGCAGCCTACCCAGATTGAAATATAAACAAACAGAATATTAGAGTAAACCAATAACAAATACAAAATTTTATCAGTAATAAAAAGTATCCCTTCAAAAAAGAAAATCCAGGACCTGATGGTTCACTGATGAATACTATCAAACATATAAAGAAAAACTGATATATAAATTCTTTTCAAACTAGTCCAAAAAATTGAAAAAGAAGAACTACTTCAAACATATTATATAAGGTCCACATTACCCTGACATCAAAGTCATACAAGAACACACCAAAAAAAGGAAAACTAAAGGTCAATGGCTTTAATAAACACACATGGAAAAATCTTCAATAAATTAGTAGCAAAGTAAGTTCAACAGTACATTAAAAATATCACTTACTGGCTGGGAGTGGTGGCTCATGCCTGTAATCCCTGCACTTTGGGAGGCCGAGGTGGGCGGATCACGAAATCAAGAGATGGAGACCATCCTGGCCAACATGGTGAAACCCTGTCTGTGCTGAAAATAAAAAATTTAGGTGAGCATGGTGGTGAGTGCCTGTAGTCCCAGCTACTTGGGAGGCTGAGGCAGGAGAATTGCTTGAATCTGGGAGCTGAGATCATGCCACTGCAGTCCAGCCTGGAGACAGAGGGAGACTCCATCTCAAAAAAATATACATATCATTTACCAAGTTCAAGTAGAACTAATACCAGGATTGCAAGGATGGTTCAACATATGTAAATATATTTGATACATCACATTAACAAAATAAGGGACAAAATCCATATGATCATTTCAATAGACACAAAAATAAAACTTGGCTAATTTTTTTTTTTTGAAATGAAGTCTCACCCTGTTTGCCCAAGCTGGAGTGCAGGGGCGTGATCTCAGCTCACTACAACTTCCGCCTCCTGGGTTCTCCTGCCTCAGCCTCCCAAGTAGCTGGAACTACAGGCACACGCCACCATGCCTGGCTAATTTTTGTATTTTTAGTAGAGACAGGGTTTCACTATGTTGGCCAGGCTGAGTTTGAACTTCTGACCTCGTGATATGCCCGCCTCAGCCTCCCAAAGTGCTGGAATTACAGGTGACATTTGACTAAATTTAACATTCCTTTATGATAAAAATTCTCCACAAATTAGGGATAGAAGGAACATACATCAATACAACAAAGGCCATATATGACAAATCCACAGCTAACATCATACTGAATGGAGAAAAATTGAAAGTGTTTCCTCTAAGATCTAGAATAAATCCAGAGTACCCACTTTTGCCATTTTTATTCAACAAAGTACTGTCAGTCCTAGCCAGAGCAATTAGGCAAAGAAAGAAATAAAAGTTATCCAAAAAGGAAAGATATAATTTAAATTACTCCTGCTTGCAGATGACATATTATATATATACACAATCTATATATATTATATATACATTTATATATTATATGTATGATAAACACTTTACTAAAACAGTTACAACTAAAAAATTAGTAGAATTTTTATACATGAGTATGCAACTATCTGTAAAAGAAAGCAATACTCTTTACAACAGCTACAAAAAGTAAAGTAAAACACCTAGGAATAAATTTAGCTAAAGTGGTGAAAAATCTCTACTACTAAAAACTATAAAAATGCTGAATAATAAAGTGAAGAAGACACAAATAAATGAAAAGATTTCCCATGTTCATGGACTGGAGAAATAAATATTGTTAAATCGTCCATTTACCCAAAGTGATGTACAGATTCAACAAAATTCCTATCAAAATGCCAATGACATTTTTTTCTCAGAAATAGAAGAAACGCCCTTAAGATTTGTATGTAATCACAAAAGACCCCAAAGAACCAAAACAATGTTGAGCAAAAAGGAGAAAGCTAAAAGCATCACACTACTTGATGCCAAAGTGTACTAAAAGTGATAGTAATCAAAACAGCATAATACTAGCATAAAAAAAAAAAAACAAAAAACCAGCCACACAGACCAGTGAAACACAATGGAGAGCCCAGAAATAAATTCATGTATTTACAGTCAACTGATTTTTGACAAAGGTGCCAAGAGCAAACAAAAGAGAAAGGAAAATTTGTTCCATAAATAGTGATGGGAAAACTGTGTCTCCATATGCAGAAGAATAAAATCAGATTCTTCTTTCTCACCATATACAAAAATCAACTCAAAAAAGATTAAGACTTAAACGTATTATCCAAAATTATAAACTTCTACAAGAAAATATAAAGGAAATGTTTCATGACATTGGTTTGGGCAATAATGTTTTATTTGGCCGTAAAATAAAGTCAACAAAAGCAAAAATAGACAAATGAGATTATGTCAAACTAAAAAGCTTCGACACAGCAAAGGAAAATAACAGAGTGAAGAGACAACATAATGAAAGGGACAAAGTATTTGTAAACCATACTCCTGAAAAGGAGTTGACTTCAAAATTTATAAGGAACTTAACTCAATATCAAGAAAACAAATAACCCTACTAAAAAATAGGCAAAAGACCTAAATAGGCATTTCTCAAAAGAAGACACACAATTGAGCAACAGGTACATGAAAATATACTAAATATCACTAATCATGAGGTAAATGCAACTCAAACCACATTGGGATATCACCTTACATGTATTAGAAAAGCTATTATCAAAATAACAAAAAATAGTAAGTGTTGGTAAGGATGTGGAGAGAAGGGAACAATGTATAACTGCTAGTGGGAATGTAAATCAGTAAAGTTATTATGGAAAATAATATGAAGGTTCCTCAAACGATTAAAAGAGAACTACCATATGATCCAGCGATTCTCATACTGGGTATATATCCAAAGGAATTCAAATCAGTGTGTTGAAAAGACGTCTACACTTCCATGTTTATTGTAGCACTATTCATGATAGCCATGATATGGAATCAACCTAAGTGTCTATCGATTGATGAATGGATAAACAGAATGTGGTATATGTACACAATGAGATGCTATTTAGCTAGGAAAATGAACAAAGTTTTATCTTTTGCAACAACGTGGATGAACCTGAAGAACATTGTGTTGCGTGAAATAAGCTAGGTATAGGAAAAGAAATATAATACCTCACTCATATGTGGAATAAAAAAAATGATCTTATAGAAAGAGAATAGAATAGTGGTTACAAGAGGCTTGGGTAGTTAGTGGGGATGGGGAAAGGGGAGATGTCGGTCAAAGGATATATAATTATATTTAGAGATAGAAGGGATATCTTTTAAATGTTCAGAATAGGCAAATATATAGAGACTGAAAGTGAATAAGTGATAGCCTGGGACCAGGGACCTGGAGAGAAAAAGTAGTGGGACAGGGAGAGTAATGGAAAATGACTATTAATGGTTATGGAGTTACTCTTTTTGGTGATAAAAAATGTCGCAAAATTGATTGTGGTGATGGTTGCATCACTCTGTGAACAAACTAAAAACCTCCGGATTGTACTTTTTAAAGGGTAGAATTGCATGATATGTGAATTATATCTCAACAAAGTTGTTTTTTAAGAGCATTAACCAATAAATAAAATTCAGTCTCCATTCTACAAATAGTAGGTCTATTAATTTTATAACTGAGTTATACAAAATATACAAAGGAAAAGTCATTCCAATTTTTTTTTTAAAAGAAAAAAACATTTATTCTATGAGAATAGGAAAGAGGCACCATGCCTCTCCTCTCTCCTTGTTTCATGAGGCCAGGTTAAACTTGACATTTAAACCAGAAAAGACTAGACTAAGCAAAGAAATGAATAGGTTAATCTTAATCATTAATATAGATGTAAAATGCCAAATAAAATATTATAAAACCAAATCTATCAATGTATAAAATACAACAATTTATGACCAAATTTGGGGTTATTCCAAGGATGCTTTAACTTTATAAAATCTAATAATGTAAATTACCACATAAGCAGATTTAATGCAAAAGAACATAAATGATCACCTCTACAGGTACAGCATATTTAAAATAAAATGTAAAACATTTTAATCTGAGAGAACCTTTATTAAGTAGAATAGAAAAATATTAGATAGCCTGATAAGGAGTATCTTTTACAAAAACTACAGCAAGCTGTACAAATGGTAAAACAGTAAAAATATTTTCTTTAAAATCAGGAAAAATATGAGAATTTTTTTCTATTATTACCTCTATTCAACACTGTGCTATAAGTGTCATTCAGCACAGAGACGCAATGAAAATAAATATGAGGTTTAAGAAATGTAAACAGGCCGGGCGCGGTGGCTCAAGCCTGTAATCCCAGCACTTTGGGAGGCCGAGACGGGCGGATCACAAGGTCAGGAGATCGAGACCATCCTGGCTAACCCGGTGAAACCCCCGTCTCTACTAAAAATACAAAAAACTAGCTGGGCGAGGTGGCGGGCGCCTGTAGTCCCAGCTACTACGGAGGCTGAGGCAGGAGAATGGCGTGAACCCGGGAGGCGGAGCTTGCAGTGAGCTGAGATCCGGGCAACTCCAGCCCAGGCGACAGAGCAAGACTCCATCTCAAAAAAAAAAAAAAAAAAAAAAAAAAAAGAAATGTAAAGAAAGTAATCAAATTGTTCATTGCAGGGAACAGTATTATCTATATTGGGCAACCAAAAAGTCACAAATTATTGAAAGTAACAAGTTTAGCAAGAGTGTAGACATAAAATCAAATCTAAATTCAGTTGAATTTTGAACCAAAACTCAGTTGAGTTTTATATTTGATTATATATATATTGCCTTATACCTACAGACAAGAGATGTTTTAAAAATATGCCACTCAAAACATCACTAGACATACTTGTAATAGGTAACATAATAGATGCAAACCTTTACAGGGAAACTTAAAAGAACTTATAAAACTTTACTGAAGAATATGAATGGATGCCTAAACAAACAGAAAGAGTTGCTGCATTCATGTTTAGTGATTCCAAATTATAAAGACTGATCACAATTAACCATGTAGTCAATACATTCTCAATAAAACCCATATCAAGGTTTTTTTATTTGAATTTAGCATGCTGATTCTGAAATTTAAATTTCAGCACAACTGAGAAAATCAACATAAGATTTGCCTTATCAGAGATGAATATTTATTATGAAGCTTTAATAATTAGCACAACATTTTACTGGCACAGGGCTAGCTAAATAAAATAATGAAAACAAAAATAAAGTATATGTAGACAATATACAAAGGAAATGTTACAGCAGCCTCTTTTGGTAAAGGCAGAATATTCAATAAGTGTGTTCTAATTTAGAAGGTTGTCCACATAGGAAAAAATAAATTGACATTCTATCTCTACCTTACAATACCTAAAAAATCAATTCTATATAAATCAAAACCATAAATGTAAAAGACATAATTGTAAAACATGGGAGAGAAATAAACAAAATATCTTTATGAATTTCAGTTATGGGGATAACTGGGCCATGCGCCTTCAATCATCCAGCAAGCTTGTGCAGATTTGTTCCAGGATGGTGTGCTTTTGACATCACCAAGAGAAACCAAGTCCCAATGTTCCATCATTTTGCAAATCTCTCTGCAGCATTTTCTGATGAGCCATTGGCCAAAGCAAGTCACATGAATTAGACCAGAATCAGTGTAGGAGGGGATTTTGCAAGAGTGTGAACTCAGGATGGCATGAACTAATGGGGTGAGGGCTCCCACAGCGAATACTCTACAACACATACATATTTTATGAAACTAAAATCCAAAACAGAAAGAAAAAAAAAAGATGAAACTCAGGTTACTGGATACCCTTTGCTCTGCGAGTACAAAGTGAGAGTCATAATTGAGGAAAAATACACAAAGACAAAAAACTTTAGAATATTTTATTTCTTAAGCTAAATTGTAGGCATAAGAATGTTCATTATATAATTCTCTGTATGTGTGCTGCAATATTACTTGTGTTATTAAATAGTTCATAATACATTTTAACTAAATTATCCAAAAGTCAAAAAAGCAAGTTAGTCATAATTTCTTCTTCTGTAACATAAAAGTCAAGAGACAAAAAAGCAGCCTCCCAAAGTGCTGGAATTACAGGCATGAGCCACCACGCCCAGCCGGTAAATGATATTTTTAATGTGCTGTTGAACTTGCTTTGCTACTAATTTATTGAAGATTTTTCCATGTGTGTTTATTAAAGCCGTTGACCTTTAGTTTTCCTTTTTGTGCTGTGTTCTTGTATGACTTTGATGTCAGGGTAATGTGGACCTTGTACAATATGTTTGAAATAGTTCTTCATTTTCAATTTTTTGGACTAGTTTGAAAAGAACTTATATATCAGTTTTTCTTTATATGTTTGATAGTATTCATCAGTGAACCATCAGGTCCTGAATTTTCTTTTTTGAAGGGATACTTTTTATTACTGATGAAATTTTGTATTTGTTATTGGTTTACTCTAATATTCTATTTATTTATATTTCAGTCTGGCTAGGTTGCATGTGTCCAGGAATTTATTCATTTCTCCTTCAGTTATCTAATTTGTTAACATTTAGTTGTTCATAATAGTGTTTTATGATTTTTTTTTTTTTTTTTTTTTTTGAGACACAGAGTCTCATTCTGTTGTCCAGGCTGGAGTGCAGTGGCATGATCTCAGCTCACTGCAACCTCCACCTCCTGGGTTCAAGCTATTCTCCTGCCTCAGCCTCCCGAGCAGCTGGGCTTACTAAGTTTTATATTTTTAATAGAGATTGGGTTTCACCATGTTGGCCAGGCTGGTCTTGAACTCCTGACCTCAAGTGATCTACCTTCCTCAGCCCCCCAAAGTGCTGGGATCACAGGCATGAGCCATTGCGCCTGGCTGATCCTTTGTATTTCTGTGGCATCAGTTGTAATCTCTGCTTTTTCACTGCTGACTTAATTTATCTGGGTCATCTCTCTTTTTTCTTGGATAAAGTTTGTCAAGTTGTTCATATTTGGGGGAAAAAAAAACCACAACTCTTTATTTTGTTAATATTTTATATGGTTCTTCTAGTTTACATTTTATTTAATTCTGCTCTAATGTTTATTATAGTCTTCCTTCTACGAATTTTGGGTTTTGTTTGTTCTTGTTTTGTGACTTCCTTGAGATACAGTGTTAGGTTGTGCAGTTGAAATCTTTTTTGATGAACACTTTTATTTTTATAAATTTCTCTCTTAGAACTCTTTTTCTTATATATCACAGATTTTGGTATGTTATGTTTACATTTTTGCTTTTCTTATTGTTGCTATTTTGACTCTGTATAAAAGTTTTGGATCATACATTTTTTACTCAGAATTCTATAGACTTCGCTACTGTTTGTGGAGCAGGGCTAACCCATGGGCAGTGTGCTCAGAGTAGCAGTGCATGTCTAGCTATATTTATACCCATTTTTAAATTATATGTAAATTAGGGGGCACATCATTCCAAAATCTCTAGAAAAGGGGCAGTAACTTTTGGGTGTTGCTGTGGCATTTGTAAACTGTTATGATGTTGGTGAATGCCATTTGCCGGTTCCAGCCATTTTTTTTTGTCTTTGTTTTTGTTTGTTTGTTTGTTTGGCCGGGGAAGTAAGTCCTACCAGACTCCTAACTCATAATGAGGCTATGTTATTCATATAGGAAACCTAGGATGATAAATAGGCATCATTAGAACTAAAAAGAAAAAGCCCAGCAAGAAGGAAAAGTATGAGACCAATATAGAAACTAGTAATTGATTAGTAATAGCAAAATTGTAGAATATTATAGACAATAAGATACTATTTATGGTAATAATCAAAAATGTATCTAGAGTGATCCATGTAAAAACTACAAAATTCTGCAAAATTCTAATAGAGAAAACTTTAAAAGACCTGACAAAAATGGATATATATATGTATATATATCCATATATATATATATTTGGATATATATACACACAATGGATATATATATATATATATATATATTTGGATATATACACACACACTAAGTTAATGGGGAACCACTAAATATTTAGTATAAACTCATTAATTGTCCTTGTTAATAAATAAACTACACCTAAAGTCATAGCAAAATTGTAAATGAAAATTGAAAAACGACTTCTAAAATTTACTTCCAAGAATATTTCATGACAAGCTAAATCAATTTGTAAAAATACAGGATTTTCATTTTATCATATAAGATATATTACAAAGCCCAAATAAATGAAACTGATAATGTTGTGGGGAGAGCAGAAACTAGTGCACATAAATTGGCATAGTATGTAATAAAGATGACCACACAAGTCAGTGGATAAAGAATATATTACGGACTTCTGCATAAGGAGCTAGATTGAATATATTTAATTTCATTACCTCCTGAAATCTAACTAAAATATGAATACAGCAAATTATTTTAAATCAAACATATTCAGGAAAGATGAGAACAAGAGAAAAAAAATCGCAACACAATTTTGGAAGTCTGAAAGTGCGTGAAAAGCAATCAATAACCTAGATCACCCAAGACAAGTAAATTCTAAGATAGCAATAGAGAAATCCGACGAGTAAAATGAGCTAAAATAAAGAGGAGTGGTTAAATTTCATATTGATATTTAACATGTTCTACTCTCAGTTGCAGTGGAGACTGTCACTCCCACACTCCAGTAAGGGACCAAAGATTTCTTCACTGTAGATGGTAAACAGATGCTCTTTGGACAAATGGGCACTAGATACAATTTGGAATGGGAATACTATATGCGGGAATTAATGGAGAATGTTTGTTAAGTCAGGGGTGCTCGCTACATATTTCACAAGAGGCTTTGTGGAAAAAATATTATAAACTTTGTTGATATAAAGGATATGTAGCACAATTTAAAGATTATAATGAAATACGCAATACGTTACTATAAATTCCATAAAATTAATTAATTCTCACAATTCTCATTGATTTATATTTTTTGCAACACTCTTTTATCTACAGTAAATCTAAGGTTGCCATTGGAATAGTTCCAATAAAAATGTGGGTTATTTTTGTTTACATAAGGAAGAGGACAACAGTGAAATTATACAATTCAAAATAAACAATGACTACCAGATTCTGAGATTCTGTAGAAAGCCTTGCCAATTTGCTCACATAGAGCTAGTGGCAGTTTTTCCCTTTTCAGGCTGGGTTAGAGAATTCTTGCCAAATCTGACCAGTCTTATGAGAAATTACTGAATCAGAATTTCTCCTTCTAAATAAACCAGCCAGATAGATCCTCCCATGCGGAGGTGCCTTTTGCAGACTGATGCTTCCTATTTGCCTTTTATTTCCCTTAAATATTAGCAGACAACTAGGAATTAGCAGAACTTGAGAAGAGCAACCCACATGAAACATCGAATAAGGAAAGGAAAGAAAATGGGAGGAAGCAACTCTATAGGATTAAGAAAATATCCATGTGTAGGCACACGGAAAGCCATATTTAGTATTTTTAGAAATAGAAGATGATATGATAACCATGAAGCAAGATTATAATATTGTAAGAAAGAAATATTGAGACAACAAAATGTAAGTTCTTGGAAATTCTGCATATGGAAAAATTTAAACAAAAATTAAACAATTTACTAGAGAAGAGAAAATTGAACAAAATGACAAAGAAAGATAAAAGGTGAAGAAAGGTATGAAAAGTAGACCAGTCCAAGAAATTCAATATCCAAATAAGACAAGTTCCAAAAAAAGTCATTAAAGAATAAAAAGGAAATGGAATTAATCTAGGAAAATTTCCTGGAAATGAAATACCATGTACTTTAAATATAAAGAGCCCAGGTATTCCCAGCACAATAAATGAAAATTAACTTACACCATTGAATATGTTTATAAAATGTTATAATTCTAGGGAAAATGTAAGTACCTACCAGCTTTCAGCGTGAAAAATTTAAAAAAATATGTAATTTAAAAGTATTGCTTACTACACTAGTTTCAGACTGCTCAACAGAAACACTTAAAGCTGTATGACAACATAAAAGCACCTTTAAAAATCTGAAAAAATATGTTAAACTAAAAATTCATTACCCAATTAAGTCCATTCATCCAATCTATCAATCAAACGTCATTTCATATATTTGAGAGTTTAAAATTTTCCCTTCCCACGTATTTTTCTGCCCTCAGGAAGCTAATGTTGGATTTGCTTCATAAACTTAAAAGAACAACAAGCAAAAAACTCATAGTGGAAACAGGGCATCTAGCACAGAGGAAAGGCAATAGGAATCCCCAGAATAAAGAAAGCCCCCAGAGTGACAGATGTGCAGTAGCAGAGCGGCCACCATCAGCAGACTGTAGAAGATCACAAGGCTTGGGGGAGACTTTCAGAAAGATAAACTTCACAGCATACCCGATTTGTCTGACCATCTAAAGGGAGACTTAGGCAACTAAGTTTAAGTTTTTGTTTTTGAATTAATAATAAGTATATAGAAAATCAAGCAAGTTAATAATATATATTTTTAAGGCCGCAGAAAAAATAATTCATCCAAGGCTTAACTATGAGTATCATTTACATACTCATATGAATGTAAATAGCAGTTATGAGTATTATCAAATTATAACTATATTAGGATAATAGAATTGGGAAGGATATACATTCATGCATGTGGTGGGTGGAGTCATAGAAAGAGTCTTCCTGCCCCCGGAGCAAGATGGCCGAATAGGAACAGCTCCAGCCTCCAGCTTCCAGTGCGAGCAACACAGAAGACGGGTGATTTCTGCATTTTCAACTGAGGTAATGGGTTCATCTCACTGGGGAGTGCCAGACAATCAGTGCTGGTCAGCTGCTGGAGCCCAACTAGCGAGAGCTGAAGAAGGGCAAGGCATCACCTCACCTGGGAAGTGCAAGGGGGAAGGGAATCCCTTTTCCTAGCCAAGGGAAACTGAGACACACAACACCTGGAAAATTGGGTAACTCCCACCCTAATACTGTGCTTTACCAAGGGTCTTAGCAAATGGCACACCAGGAGATTATATCCCACATCTGGCTGGGAAGGTCCAACACCCACAGCAAAGTCTCAGGATACAAAATTAATGTGCAAAAATCACAAGCATTCTTATACACCAGTAACAGACAAACAGAGAGCCAAATCATGAATGAACTTCCATTAACAATTGCTTCAAAGAGAATAAAATACCTAGGAATCCAACTTACAAGGGATGTAAAGGACCTCTTCAAGGAGAACTACAAACCACTGCTCAGTGAAATAAAAGAGGACACTAACAAATGGAAGAACATACCATGCTCATGGATAGGAAGAATCAATATTGTGAAAATGGCCATACTGCCCAAGGTTATTTATAGATTCAATGCCATCCCCATTAAGCTACCAATGCCTTTCTTCAGAGAATTGGAAAAAACTTCTTTAAAGTTCATATGGAACCAAAAAAGACCCCGCATTGCCAAGACAATCCTAAGTCAAAAGAACAAAGCTGGAGGCATCACACTACCTGACTTCTAACTATACTACAAGGCTACAGTAACCAAAACAGCATAGTACTAGTACCAAAACAGAGGTATAGACCAATGGAACAGAACAGAGTCCTCAGAAATAATACCACACATTTACAGCCATCTGATTGTTGACGAACCTGAGAAAAACAAGAAATGGGGAAAGGATTCCCTATTTAATAAATGGTGCTGGGAAAATTGGCTAGCCATAAGTAGAAAGCTGAAACCAGATCCTTTCCTTACTCCTTGTATGAAAATTAATTCAAGATGGATTAGAGACTTAAATGTTAGACCTAAAACCATAAAAACCCTAGGAGAAAATCTAGGGGAATACCATTCAGGACATAGGCATGGGCAAGGACTTCATGTCTAAAACACCAAAAGCAACAGCAGCAAAAGCCAAAATTGACAAATGGGATTTAATTAAACTAAAGAGCTTCTGCATAGCAAAAGAAACTACCATCAGAGTGAACAGGCAACCTACAGACTGGGAGAAAATTTTTGCAATTTACTCATCTGACAAAGGGCTAATATCCAGAACCTACAAAGAACTCAAACAAATTTACAAGAAAAAAACAAACAACCCTGTCAAAAAGTGGACAAAGGATATGAACAGACATTTCTCAAAAGAAGACATTCATACAGCCAACAGACATATGAAAAAATGCTCATCATCACTGGCCATCAGAGAAATGCAAATCAAAACCACAATGAGATACCATCTCACACCAGTTAGAATGGCAATCATTAAAAAGTCAGGAAACAACAGGTGCTGGAGGGGATGTGGAGAAATAGGAACACTTTTACACTGTTGGTGGGACTGTAAATTAGTTCAACCATTGTGGAAAACAGTATGGCAATTCCTCAAGGATCTAGAA
Source organism: Piliocolobus tephrosceles (assembly GCF_002776525.5). Lineage (NCBI taxonomy): Eukaryota > Metazoa > Chordata > Mammalia > Primates > Cercopithecidae > Piliocolobus > Piliocolobus tephrosceles. Next base: position 76,914,293 of record NC_045448.1, on the reverse strand, counting down.
CTAGAAATACCATATGACCCAGCCATCCCATTACTAGGTATATACTCAAAGGATTATAAATCATGCTGCTATAAAGATACATGCACACGTATGTTTATTGTGGCACTATTCACAATAGCAAAGACTTGGAATCAACCCAAATGTCCATCAGTGACAGACTGGATTAAGAAAATGTGGCACATATACACCATGGAATACTATGCAGCCATAAGAAAGGATGAGTTCGTGTCCTTTGTAGGGACATGGATGCAGCTGGAAACCATCATTCTCAGCAAACTATCGCAAGAACAGAAAACCAAACACCGCATGTTCTCACTCAAAGAGATCACTTGGACACTGAACAATGAGATCACTTGGACTCAGGAAGGGGAACATCACACACCGGGGCCTATCATGGGGATGGGTGAAGGGGAGGGATGGCAATGGGAGTTATACTTGACGTAAATGATGAGTTGATGGGTGCTGACGAGTTGATGGGTGCACCACACCAACATAGCACATGTATACATATGTAACAAACCTGCACGTTGTGTACATGTACCCTAGAACTTAAAGTATAATTAAAAAAAAAAAAAAGAGTCTTCCTTTTTAATAGGAAGTGAAAGGATGATATTTAAAACCAAGTAATGAAGAAACAACAATGTTATTTAGCATGTTATTTAAAGCTATGGAGGTAAATAACAAAAACAATGAGCTGAAAAAAATGAAAGTAGATTTTCCCAAGTTAATACATATGTTAATGCAATTGTAATTAAAATCTCAACAATTTTTTTTCACAAGATGGTGGGAAGAGAAGCTTAAAAAAATGCTGTAAAGTTGTAAAACTACTTAGAATCATACAATTATTTGCAAATGTGGGTAATTATATGTACTTGCATGCCAGATAGCACAACATATGCTCTATTTTCAGTAATTTAGACATTACGGTACTGTCTCAAAATTTTTCAGAACAGTGACGCTGAATAAAATGATCAGATGTAGACATACGATCTTAACAATCTGTAACAGGATAATTTTTTTTTTTTTTTTTTTTCTGGGACAGACTCATGCTCTGTCACCCAAGATGGAGTGCAGTGGCACGATCTAGGCTCACTGCAACCTCCACCTCACAGGTTCAAGTGATTCTCCTTCCTCAGCCTCCCAAGTAGCTGGGATGACAGACGTGAACTACCATGCCAAGCGAATTTTTGTATTTTTAGTAGAGACGGGGTTTCACTATGTTGGCCTGGCTGGTCTTGAACTCCTGACCTCATGATCTGCCCTCCTAAGGCCTCCCAATGTGCTGGGATTACAGTCATGAGCCACTGCACCCAGCCAGGATAATTTATTAGTGGTAAAACATAAAGTCACCTGATAAATAGTTCTGGGATAGTTACTTGAAGAGTAAAAAGTAAGTGCAGACCAGGCGCGGTGGCTGTCACCTGTAATCTCAGCACTTTGGGAGGCCAAGGTGGGTGGATCACGAGGTCAGGAAATTGAGACCATCCTGGCTAATATGGTGAAAACCTGTCTGTACTAAAAATACAAAAAATTAGCCAGGCATGGTGGCGGGCACCTGTAGTCCCAGCTACTTGGAAGGCTGAGGCAGGAGAATGGCATGAACCCTGGAGGCAGAATTTGCAGTGAGCCGAGATTGCACCACTGCACTCCAGCCTGGGCAACAGACTGAGACCCCATCTCAAAAAAAAAAAAAAAAAAAAAAAATGTAGGTGCAATATATTATGTATACATATATGCTTTTATGAGTAATAAAAAATCAAAAATATAAAATATTTTAAATAAAGCATACTTTAATATTTTTATTCTTCAGGTGGCAAAGGTATTTCTAAGCAAAACATAAAGAAAAAAACAAGGAAAAACTAACAGTTTTGATTAAATAAAAACTAAGAGGTTATTGTATATCTAAAAATACCATGAATACAATAAATTTACCTCTACAAAATTGAAATTTTTCAATATTAAGAAAGCATTAGTATGTAGTTTATTTAAAAATTATGTAGTATAAAAGTGACTATACTTAGATTGTAATAATATCCCCAATATCTATTTATTTTAATTCTAAGGTAACATCCTAAAGATTTAAAATATTTCATTCTGAATTTCATTCAGAGCTGTTATAACTTTGTCTTAGATCAGTTCAGAATGACTCTAATAGGTATAAACAGTAACTAATTTTGCATTAATAAAGATATTATCTTTCTTACTGCTCAGTTTTTTCTTTTTTTTTTTTTGAGACAGCGTCTTGCTCTGGAGCCCAGACTGGAGTGCAGAGGCATGATCTTGGCTCATTGCAACCTGCGCCTCCTGAGTTCAAGTGATTCTTCTGCCTCAGCTTCCCAAATAGCTGGGATTACAGGCATGCACCACCACACCCAGCTAATTTTTTAATTTTTAGTAGAGACAGGGTTTCACCATGTTAGCCAGGCTTGTCTTAAACTCCTGACCTCAGGCGATCCGCCTGCCTCAGCCTCCCAAAGTGCTGGGATTACAGGCATGAGCCACCATGTCTGGCCTTACCCCTCATTTTTATTCCAAATATGAAAGCATAGTTTGTATGTAACTATCTAAAATCTCCTTTTACTTTTTTGTATGTAGCATAATGTATATATAACACAAAGTTAATCATCTCAATCATTTTTAAGTGTACGATTCAGTGGCAATAATTATATCCACAATTGTACAACCATTATAGCTATCCACTCCCACAATCCTTTCACTGCCCCATATAGAAATCTTGTAATCATTAAAGAATCATAATCATTAAACAAACCTCTGATAGCCTCTAAACTACTTTTTGTCTTTATGAATTTTCAAATTCTAGGTATTTTTGTATAAGTGGAATCATACAATATTTGTCTATTTGTGTTTGGTTTATTTCACTTAGTATTATGTCTTTAACTTTCATCCATGTTGTATCATTTATCAGGATTGCATTTCTATTTAAGGCTAATATTATTCTATTGTATGTATATAGTATTTATTCATCTATTTAGAGACATGTGGGTTGTTTCCTCTTGAGCACTGAATTTTAAAATGGTGTCTTAATCAATTTAGTTCCAGTTATTTTAATGTCACATTTACAAGTTTTTGTATTTTATACACAACTGCCACAGTGAGCATGAAAATACTAATTCTAAAGCTCTTCAGTTTATTAGAAGTATAAATACTTTTATTAACCTCTATTGCAAAAAATAAAAAAGCATCAGAATTTTCTAAATACGAATATTATATTTAGAGAATTTTGTACGTGAAGATGCAACTGTTTTTGCTGCTTAAAATTTTGGAAGTTGCATATTTACTATTTTTTTGGTCTTTTGATATATTTAACACTATCATTGCAAACATCGTTTAATAGGAAATAAATCAGGACTCCAATTGTCACTTATGCACATATTCTTTCTGATGTGAAACAAATTAAATTTAAGCTTGGCATTTTAAAAAATATTATGTTTTTGGTAGCTGTAATTCTGTAATAAGAGAATAATTCAGCTCATTACCAGTGTATATGTTCACAAATGTTGCTATCTATTAGAATAGTACTTTATTTTAATAAAATGTTGTGATCAATTATTTTAAGGTTCACATTCTGAACAATATAATAATATAAGGCAATTTTGCAATGATAGTTTTAAATATATCAAAAGACCAAAAAAATAGTAAATATGCAATTTTAATTCAAATTAGTGATGTAATTTAAATTCACACATGTTGATTACATGCGAAGAATTTTCTCTAGAAATGTTGGGTGGGGGCTGTAAAAGAGAGTTAAATTTTGTTGTTTGAAATTAGTTTCTCGGTGGGTGTTTTTTCTAAATGTATTTATGAAACGTCCCTTGATACATTACTAAAGAGTTTTCTTTTTATTTCTTGTTTTTATTTTGTTAAAAATAAACGTCATTAGGCCTTTAGTTTTTAATAGTTTATTTATACAAATAGATTAACACAAATTTTAAGAAGTATTTTGCTGAACAGTATTAAATTATAATTTTTATTTGACTTTTTCAGCACCTCCATTTCCTTGACTTGTCAAATTTCTTTGTATCTGTCAGCCCTTGCCTATCTTATTATCATCTCCTACAAAGTTTTTTGTATTGAGCTATTTCAGCCATTCTCTTAACATTACCCTAGACTTTCTTACTCCATTGACCTTGTATCACAATTATCTTGAAAATTCTTGAGAAAAATTGTCAAAAAATTATGGTAAATTCAAATAATAAAGTATAATGAAGTTATTTTTTAAAAGCAACATCTATATATATTGATAATTCTGTTTATTTTTCTGCTTGGATAATTTTTAAAATTGTTCTTTATGCTTAGAATTTATACACTTGAATATGATAGGTCTTACTGCATGCCTCATTTTTTTTTGCTGCTCAGCTAATATTTTCAATCTGATCACACAAATTATTTTATTCAGCTCTAGAAGTTTCAGTTCTAATGTATTTCTTTTTTTTTTTATTGATGTGATGTCCTTGCTTCAAGTATTTCTATTTTGTGACCTTAGATCTTGTAATTGTTTTTGTATGTTATTATTACAAATTCTGCTGCTTGAATTGTTTTCCTCATCTTGTAATTCTGAGTTTGAGATAGTTTTTTAAACATTTATTTTTCTAATTCAGCATTTTGCTCTTTATCCAGTCTTCTACCTATTAACCTACTTTTGAGTTTTATGATCATAGTTTTTATCTGAGGAAAATCTTTCTAAATCTCAGGATTGTGTATTTTGTTTGGTATTTTCAATTTTCATTTTCGTCCACTGGCGTGTGTGCCTCACATATTTAACTCAATATAGTACTTAATATAGATTTTCAAAAACATCACTAGTTATTTGCAGGAGGATTTGTTTTTATGTCTTATATTAATTCTCTTTTTAATGTTTATTCTCAGAATGTAATGACTTTCTTCTATTTTTTCATCCTTAAAAAATATGATGTCTTTTTCTTTTTACAAAATGTGGAGTTTGTGTTTTCTTCGAAGTCTTTATGTGCCCCTATTTAAAGTGTTCAAGTCTAGATGAAAAGAGAAGAGGAACACAGCCCTACTTTTGCCCTGCTTAGTATTCCTCACGGAAGCGGAGAGGAACCCATATTATGTTTGGGTGATCTCTGAAATGCGCTTTCGAGGAGAATAGGTAACATCAGTATTTGTTTCCTACCAACATCCCCACATTCCACTCTTGCTACACACCAAAAGCATTTTAAAATCTAATTTTAATCTTGCTAGACTACATTCCCTCCTATAAATGCAAAATATGAACATCTAGCTTTATTTACACAAATAATCAATGACTAGAGTCCCAAAGGGATAAAAGGGGGATTCAAACATACATAGAAAGCTACACATCTCCATATACACTTCCTACCCATTCTTTCTTTATAGAGGCTACTGCTATCCCTTCATTCTAGATGATTCTAGACTTGTTCCTATTTTCTCTATTCTTTTCCCAAGTAATTTCATCCAAACAGGTTTACCTTCCATTTATAGGCCATTGATGTCCAAATTTTATCCTCAGTTCTGACTTCTAAATTCTTTAATTGTACATGAAAATAATATTCTAGAAAAGTGTTTTGTACAAGATGGACACTCAATAAATATTTATTGAATGGGCTATACACACAGTATAATATGCAAAGTATATATATGTATATATATATACACACACACACACACACACACCCCTATATAATAGTTTTGTTCTCTGAAGTGTGTTTATACAAATAATAGCATTCTATATGGATTTATTTCATTTTCCATTTAACAATAAATTTTAAACGCTATTCTGTGTTAGTATGTAATGATCTTATCTTGTTATTCTTACCTATGCATAATATTGCATTTTATAATACTTCCTATTGCTAGACATTTGGTAGTTTTTTTTTTTTTTTTTTTTTTTTGCCATTACAATCAATTCTGCAGTGGCCATCCTTGCACATATGGTCTTGTGCAATAAACTAGTTATTGGCAGTTTACATGTTCTTGCACATGAATTTCTATATGTTAGATACTGAGAAGTGTAATCTCTAAAAAAAAAAAAAAGAACATTTGCACACATTTTCTATAAGAAATTTCCATCTTATTATAAGTTTGTAATTTAAAAGTTATGTGATGCACACCTGGAATTCTGAGGGCACAAAACCCTCTAGCCTAGTACACCTGCAGCATATATATTTATATGGCCTTACAAAATATATTACCAAACTTTTCTTGAAATTGAGAAGTCTGTTCTTTCACAGCTAATAAAAATTTGTAATGAAAGGAAAATAGAAGAAGTGGGCCAAAGCCACCAGTAAGTTGATATGGTGTATGTTTTTATTGAACAACATTTTTTTAAAAAATTAGGCATGCTGAAATGTCAACAAGGATAGAGATAAAAGGGAAGAATATTTCATAAAGGTACAAAAACAAACATAGGATGGTTCATCTTCTGCTTCAAAAATTTACTGCTATTATCACACAGACTGGGGATTATAAAGTTTCTTATAATTTATCGCATAAAGTGAAGACAGAAAATGAAGATAAATAATGGCAGTTTTATTCAAAATTTCCAAGTCCTGGATATGCTGTACATCTTTTATCTGGTAACTTATAGGTTAATAACAGAGAGTTATTTTGAATAATTGTCTTAAGTAAATAATACAACTACATTTATGTGTTATGTTACTAGTCATGAGAAAGTATACTATTGTGTAAAGGTGACTTATTAAAGTAAGAAAATAAGGAATTCATTTAGAAAATATTTTAGTAGAAATGGATGAGTAAGAATATATAATGTGCAATGCTCCAAAATCAATGATCCCATATCAATTTTTGTTTCAGAAAGTGGATAAAAGCAAGCTGTAAATGCAAAGTTAAATGCTGTCCTGGAGGTTATGGGACTGGATGTGGTCTGAACAAACCCTGGCGGGCAGTGGATAGCATAGGTGAGGAGGAGTACCTTCCGCCATTATGAAGGCTGGACCCAGCGGGTCAGTGTATGAAAGAGGGTTGAAAATTTAAAAACACAGTTTTAACTTGCCGTCTGCTGATATGGAAGGGCAATAAAAATAGCAAACTTGCATTATAGAATTATAGTTTTAAGAATTAGGGAAGTTAACCTAGGCAAAATTGTTAAGCAATATATGTTATTAAGTTGCTTAAAGTTATTAAAGCCCATACGCTGATCTTCGTTAGCCTTAATTCAAATTAAAGTGTCCACATGAGCTTGTGCAAGTCACTCTGCCTTCTCTCTAAAGTTCCTCATTTGTTCAGTGAGGAGAGGGGCACTCTGATCTCCAAGTTATTGTCTAGTCTTTCATTCCATAACTCTATGTTCTTCAGAATCAAAAGGAGACTCATGCTCAACCAACTTTTTCTGCAGTCTGAATGCATTTAAAGTTTTTTCCCTTGCCAAGAACAAATGCCTAAATGTGGCTGATTTGGATATCTATAAAACACAGTAAATTAGAGCAACTGCTAGGAAGGGCAAGTGGAAAGAATATCAAACAACCCCTTTCACAATCGTTCCAGGTAAGCGAGAATGCTGTTGACATAGTTGATCTCATGCTATGCTCTAGCCTTTTCCCCCTTTCTAAGCATTCATTAAAAACTTAATCTCAATGAAATAGGTGGGATAAATCTTAAATAGTTAAAGCTGGTGGAATTTTGACTCCAGTCACAAATGCCCATACCTTATTGCTTGCTAAATTCCATTTTTTATCTCTATAATATATCTGGTTTTCAGTATGTCAGGGAAAATGAACTTTTCCACCACTCTAGCAAACATTCTTTATGTCCAGTGAATATATTTTCCTTACAAAATTGACAGTACCTTGAAAATATATAAAGCCTATGATTTTTCCTGTCCCACAAGAGTTCAATGTACATCCCTTAACTCTGGACTCATACTTTCAGATTCTTTTTGTTGTTGTTGTTAACAATTTTCATGTCACTGGGTCTATCAGACATAAATTACACAATTTCCTTTATGAGTTATATGCTGAAAATGTGTATTTAAAAATATAGTTGTCATAGCATCTTCACTAATGATATCAGAAATTAATTACTGATTTTTAAAAGGTACATTTACTAATCTATTTTAAGTTTTGATGGCTTATAATTATGTCTGGAAGACTGTGTGTGTGTGTGTGTGTGTGTGTGTGTGTGTGTGTGTGTGTGTGT